>NC_090737.1:16039626-16079626 GCF_036898095.1 Palaemon carinicauda
TGAAAGTAAAAAGGTGAGAGAGAGAGAGAGAGAGAGAGAGAGAGAGAGAGAGAGAGAGAGAGAGAGAGAGAGAGAGAGAGAGAGAGAGAGAGAGAGTGTATAAAAATTGCTCTATTATTTCCTTTATTCTTTGTGCACCTGATTTTATCAGCACTTGGACTGTCAATTTAAAATAAAATAATTGGGTTTGCATTATCTGAAAACTGTTTGAGTTCTAGAGGCTTCTGTTAATCTTCCAACATCTTTTTCCCCTTTTCAGGTACTGGCCTACAATACCTCTTTTTAGATTGTATTTTGATGGACTTTTTAATTTAAACATAAACCCGGTTACCCCGGATAGTTACTCAGTTGATGTGGACATGTCAATTAGCAGGAATGGCTTCCACCTGTAAAATGCATAAGGTGATAAACCTGTGTCTTTTTCAAGCATTACTTAAATATTCCATTGTTTCTTTAACCTCTTGTTTTCTCAACGTCACATCGTCGTCATTTCTCCCCATTCGTCTTCGTTCGGGAATCTAACTGTCTGGCCTTGTCTCTACAGATCCCTTTTTTAACAACAATCATTTTATCTGTTGTTCTCCTAGGCTTTAGAATGACTGCACAGACATGAATGTTTCTCACACACAACTCTTGGTGTGGACCTTAAAATCTGATTGTGCACCTCGGTCAATTTTTAATTTTTTCCCGTTGTTGTTCATATAAGTGGCATATATACTTAATCTTATTTTGGTAGTTTACTTCTTAACCTGAAGTTTGGTGGTCTATGTAATCACACTCTATATGATGGGGATGTGAGTGTGAATGATTGATTAAGGTGGATGGAAAGAAAATATATATTCTACAATATAACGTTATCTGAAACAGTAAAAAATCTCTAAAAGAAGTCTAAATAAGTATGCCCAAACAGCTAGTAATCTAAACGATGAAGTTCGTATATTTTGCCAACTTTCTCTCCTCAAGCTGGGTACATCCTTTGTAAATAGAGCACTTTGCATGAGTACAAAGCCATGATCTTGGCTTTTTCAGTGGAGATTATGGCTCACTTTCCTCATACCCTAACCTTGCAAGAAACCCATAACACTGAAATGTTACCTGAGAGGATGGCTTTATGTATGTGGAATAAAAAAAATTTGGAGCGTGAGAAATGTGGACATATGAAGAACTTTTTAAAAATGATGTGGAGGTTTTAAAAGAAGGGTAAGAATTTTTGAGATGGGAGATAAGTTGGCGCAAACAGTATTTGATGAAGAATTGTTGGCGAAGAGTGGAGGAAGACCACGAGTTACTGCAACTGGAACAGCGGGGTCCTGACATCCATGAAACTTTGTGTATTGTACGTGTTGTGTGTGTGGGGTGGTTGACATGCTGTTGAAAGTTTCCATCACAGTTGTTTAGTACTTTTTGTGTGAATGCAGCAATTATTTTTTTTTTTCTAGAGCTACTGCTAATTAGGTAATTAGCTTATATATATATATATATATATATATATATATATATATATATATATATATATATATATATATATATATATATATAATCTTTTTGTTCCTCTTCTTCTTCTTCTATTAGCGTGATTTTTCCCATTCGTATGGGGTTACACGGTTGCCTTCTTTTGGGGTGGACCGTAGTCCCGACCGGCTGTCCTGCCTGACATCGCTTAGACCCCGGCTTAGACCCCGGTAGCGTTTGTTTGTGTGTTGTACCAGCCACCATATATATATATATATATATATATATATATATATATATATATATATATATATATATATATATATATATACATATACATATATATATATACATATATGTATATATATAGATATATAATTATTAGGCATGTAAATGTGTATGCTGTAGCTTAAGCATGGAATATAGTCACACTTTGGAAAGATTCCTTGTTAGCTCCTGGTGTGCTGCTCGTTAGTTTATAGCAAGACTCAAGGTCCTTTAAATATACTCTTAAGTATATTTGAAGGATCTTGTCAAGACGTGTGGTGAATATCAAATAGTGATTTTTACTCAGTTTGGATCCTTTGAAAATCGTCATTCTGTTGCTCGTAGTTCAGTAAGCCGACCAGAGCTTAGGTTGAGAAGCTTTGGGTCAGTGTTTGATTCCAGCAGTTACGGTGTTCTCTCTCTCTCTCTCTCTCTCTCTCTCTCTCTCTCTCTCTCTCTCTCTCTCTCTCTCTCTCTCTCTCTCTCGAAGCATGTATTCGGGTAATTGTATTAGAATAGAACAACGAGGAAGTCGGGGCAAACTAAAGTAGAGGATATCCTAACATACAAGGATAAGTGAACAGGGGAATGTAATGAAAATGACAGATAATAGGTGGTCATTAAGAATAACAGAATGGATCCCTAGAGATTGCTAAAGAAGCAGGGGAAGGAAGAGAAGACGATGGGTTGACGAGCTAAGAAAATTCACCGGTATAGACTGCCAAAGAAAGACTATAAATAGACGTGTGTGAAAGGACATGTGTAAGGCTTATGCCCTGGAGAGAGGAGTAGCTACGGCTGATGATATATATATATATATATATATATATATATATATATATATATATATATATATATATATGGGTGTGTGTATATATATACTGTTATATATATGTATATACATATACATATATATATATATATGTATATATATGTATGTATGTATAAATATGTATATACATACACACACATACATACATACATACATACATACACACACACGCACGCACGCACATATAAACCCGCTTGCCTATGTACAAACACGCTCACATTTCTCAATATCATATACAGTACACACACACACTCATGCACACATTTTATATATATAATATATATATATATATATATATATATATATATATATATATATATATATATATATATATATATATATATATATATATATATATATATAAACCCGCATGCCCTCGCACAGACACGCTCACGTGATACAGTTTTCTCGAAAGACTGACAAACGTCAGATTTAGGGCGGGCCTCAATGACTTCTCGGTGGATAGCTATTTCAAAGGAATAATAATAAAGCTCGATTTTATATCATGCAATTACGAGTCCTAACCTCTTATTCTCAGCTGGCTGAGTCATATCATCGAGTTGTGAGCGCATCTGCGCTGCAGGTTAATAATTGTTCCTTGAATCAGCGCTCTTTCGTTTCGAATGTTCGGCCTTTGGATGTTTTTTCTTTTCTTATTTAAGTAATTTTATCTTTCACATTTTATGAATTTACTGAACCATCTGCGAATACTGGATGTTTTCTGATAAAGCCATTCTCTCTCTCTCTCTCTCTCTCTCTCTCTCTCTCTCTCTCTCTCCTCTCTCTCTCTCTCTCTCTCTCTCTCTCAATGATAGTATCTTAGTAAGCGTTTCTACCATATTTATACTTAAATATATTTATTTATGTATCTTTTCTAGATTTAGATAATTTGATATGCCTAATTTTTATAATTTACAGTTAATGATTTAATGATGATTTGAGAATAAATTGCTATTATCATTACTGCTATTATCATATGTCCACAATCAGTTATTATGATATAATATTTGCAACTCTAAACGCAGAGTTTGATATTGTTTAGTTATGTTGAGAGTTTAGATGATAATCTGGTTAAAAGTATAAATTTACTTCCAACGGGGTTCGATATTGCTCAGTCATGTTGAGAGTTTAGATGGTAATCTGGTTAAAAGTTTATATTTACTGCCAACAGGGTTCGATATTGCTCAGTCATGTTGAGAGTTTAGATGGTAATCTGTCGAAAGTATTTATTTCCAATACTTGCGTTTGAAATACTTAGGTAGGCAGCGGCTATATCTGTTTACCTATACAGAGATACATTTGATTCTAACGATCATGATTCGTAAGGCTTATATGGATATCCAAATCAAAGATTACAAAAGATATTAATGTTAATCTTGTAATGATGGATAAGAATTAATTATATTTTTTTAATTCCTCACATTAAACATAATTAAATTTGTCTTCATAAAAGTTGAATAGCTGCTACATTTTGATTTTATTGATGTTAATTAGATGTTTTTTCCCTCTCATTACATTCTTTTAGTTTTTCTTTATATTTTAATTTCACTGATGTTAATTAAATGTTTTACCTTTCATTACATTCTTTTAGTTTTTGCTTTATATTTTAATTTCAGTGATGTTAATTAAATAATATCGTTTTCCCTTTCATTACATTATTTTAGTTTCTGCTTTATATTTTATTTTCAATGATGATAAATAATATTTTTTTTCTTTCATTACATTCTTTTAGTTTTTGCTTTATATTTTAATTTCAGTGATGTTAATTAAATATTTTTTTCCTTTCATTACATTCTTTTAGTTTTTGCTTTATATTTTAATTTCAGTGATGTTAATTAAATAATATGTTTTTTCCTTTCATTACATTCTTTTAGTTTTGGCTTTATATTTTAATTTCAGTGATGATAAATAAGTTTTTTTTTCCTTTCAATACAATCTTTTAGTTTTTGCTTTATATTTCAGTTTCAGTGATTTTAATTAAATAATGTGTTTTTTTCTTTCATTACATTTTTTTAGTTTTGGCTTTATATTTTAATTTCAGCGACGATAATTAGATAATATTTTTTTTTACTTTCATTACATTCTTCTAGTTATTACTTTTATCCTTTTTACCGCTTTTTACCTAAAATGATTTTACGTGAAAAGTCGAAAAAACTCTGCGTTCTAGCTCGATCTATTGTTCTCATATTGCCCAAGTAGTAAACACGGGCTGTCAGGTGGAAAAGCTAATTATAATGAATTACTGTCGCCCCAAGCAAGACCTCGAAAAAGGAAAAGAAAACTGGCAGAGAAAAAAATTTACATGCACAGGCAGTTAAAAATATCGTTCGCAAAACTCAGTGTATCATTAACCTGTCTATATCTTCCTCTTCATATATACATTTTTTTTTTCCTTTCGTAAAGTCATTTTCCCGAACAGCGTTTTTCGTTTCTTAGAACAAGCTAATCGTGACGGCTGGATTATAGTGCTTGTTGAAGCACTGCTCGGAATCACGAGGCGTTGACTGAATTGCTTGTTCATTACCATGTGTCTTTTAGCAACAACCTTCCACCTCACTCTACTTGATTTTTTTCTCACTTTGTTTGTTTCGGTGTGAAACAAACAAAAAAGCAAACAGTTTGACGAGTTATTCTGACGATTTTGTCTTATTTAAAGCCTTGTTGACTGAATTTTGTCTTATTCAACCAGTACTGACTGTATTTTCTTATTTAAACCCTTGATGATCGTATTCTGTCTTATTCAAAGCCTTGCTAACTGTATTTTCTTATTCAAATCAGTACTGACTGTATTTTCTTATTTAAATCCTTGATGATTGTATTCTGTCTTATTCAAAGCCTTGTTGACTGTATTTTCTTATTCAAACCCTTGATGATTGTATTCTGTCTTATTCAAAGCCTTACTGGCTGTATTTTGGCTTATTCAAAACCTTGCTGACTGTATTTTCTTATTCAATTCAGTACTTACTGTATTTTCTTATTTAAACCCTTGATGATTGTATTCTGTCTTATTTAAAACCTTGCTGACTGTATTTTCTTATTCAATTCAGTACTTACTGTATTTTCTTATTTAAACCCTTGATGATTGTATTCTGTCTTATTTAAAACCTTGCTGACTGTATTTTCTTATTCAATTCAGTACTTACTGCATTTTCTTATTTAAACCCTTGATGATTGTATTCTGTCTTATTTAAAACCTTGCTGACTGCATTTTCTTATTCAATTCAGTACTTACTGTATTTTCTTATTTAAACCCTTGATGATTGTATTCTGTCTTATTTAAAACCTTGCTGACTGCATTTTCTTATTCAAACCCTTGATGATTGTATTCTGTCTTATTTGAAGCCTCATTGGCTGTATTTTGGCTTATGCAATATACATATAAGCAAACAGCGCCTTAAGTGTAGAGAGCTGTATCTTTTCTTCTATTCTTTAATCGAGCAAAATACTTTAGTCCTTTAGCCTTACTGGCAGTATTTCTTCTTCTTCTTCTTCTTCTTCTTCTTCTTCTTCTTCTTCTTCTTCTTCTTCTTCTTCTTCTTCTTCTTCTTCTTCTTCTATTATTATTATTATTATTATTATTATTATTATTATTATTATTATTATTATTATTATTATTATTATTATTATTATTATTATTATTATTATTATTATTATTATTATTATCTTCATCTAAGTTTTATATATATAACCATAGTTAAAGGATGCTATAAACCCAATGGCTCCAACAACAAATAATTGCCCAATGAGGAAAAGAAATAAGGAAATAATTTGAATGAAAAGTAATGAATAGTAAATATTAAATATATTGAGATCAATAACAATGTTAAGATAAATCTGTCACATGTAAACTATGAAGAGTTATGCAAGTCTGTTTAACTTAAAAACATTGGCTGTAAGTTTAAAAATCTTAATTTCAACCGATTCAACTCTGCTATTAGGAAGATCATTCCACAATCTGGTTACAGCTGGAATAAAACTTCTAGAATACTGTGCAATATTGAACCTTATGATGGAGAAGGCAAGAGCGTTAGAACTAACTAAAGACCTAGTACTACGTACAGGATGGTACAGTTGGCTTCATTAATTCTGATATACTAATGTCTTCTTAGCTTCACGTGAAATGTACCGGAATTAATGAAGCCAACTGTACATTCTGGGAAGGTATTCAACATGCATAACGAACTAACTGAACGACGGTGCCAGAGATTAGTATCAAGATTAGGAATAAGAAATTTAAAAGACCGTGAGTTTTTGTCCTGCAAATAAAGATGAGAATCAGCAGCTGAAAACCAGAGAGAACAATACTCGAAACAATGTAGAATGAAAGAATTAAAACATTTCTTGAAAATAGATTGATCACCAAAAATCTTGAGACTTATTCAAAAATCTATTTTTTTTCCCTCCAAGTGAAGAAGAAACAAACCGAATGTGTTTCTTAAAAGTAAATTTGCAACCAAGAATCGATCTTAAAAGAGTTGTGTATAGTTAAAGTAAGGATGACGTCATAATTTAAAGACCGCTTTATCTTCAATATTTGTAAAAGTAATTGGCTGAAACTTCTGGAGAGCGTGTAAGATATGATTCTGCATACATAGAAACATTAAAACGATTTTCGATTTTTTAAAGTTATGTCAAACACCATAGCGGACTTAGGGAAACTTTATCAGTGCGGAGATCTGGATGTTGACTCCTATTACTCCTAGATTCATAACAAAATGTCGGATAGAATTGGTAAATAGGTCGTTCCTGCACACCATGCAAGACTCAAGTACCCTCTAGGATAGCCACTTCAACTGAAGGGAGGACAGTAACGAAGGTTTTTTAAAATGAATACACGAAAGGAATGCATACAAGCAAGAAAATAGTGTTATTAGCCTTGCTAACAACATTTTTACTTCTGTTTATTATACAATTTAACAAACAGCCCTTAGCCTTTATGAGTGTACTGTTTCCGCTTTTATGAACTTTCAGAAATCAAAAGCGGAATCCGATGTCCTTCACATTTTTCCTTTTTTGTTATATCTAAAAGATGACGTTCTATCAATTAGAATTCTTGATACAGGTCCTGATCCACTCGTGTTGTTCTTGAATTGTTTTAATTCCTTTTTGAAGAGAAAAATTGTGATTCTTTCATGTAATTCTCGATGACGGAGAAATTATGTATGTTTTCTTTCCATTAATTATGCTTTGAAATCCATTTTTATCCGAAAGACCCTTTTTTTTTTGCTCAGTAATCAAGGAAAAGGGGTCCTTTGACTAGTTCAATGCCCTATTTTTTCGATTGACCATATTTCAAAGTGAAATATAAAAGGAAAAAAACAGTCTTGGTTTTCTTCCCTTGATTATTGAAGACTGGCTGTCAATGTTCCAATTTTATAAAAAAAAAAAAAAAAAAAAACACGAAGTCCCTTACCTTATAGTAGTCAACTTCTATATTTTCTATTATTCAAAGTAAAAGAGTGACAGAATTTCTGTCCATTATATTCTATTCTTAAAGACTAGCTTAACAGAGGTACACATCAATATTAATGTCTTTAACTTTATGCAACTTAATATTAGAAATATAAATTTTGATCTCATTTCAACCCATCGAAATAATTCTGTAATTATTTTTATTAGGTTATTTATTCAAATTATCCAAAGATTTATTATGACAGACGAAGTAAATCTGGGTTGTGAGTAACACGTTTGGCGCTTTTGATTTAAACAAAGACGCTTTCTCCAGTTATTATTATTATTATTATTATTATTATTATTATTATTATTATTATTATTATTATTATTATTATTATTATTTGCTAAGCTTCAGCCCTAGTTGGGAAACCAGGATGCCATAAGCCCAAGTTCCAATAGGGAAAATAGCTCAGTGAGGAAAGGAAAAAGGGAAATAGATAAAATAGTGTGCATAAGTGTACCTTCAAGCAATAAATAAGATCCTCGACGAATTTTTCATATCTAAACAAGACATTCATATCCTTAATTTATAGTCATCACCATTCAATCATTCCAATTTATTTTAGAAATTATACAAAGTCAGAAATTCATTTCTTATATAATCAAGAGTAGTAGATCTTCGAGTATATTCATCACACCTCTTTTAACGTAAACTGTGGGAATATTCAAATGTAAAACCTTTCCTCTTATGGTTTCGGCTAATGCTAAGTTGAGTCCTCTTCACCACACCAAGAGGTCCAGGCTTCTAATATTCTTTCCGAAGGCCAGACCCCCAATTGTATGTGCCATCAATCTTGGGCTGACCAATCTCTCACGCCCATCAGGGTAAAATGTCTTTCACTTAAGTGGAATGATAATGTCATATTTGGTTAGGGCTGTTCCGACTGCCTTTCATATGTATGCATGTATGTACTGTGTGTATGTATGTGTTCTGAGATATGTAAGTTTGTGCTGTTATACTTCTGATTTCATTGACTTCTATCTGCGAAGGCTGTAGATATATCAAATTAAGTTCAAAATTACACTTTGTTTATGTGTGTGTGTGTATATATATATATATATATATATATATATATATATATATATATATATATATATATATATATATATATATATATATATATATATAATATATATATGTGTGAGTGAGTGAGTGTGTGTGTTTGTGTTTGTAAATTAAGATATGCCAGACTTGACTGTTTGTTAGAACGGATCTCATTCACATTATTCGGTGATAGACAAAAAATTCAAATGAACTTGTCAACTACATTTTATGTATGTATGTATGGTAACAAACTCTGTCTAAATTATGTACAAACTAAAATAGATGTAATTAATTACTCAACCACAAAAATAAATACCCACAAAGGAAAGAAAAGAAGACAAAAAACACATAGGACTCTGGAAAGTTATAGAACGAAATTATGCTCCTGAAAAAAATAACTTTCAGCTTTTGTAATAGCTTATCGTTTCACATATAACTCTAAGCAACCTAATAGGATAGTTCTTGTGTTGTTTTCAAGGTAAAATTTCTTATAATTGAATTTCTTTGAAATAAAGAAATTCATATGATATCGTTGACACCATACTCTTATTTTGTCACTTAAAGAAGTTGATAATTTAGATTTTGACTTCATTGACAACTAGAAAAGCACTCTGAAAGTGCAGACCTCCGCTTCTTATTTCTCGAAACCAGCGTGCCTTTTATTATTATTATTATTATTATTATTATTATTATTATTATTATTATTATTATTATTATTATTATTATTATTATTTGCTAAGCAGGATGCTGTAAGCCCAGGGGCCCTTTTCCTAGAATCAATTTATCATTTCCAGTTCTTTACATATCAGTTTAAAATTCCTGCAAGCTTCATTACTGTATGATTAAAATTGTGGCCGCATGGCTGATGACGGGAATTTAACCTTTTGCTTGATCTTGACCTTGGACTCGACCTTCATCTTCGAGGTAATAACTATAATATGTGTTTTCGCACATATCTTTGATTTGGGATTTTTTTATGAGTAGATGTTGCTTACAGTCGGTGTTAGTGGCTTTGGTAGTTGTTATGTAGGTAACTCAAACTCAATCAATCAAATTGTAGTTGATAAAGAAAAGCTCACTTGATAACCAAGATGGCTCAGATGCAGGAGTCAAAGTTCATCGGATCCAAGTTTTCAGGTTTTGACTATTCGTTCTTTTTGGTTCTTATTTTGGGAGAGACTGCACTTTTGTCTGGTAATAAGAATTTCTGTAAATGAAAATGAATTATTTTATTTCAAAGAATATAATTGAGAGAGAGAGAGAGAGAGAGAGAGAGAGAGAGAGAGAGAGAGAGAGAGAGAGAGAGAGAGAGAGAGAGAGAGAGAGATTTTTTTATTAGTCTGTAATCCAAATGTTAACTTGGAAAGCCATTTGACTTCCCTCTTCTCTTTCATAAAATAAATTTATATTTTTTATCGTAAAGCTTCTCACAGAGAGAGAGAGAGAGAGAGAGAGAGAGAGAGAGAGAGAGAGAGAGAGAGAGAGAGAGAGAGAGAGAGAGAGAGATTTGTATTTTTTTCTACTTACTTAGTCTATAATTGCAATGTTAACTTGGAAAACCATTTGACTTCTCTCTTTTCTGTCATAAAATCAATTGATAATTTTTATCGTAAAGCTTCTCACACAGAGAGAGAGAGAGAGAGAGAGAGAGAGAGAGAGAGAGAGAGAGAGAGAGAGAGAGAGAGAGAGAGAGAGAGAGAGAGAGAGAGAATTTGCATTTTTTCTGGAATTTCAAGTCATTCTTGGTTATTCATTGCAATATACAAACATCAAACCCTCAAATTCCATTGTGCCTTTCCTTTGAAAACACAAGTAATTCATAAAGACACAAAAGTGAAAAAAACTTACACAAGAGTAAAAAAAAAATAAACTTTCAGACAAATTCGATGGAAACGACTTTTATCTTGAAACTGGTAAGAAGCCAATGATTATAAATCAATAAAACTTTCAGTTGCTCGTTGGAACATTCCCCTCGCAATCTTGAGATTATTTCAGAAGAATAACCATTTCTCGTTCGATTTCTTGGAAAAAGAAGAGTGGGGGAAAAAATTGTTCTGTGGTCAGGGAATCTGATCTTACAAGAGTCTTGGTAATCTTCGATTTGAAACTTCGGTCTTACATTATCAGGTCCTGATCCGCTCTTGCTCGCGTACCCATCCGGACAAGGACGGTTTTTATTTTTTTATCTTTACTGAAAGTGCCATGACCTTTATTCTTTCTTTACTGGTTCAGCCTTTTTCTAGGGGGGGGCGTTATCTCTCTCTCTCTCTCTCTCTCTCTCTCTCTCTCTCTCTCTCTCTCTCTCTCTCTCTCTCTCTCTCTAGAACAAAAAATCATACTTATATTACGGACATCTAATTGAAAAGTCTTTCATCTAGATACCATCAATTTCACCCGTATTTATATCTCTCCCTTTTCTAACTCTTCTAATAAGCCTGTAGCATATTTAGACTGCATCCTTAAATCCTCCTTATTTTTTATGAATAAAAAAGTAATACCAGAGTGGTCAACCTGGGTGTTTTTTTTTTTTTTCTTTTTTTAAAGCAAAATGATTGGAACATTTCCCCCACAATTCCTAATATTGGTAATGTGTATCCTCTTTTAAGCAGCTGTTGTTTTGGTAGTAGCTATCTAGATTGGAAAAGAATCTTGCAAATCTATTTCAGCTGTTCAATTGATTCTGTAGTGTTAAATGATTTTTGGACCTTGGACCGTATGGCCCCTTGTTAGTGAAAAATCACTTATGTCCTTCTCGCAGTCAAAACGTGTATCATTCTAATAGGAAACGTCGCAAACGATAACACTGTCGTTAAAGACCTTTATCATTTTTCTCACGGTAATAACCTTTCAATGGATCAATTCCCAGCAAATGCCAATCTACGTTTTTCTGGATGGGGCTCTTGAGAGAGAGAGAGAGAGAGAGAGAGAGAGAGAGAGAGGAGAGAGAGAGAGAGAGAGAGAGAGAGAGAGAGAGAGGATATATACCGATTCCCAAAAACCTTGTACCCTCTTAAAGAGAGAGAGAGAGAGGATATATACCGATTCCCAAAAACCTTGTACCCTCTTAAAGAGAGAGAGAGAGAGAGAGAGAGAGAGAGAGAGAGAGAGAGAGGGGGGGATATACGGATTCCCAAAGAACCTCGTACCCTCTTAGAGAGAGAGAGAGAGAGAGAGAGAGAGAGAGAGAGAGAGAGAGAGAGAGAGAGAGAGAGAATATACTGCGTCCCAAAACACTTGTACCCTCTTAAGAGAGAGAGAGAGAGAGAGAGAGAGAGAGAGAGAGAGAGAGAGAGAGAGAGAGAGAGAGAGAGAGAGAGAGAGCTGTGCTGATGTGGCTCCGTAATCTCCAGGATCCAAAAACTGAGAGTCTATTTGCTTGATCCATTAGTGGCATCCTCTCTGAAACTTTTTCTTTTCCTTTAATTTCGTGGAGTGACGGTAAAAGTGACACGCTGCTTCTATGAGAAAGATCCACTAACAAGGACGACCTCAGGGCGGGTCGTAACAAAATAACATTGTTAACTTTCTAAGCCCTACCTGAATAGTAAGAGGATCCCATTCTCCGTCGAATACAAAGTGTCGAAGTCAGAGGTAAGATGTCGGGATAGATGATAATAATGATGATGATGATGGAATAAGTAAAACAATACATGAATTTAATCCGAAAGGACACTAGAATAAAATTAAATTCACACCTGTGAATGATATCAGTTTTTTAATTGAAGATATTTTATAGAATTGTAATCAATGACTATTATGATGATGATGAAATAAGTAAAACAATACTTGAATTTAATCCAAAATTACAATACAGTAAAGTTCACAACTGTAAATGAAATTAGAGGAGTTTTTAAATAGAAGATATTTTATAGAATGTTAATAAATAATAATGATGAAGATGATGAAATTAGTAAAATGATATATGGAATTAATCCAAAATGGCAATAGAATAAAATGCACTACTGTGAATGCAATAAGAGAATAAATTCAATTGAAGATATTTGATAGAATGTTATTCAATGATGATGATAATGAAATTAGTAAAACTATATGAATTTAATCCGAAATAGCAATAGAATAAAATGCACTACTGTGAATGCAATAAGAGAATAAATTCAATTGAAGATATTTGATAGAATGTTATTCAATGATGATGATAATGAAATTAGTAAAACTATATGAATTTAATCCGAAATAGCAATAGAATAAAATGCGCAACTGTGAATGAATTAAGAGAAGTTTTTAAGTTGAAGATATTTGATAGAATGTTATTCAATGATGATGATGATGAAATAAGTAAAACAATATATGAATTTAATCCAAAATGGCAATAGAATAAAATGCACAACTGTAAATGAAATTAGAGGAGTTTTTAAATCGAAGATATTTTATAGAATGGTATTCAAAGATATTGATGAAGATGATGAAATAAGTAAAACAATACAGTATATGAATTTAATCCAAAATGGCAATAGAATAAAATGCTCAACTGTAAATGAACTTAGAGTAGTTGTTAAATTGAAGATATTTTTTAGAATGGTATTCAATCATAACCTTTGACCTTTGGAAGCCACCTTCCATCTGATTTTGAGGGGTTGAAAAGATTCTCCACGAACATACAGTGCATTGCATTTGTTTCAAAATTTAAATTGAAAAGTATTATTTAGAGTTTCTGGAATTATTATGCCATGGCATGTCCTGTTTCTAAGGTTTTTATGTCAAAAAAGGGACTAATGTCGAATATTTTCATCGCACAACATAACATGCTTCTAATTTTTTAACTTCATTTTCAGTTTTTAAGATTTTCATCTCGTATTCTTTTCACTATATAAGAGTTTCGTTTCCTATTATATCCAGTATCAAAGATTTTCATACAATGATACATCCAGTAACTGTGATTTTCATCTCATAATATATTCCGTATCTGAGGTTTTCATCTAATCTCATGTATCAAGTGCCTGAGATTTTCATCTCATAATATATAGAATATCTGAGATTTTCATCTCAATATATAGAATATCTGAGATTTTCATCTCAATATATCCAGTATCTGAGATTTTCATATCATAATATATCCAGTATCTGATATTTTCATCTCATAATATATCCAGCATTTAAGAGTATCTCAATACTCCCAGTGTCAGATGTTCATCTGATAATATATCGATTATTTGAAATTTTCATCTCATAATATACCCAATTTCTGAAATTTAGATATCGTAATATATACAGTATATGAGATTTTCATCTTGTAATATATCCAATATATAAGAACATCTCAATGCACCCAGTGGTAGTTGTTCATTTCATTATATATTAATTTTCTGAGATTTTCATCTCATAATTTATCGTTTCTGAAATTTGAATATCGTAATATTTAAAGTATATGAGATTTTCATCTTGTAATGTATCCAATATATAAGAACATCTCAATGCACACAGTGGTAGTTGTTCATTTCATTATACAGTATATTAATTTTCTGAGATTTTCATCTCATGATTTATCCAGTTTCTGAAATTTGAATATCATAATATTTAAAGTATATGAGATTTTCATCTTGTAATGTATCCAATATATAAGAACATCTCAATTCACCCAGTGGTAGTTGTTCATTTCGTTATATATTAATTTTCTGAGATTTTCATCTCATAATTTATCCAATTTCTGAGATTTGAATATCGCAATATTTAAAGTATATGAGATTTTCATCTTGTAATATTTACAGTATATGAGATTTTCATCTTATAATATTTATAGTATATGAGATTTTCAGGGTTCTTAGATATTCATAGTGTAATGCGTAGTGTATGGGTTTGTCTAAGATTTGAATTCTGTAACATACCAAGTTTGTCTAAAATTTGAATTTGATTCATAATCAGTTTGTCTAAGATTTCAATCCCAAAACATAACCAGTTGGTTTAAGATTTGAATTCCAAAACATAACCAGGTTGTTTAAGATTTTGATTGAATAACATTACCAGTTTGTCTAAAATTTGAATTTGATAACATAACCAGTTTGTCTAAAATTCGAATTTAATAACAACCAGTTTGCCTAAAATTTGAATTTGATAACATAACCAATTTGTTTAAGATTTGGATTTGATAACATAACTAGTTTGTCTAAAATTTGAATTTAATAACCAGTTTGTCTGAAATTTGAATTCCTCAACACAGCTTATTTTCCTAATATTTTAATTCAATAATACGATCACATTCTCTAAGTTTTTAATCCCATAACTTGATAATTTTTTCTAAGATTTAAATTCCATAACAAACCAAACGAGTTTTCAAGATATTCATGCCATTATATATCAATTTACCAAGACAGTAAAGCTCGTAGCTAGTTAACTTTAAATGACTTAAATGTAAGATATTAAATTTTCTAATGATTTTCAGCATAACTAGTTAACTTTAAATGACTTAAATGTAGGATATTAAATTTTCTAATGATTTTCAGCATAATTACTATCGTTTCCAGAGGCCGTGTAATAGTGTTTTTTTTAAATAACTCCTAAGATAACTGATGGATTTCCATGATATCAAAGCAGGGAGCCCTTCATACAATGGTCTAATTTTGGGAAATACTGTGCATTGCCAATTACGTTTCATTAACTTTTTTACTTAAGAAAATGAGGCTAAAGCCAGTCTTAGCCACCCACACATTCGCAAAAGTGATGACGTCCCTAAGTGACTTTGTTATAACGTTTCTTCCCCTGTACCTCCCATCCCCCGAATTGTTAAACGCCTGTTTAATTCCATAGATAATTGTCATATGACCTACCCCAAGCAATACGAAATTCTTTGTCAGTAAAAGTTCAGCATACCTGGTAATGTGATTCGTGACTTTAAACTTTACCTAAACACAAGACCAACCTATATACCCACTCACTTACATTGAAGATCAAGAATGAGACTTATGACAGGAGACGAAAGAAGCCATGCTAACCTTACACTTCGCACTTCAAGCGAGTGTTGGTAAAGCAATAGAAATATAGTTTTCTTTAGGTTAAGCCGTAGGACTCATTCTTCCATACAACACAGGTTACTCGATACATCAATTGCCAGGACGAAAATGACAGAGAGCATTGTTTGATATAATTTATCATATCAATTTCACCAGAGAGAGAGAGAGTAGCTTGAATTCCTTAGAAGGTAGACTTCTAAAAGATGTGTCATATAAGGGCATTGACATCGGCCATTTGATAAATTTTGAAATTATATATATATATATATATATATATATATATATATATATATATATATATATATATATATATATATATATATATATATGTATATATATGTGTGTGTGTTCATACATACATAAGATTTATTATATTTCAACCTATAGTTTTATATATTTATTTATGTTATAAGTACCAGTACCTATTTTTGTTACTTAAAAGGTATGCGACAAATACCATTGCGACTTTGTCACTGGAATTATACCAGACTTCAATTAATGAACCAATCAACCTTACTTTGAGAAATCCATTGACATTGTCTACATGCCAAGCTGATATACTCGTATCAAAGTATTCATTAGCTTTACTTTTCCAAAATAATGTTATCACCAATTGCCGGAAACCATCGATTTATGAGGGATGAAAAAAAAAAAAAAAAAACCAAGAAATGGACACATACATTTTACTCATCATAACTCTCAAGGAAAAAACTTGTTTTCTATTTCTACTAATGTTTTTATTTTATTCTTTTATTTTATTTTATTTTTTAGTCGCAAATCTAAAATTTGTAGGAGTCCGAGTAGAATATCTCTCAGTGCGATTCCACACCCTTGTTTTAAATCTCTTCTATTATGTTTGATAATTTGTGTTAACCATCTAATCATTATCTACCACCATAAAACATTTTATTGCTCTTCCGGCTCATTTTATATGTGCAGTACACAGTCTTTTCTAACAGGGATTTACTCGGTAGCCTAATAACAATGGGAATGAAGGAAAGAACGCAAGAAGGAAGGGGGGTGGGAGTACTAGGATAGCCATAGGTGTAAACACCGAAGGAGGGTTGGGGGAACCTCTGCGTCACAGTTACGTGATTAAGTAACACTTCTTCGAAACGCTCTGAAGGAAGGGAAGAAGTTTCTCTTTTTTCTAAGGGTCAACGGGTTAATTAAGCACATCCGTCAAATCATTGTACCACCAAAAATTAGGCCAATGTTTGAAACATTCATTGCTGTAGTTTCATGGAAATTCATAAGCCGGTTGGTTAGATATTTGGGAAAAACATTATTACACGGCCTCTGGAAACGATAGTAGTTAACTTTAAATTACTTTAATGAAGGATATTAAATTTTCTAATGATTTTCAGCTTAACGTAATCTTATTGTCAAAGTTTTGTTGAAGTAACATATAGAGTTTTTATGATATTTATGTAAAAATACATAAAATTTATTACATTTTCAATAGATAATTTCGTGTTTTAAGGTTTTCATTCTTTTAATCATTCACATTTTTTTTTGTGGTATAACAGTTTTTAGAACCCATATTGTAACTTATAAAGCTTACCAGGTCTCTATGCGTTGACTTTCCAGGTTTCTGAAACGTTTATGAGATAATTAATTAAGTTTCTTACGATTTCATACCCCGACATATCATTTCACTATTGTGTTATAATTTTTTATATCGGTAAAGTGTTGAATTTTCAAGATTTTTATGTAATAACAATAGCTTTGCAAGATTTTCATTCTGCAACATACAATTCTTTGAAGATTTTCATGCACTTGCAAATTGATTTAGAATTTTTTTTTTTACTTTGGTTTATAGTTTTTTTTTTTTAATACATATATCTAAGCTATGACACATCAAGGCTGTAAGCATTGAATGCCATACCATATCCTGATTTAAGATTTTCTTACACTTACATATCAAGTTATATAATCCACAGTATAAAGATTCTTAGGATTTTTTTTATCTGTATTATATGAAGTTAATAAGCTTTTGGTTTACTGAAACTTGAAGATTCAAGGATTAATGTTTAATATATCTACTTTCTTAGATTTTCACACCATGACATATCCTGTTTCTAAGATTTTCATGGTCTAACATAATAAGTTTATTTTAAAATAAGTTTTTAATTTGTGAAGACATGATATATTCGATGTCAGTTCGCCATTCGTTCGGAACGTCACTCTCTTGTAACTTATCCTGACATTCATGATGAGAGATTTTCTATTTTTCGCAGGTATGATTTGGGACTTTCTCTCCCATTCTCTCTTCTCGAGATCCCACCGAATATATCCTTTCCAAAAGTGCTTGTCGATCACGTTCAAGAGGCTTCTTCTTCTTCTTCTTCTTCTTCTTCTTCTTCTTCTCCTCTCTCTCTCTTAGACTGGCTAAAGATTTTCACCCTCTGAGAGATGTCGTCCCTATTTTTTTTTCCTCTTTTTCTAAATCTTTTATTTGGAACTCTCGCTCCAAATGAAGGATATTCTTTCCCTTAATGGCCAATTCATCAAGACACTAGTGTTTCAGCAGTGAAAAATTCGCAACTTTCTCTCGAAGAATCTCGCTTTATCGACTTCCAATTCTTGTTTGCTTTTGCCGAAGGGCGTGTTTGCCGC
Organism: Palaemon carinicauda; assembly: GCF_036898095.1. Taxonomy (NCBI): domain Eukaryota; kingdom Metazoa; phylum Arthropoda; class Malacostraca; order Decapoda; family Palaemonidae; genus Palaemon; species Palaemon carinicauda. Next base: position 16,058,261 of record NC_090737.1, read on the forward strand.
GGTTGTTTTGTCAGCGCCTTTTTCTTCGTGAGAGTTTTGGTTTCGAACATCTCTCGCTGGATGACTTTATTCTCCTCAGACGGTCTCTTGGAAGATTATTACTCATGTTTCATAATATGTTTGCTTGGCATTATTCTAGACACGCTTATTTCCTAATCTATTTGCTTCGAATTGTTAAAAAAAACTCTTGTTTCATAAAATATTTGCTTGGCATTATTCTAGATACTCTTATTTCTCAATATATTTACTTCGAATTGTTCAAAAAACTCTTGTTTCATAAAATATTTTCTTGGCATTCTTCTAGACACTTATTTCCTAACATATTTGCTTCGAATTGTTCAAGAAACTCTTGTTTTATAATATATTTGCTTCGAATTGTTCAAGAAATTCTTGTTTTATAATACATTTGCTTCGAATTGTTGAAGAAACTCTTGTTTCATAATATATTTGCTTGACAATATTCTAGACAGGCTTATTTCTTAATATATTTGCTTCGAATTGTTCAAGAAACTCTTGTTTCATAATATATTTGCTTGACAATATTCTAGACAGGCTTATTTCTTAATATATTTGCTTCGAATTGTTCAAGAAACTCTTGTTTCATAATATAATTGCCTAGGATTATTCTAGAAACACTTTCCTAATATATTTGCCTCGATTGTTCAAGAAACTTGTTTCATAATATATTTGCTTGGCATTATTCTTGACACTCTTATTTCCTAATATATTGGCTTCGAATTGTTCAAGAAACTCTTGTTTTTTAATATATTTGCTTCGAATTGTTCAAGAAATTCTGGTTCTATTATACATTTACTTCGAATTGTTCAAGAAACCTTTGTTTCATAATATATTTGCTTGACATTATTCTAGGCACTCTTATTTCTTGATATATTTGCTTCGAATTGTTCTAGAGACTCTTGTTTCATAATATATTTGCTCGGCAGTATTCTAAACACTTATTTCCCTATACATTTGCTTCGAATTGTTCAAGAAACTCTTGATTCATAAAATATTTGCTTCGAATTGTTCAGGAAACTCTTATTTCATAATGTATTTGCTTGTAATTAGTTAACAATCTAATACTGTATCATAATATATTTGTTTAGAATTAGTCAGGAGACTTAAATAATATATTCGGCAGTTGTTCTTGATTGATTATACTCTATATTTAATTTGTAATAGTTTGTAATGGTAATAACGTATTTACACCATACTTTCAAACATTGCTTCATGGTGTGAGGTAATTAAATCGATCTTTGGTACTGTTTAACTTAATATGAACTGGAATTTATTATTATTATTATTAATATATACTCCATCAAGTGATTTATGTTATTCTCCAATTCCTTTTATAGTATTTATTTCCTGGCTAAATGTTCAGTAATTATCTAGTAGAATAGCCTATGTGGTACACACAGGGGGATATGTACATTCAGGCTTCATTTTCCATAGTCAAATATGATAAACAAATTCTCTCTCTCTCTCTCTCTCTCTCTCTCTCTCTCTCTCTCTCTCTCTCTCTCTCTCTCTCTCTTTCTTTCAGCTGAACGTCTGGTTTGAGAAGCTTTACGATAAAAATATCATTTGATTTTGTGATAGAAGTGGAAAATTAAATGCATTTCAAGTTAACGTAGGAATTTCAAAGAGTAAGGCAATACAGACAAACTAAGTTCAATCCTCGTAGCCTAGTGTATGTGAATATCAAATTGATTAACCCACAAGTTCGCGATTATCGCACAAAGATAAAAACCGACCAGTTTAAAGAAACATCTGAAAATGATCGAAGACGAATTCAAGTGATGGTCAAGACATAAGATACCTAGTTTCAATTAGGGTGTTACTATAAATCAGCTGCTATAAATCAATTGGGATTAAACGAAGATTAAAAGGATAGATAGATATTATTCTTTACACAATGAACGAGAAACCGTTAAGCAGATCTGTCTAGCCAGAAGTAGACATAAAAGAAAGTTAATCTTCTGGTCACATTCTACACTTGTAGGACTCATATCTCTCGTGGAAATATTTCTCCTTTTTTCTTGACTTTCGGGCAATTAGTGTCAAAGGAAAACAAGTTGGAAGGTGTTTATTGTTTAATGGTGAAAAATTGCGTGATTTAAGTTAAAGAAAATGGTCTTGGCAACTCTGAATCATCTTTTTCACTCTATTTTTCAGAGTATGTGTCGTTTGGCTTTATGGGGGCCTAATTTTGTTCTTGTAATATGTGCAGCTGGCCAGGTCCATTTTTATCTGAATTCACACACAGCTATATATATATATATATATATATATATATATATATATATATATGTGTGTGTGTGTGTGTGTGTGTATACATACATATATATTTATAATGTATTATATGTATACACATATATTTATATATACTGTATATATATATGTATATATATATTATATTTATTATTATATATATATTATATATATTATATATATGTATATGTATGTATATATATATATATATATATATATATATATATATATATATATATATATATATATATATATATATATATACGCGCGCAATTACGAATATATGAATGTATAAATGCATGTATAATTACACACATACACACACACTATATATATATATATATATATATATATATATATATATATATATATATATATATATATATATATATATATATGTACATATACACACACATATATATATAAATATATATATATGTGTGTGTGTGTGTGTGTGTGTGTGTGTGTGTGTGTGTGTGTGTACATATCATTGTCATCATCTCCTACCACGCCTATTGACGCAAAGGGCTTCGGTTAGATTTCGCCAGTCGTCTCTGTCTTGAACTTTTAATTCAACACTTATCCATTCATGTATATGTGTATACTGTATATACAGTACATATATCATTTGTATATTATTTGCTGACATCTTTTAAGTTGGGTGAAAATTACTTTTCCCGTCTTCCATACATCATATATTTGGCTAATCAAATATTCTCTTCTTAGAGTTATTAGAGGAAATCATAACGATCACGCTTTCAACGAAATATAAGGTATAAATTTTATTATACTTGTCACCTTTTTCCTTGACCAGATTTTTTTTTTTTTTTTTTTTTTTTTTTTTTTTTTTTTTTTTTTTTTTTTTTTTTGCCAATTGTGTCTACTTTCTTGTCGTTAGATTTAAGTTACTGATAACAGGACCCTTTTAACCACTACTATGTTTTGCACTGCTAATTATGTGTCTTTTTCGTGAAACACTATCAAAGGTGAAAAATCGTCCTGTTTTTTTTTTTACTGTGGTTTCCCTCTTTCGTAACAGTTCAGGATCGAAAAAAATTAAAAATTTTACCCATTAATCTTCCAAATAAAAAAATTAAAATAAAAAAAAAATATCGACCAACTTTATTTTTTTCGAAAGATATTCTTTTATTCTAAAAGAACCATCAGATTTGTTACCAATAATTCAAAACCGTTCGTGTAGCATTGTGCAGTATTGTTCATACTTCATATTGTTCATCATAGTTCATTCATCATCTCCTGAGAAACATCCAATGGCGTTATTGGTTACGATAGGATGCATAAACAATCTGGGTGCAAATGCTCTCTTTTTTTATTCAATAGGTCGACTAGTCTAGTATTTTCATCCATAGTATTTATTACAGTATAAATAAAGGAGATGATGATGCGTAATTATTGTTATTATTATTAATTGCTAAGCTACAACCCTAGTTGGAAAAGCAGAATGCTATAAGCCCACGGGCTCCAACAGGAAAAATAGCCCAGTGAGGAAAGGAAACAAGGAAAAAATAAATATTTTTATAATAATATTGAAATAAATATCTCCTATGTAAACTATAAAAACTTTAACAAAACATGTGGAAGAGAAATTAGATAGAATAGTGTGCCCGAGTGTACCCTCAAGCAAGAGAACTGTAACCCAAGATAGTGGAAGACCATGGCACAGAGGCTATGGCACTACCAAAGACTAGAGAACAATGGTTTGATTTTGGAGTGTCCTCCTAGAAGAGCTGCTTACCATAGCTAAAGAGTCTCTTCTACCCTTACCAAGAGGAAAGTAGCCATTGAACAATTACAGTCCAGTAGTTAACCCCTTGGGTGAAGAAGAATTGTTTGATGATTTCAGTGTCTAGTATTCAAGTTTATTTGTCTTACTTTTTTTTAGCATTATTTGTTATCCTTATTTTTTTTTTTGCATTATTTTTACTTTATTTTTTTAAAACTTTTTATTTCCTTCATAGTTTGCAGTATACTTCACTTCTGTTTCTTCTTTCACTTTGATCTGTTTTCCTTGTTAAGAACCTTTGGCTGGCAGAATCCTACTTTTCAAATTAGGGTTGCAGTTTGGGTTTCATAATTATAATAATAGCAATAACAACAATGTTTATAATAATAACACTACTAATAATTGAATGTTTATAATAATAACACTACTAATAATTGATATTATAACAATGATAAGGATGATGATAATGATATATTCTTCAACATAAACCTTTTTCACGTGAAGGGGGTGGCACCGCAGAAGTATAAAGTGCTCAAGGTCGAGGTCTCTTACTCAATCTCTTGTTTTCTGGACACCATCGGTTATGTGTACCCATTTACAGTTGGGTGGACTTGTGAGCGATACATACATACATATATATATATATATATATATATATATATATATATATATATATATATATATATATATATATATATATATATATATAATGTGTGTGTATTGATTAATTCTACATTACTTTATATTAATGAGAATGTCAAAGAAGAAAATGCGTAATCGTTTTAAAGATAGAATTAATCATATGTGATGGCCTGTTGGGAACGTCCCTGCCTGGCGATCAGACAGATTGGGGTTCGAATTGCAATCTAGCTCGATAGCTTCTTTTAGTGTCTACAACCTCACCATCCTAGTGAGCCAAGGATGGGGGAGTGTGGAGGTGCCTATAGGTCTACCTGCTGAGTCATCAGTAGCCATTGCCTAATTCTCCCTGGTCTTAGCTTGTATGGAGAGGGGCATGGGCGCTGGTCATATGAATATATGGTCAGTCTTCAGGACATTGCCTTGGTAACTAAGGAATTGTCACTGTCCCTTGCATCTGCCATTCATGAGCGAACTTTAAAACCTTTAGATACATTTTGAGTAATAACTGAAGTAGCATTTTGGAGCACTAGGAAATACTATAGGTTCCCTCCCAGCCAGTTCTATTAGTAAAGGAAATGATAAACTCCACACCAAAGATATACTCGTCTGGTGTTTCCCGGACGCTGAATCGAGTCCAATTTAGATCGTAGAGAAAACCTACAGCACTTGCTATGGTCAATGGTCTTCGTTAGCTGAGTGTTTGGTCGCCAAGGGAACGGTCGAGAGTGGTCTATAAACATTTGTTTTCTTCTTCGTTGTTATTATTATTATTATTATTATTATTATTATTATTATTATTATTATTATTATTATTATTATTATTATTATAATTTTTTGCTAAGTTACAACCCTACACTGTTTAAAAAAACCCGTAATTTTAATCGGAAATTTTCCGTAAAATATAGTTCTCAGCCGTATTTCAGTAAAATACCGGCGGCCGTAATTTCATCTTAATTTGTTATTATCTTTTACTAGTTTTTGACCGTAATATCGTTACTTTACGTCAATATATCCGTTTTTAAAACGGTAAAAATACTGCAATAAATGTTGCCAGACATTTACCGTTTTTTTAATGGAAATTTTTAACAGTGTAGTTGGAAAAACAGGATGCTATAAGCCCAGGGGCTTCAACAGGGAAAATAGCCCTGCAAGGAAAGGAAACAAGGAAAAATAAAATTTTTAAGAAGGGTAACATTAGTATAAATATCTCCTATATAAACTATCATAACTTTGACAAAACAAGTGGGACAGAAATAAGATGGAATATCGTACTGATTGTTAAGTCTTGATACATCCTCTGACTATGATGATAAAAACATCTTGGGTATAAGTCGTAGATTAGTGGCTGCTTTGGATATTAGTTTGAAAATCGTATCTGATTGCATGAAAGCATCTGATTGCATTAAAAAAAAAAAAAAACAATAATAATAATAATAATAATAAACAAGGAAATTTAAATTTACCTGTAGTATAGATAAAGAATTGAATGATTTAAATAAAAAAATATCTTATGAGGTATAGATCTTTACTTTGTAATTGGTGCTAAAGAAGATCCTCAAAGAAACGATGGATAAAAGGGAATTTGCTTCTTAGTGTAGATATGAAATATGAAAGAAATCGCCAGACACATGAAATTTTAAATTCAAGGAACATTGCTCAACTTTTTACAGTAGCAATATATAAATGCACCGGCGTTGAAAAGAGAAAAAAAAAATGTAAATAGGTTGAAGACTTTCTAGCAGACGTAGATGACCATATGAATATTGCATAGCTTGCAGAGTGCAGCCGCTTCAATTTTTTATAATGATAAGCGGCTTAACAAAATATTGAAAGCCTTAAAGGAACGCAAAATGTTAGCCGCGTATTTCAGCTCTTTTTTTTTTTTTTTTTTTTTTTTTTTTTTTTTTTTTTTTTTTTTAAAAAGCCACGTGTACAGAATTTGATGATATATACCTTCGCCAAAATCGAACATTTTGCGGAGGCTATGTATTCGCCCCTGTCTGTTAGTTACTTAGTTAGTTAGTTAATTAGTTTTATTTTCTCTTTCTTTGTAAGCAACTTTACACAAAAACTGCTCTACCGACTTTGACCAAACCTCGTAGTCATGTTGGGTATGACCGAAAAATGGATCTGTAACGTTTATGATAGAGTATATAAAAGTACAAGTATGCAGCATTACTATGAAAATAATCGCAATGTTGATTAAATAGCAAATATTTTGTTAGGTTTTTATTTTTTTTTTATTTCATTTTTTTTTTTTTTTGGTGAACAGTACTACGCAAAAACTACGGAGCGGAATCAATCTTTAGTGGACATGTGGGGTATGACTTGAGGACAAATCCGTTACATTTTGAAGAAATAAAAAATACATCGAAATACAAGTGCGCAGTGGAATTAAGAGCAAAATAGATTGCTTGGCGTGGAGAAAGCATGCTCTCTGAGTGCCCCCTCTAGTTCTGCTTGTTGAGAATGCTCCATTGAACTTCCTTCGAATTTTTGTTAATTGTAAGAGTTCTCTTGCTTGAGGGTACACTCGGGCACACTTCTATCTAATTTCTCTTCCTCTTGTTTTGGTAATGTCTTTATAGTTTAGGAAATATTTATTTTAATGTTGTTATTCTTCTTGAAATATTTTATTTTCCCTTGTTTCCTTTCCTCACTGGGCTATTTTCCCTGTTGGGACCCATGGGCTTATAGCATCCTGCTTTTCCAACTAGGGTTGTAGCTTAACAGTTAATAATAATAATAATAATAACAATAATAATAATAATAATAATAATAATTGTTGTTTGGAATTTTGATGCTACTATCACCTCCCTTCATTAAATGCAATCATGTTTTTATTACCTTCAATTTCCGTTCTTAGTTGCAGTGACCGGCGGAAAGGAGAAGCATAGCAGAAGCATAATAAGAATAGATAAAAAAAAAAAAAGAGAGAGAAACGTAATGAGTGAAAATTTTTTCCCCAAGATATGAGAGAATAAAAGAGGAACAAAGAATAAGCGTTAACGATAACCTTCAGATTGGAATATTAAGAGATGGGCGAATAGGAGGAAATATCCGTAAATATGAAATAGAAGAAAGAGGAAATGAAATTACACAAGGCAATAGAAACCGAAGGGGGAATCTCTAGGGATGCAATATTTAAAGAAAAGGCTGAGAAAACTCGTGGGGAATAATCCCCAAGCCTGCAATAAAGAAAAAGAAATGGCCAATTAAATATGTAAATCATCCCTCGAAATGCAATAGAAAGAGGCAAACTATTTTATGGGGTCATTATCCTTAATGATACTATGAAAACAAAGAGGTGCGCAAAGACAAGAAAAATAATTTGAAGCAATGTTAAGAGTAATTTGTATCATGAATTCACTTAACTGCCAATAAAACCCTCAAATTGGGTTAAGTAGTTTTCGCATTATAACGTCTTACAAGAATTATTTTGTCACGTGTGTGAAATGAAGTCACTGAATTCATTCTTCTTTGCATTATCTTGGCCATATAGACTAGGATATAGTTAAGTATCTTGCCTGTGTAATTATTATTATTATTATTATTATTATTATTATTATTATTATTATTATTATTATTATTATTATTAGCAGCTAAGCTACAACCCTTGTTGGAAAAGGAGGATGTTATAAGCCAAGGGGCTTCAACAGGGAAAATACCCCAGTAAGGAAAGGAAATCAGGAAAAATGAAATATGTTAAGAACAGTAACATTATAATAAATATCTCCCATATAAACCATATAAACTTAAACCAAACAAGAGAAAGAGAAATAATATAGAACAGTGTGCCTTAGTGTACCCCCAAGCAAGAGAATTCTAACCCAAGACAGTGGAAGACCACGGTAAAGAGGCTATGGCACTACCCAAGACTAGAGAACAATGGTTTGATTTTGGAGTGTCCTTCTCCTAGACGACCTGCTCACCATATCTGAAGTCTCTGTTAGGTACTAACACGGAAGGGGAGATGAATGCAAGTGAATTTTTATTCAACAAAACAACGAGCTTATATACAAATAGTTGAGAGCTAGAATGACACAGGACTCAAACAGTATAAAATATGCGTAAACAGGATTTTATTATCGAGAGAGAGAGAGAGAGAGAGAGAGAGAGAGAGAGAGAGAGAGAGAGAGAGAGAGAGAGAGAGAGAGAGATAAAATAAGCAATACCGTTACAGTGTACCTGCGTGTATGAAACACGTGCTGTACACCTGGTTCAATATATCATTAATCATTTAGGGGTTAACGGTCAATGTACGATATAATAATATAACAATTTGGTGCCGTTGACCTACGCTAACCTTGGACACTGAAATTCCCATATAGCAAAAGGAGAGGAAGGAACCCGGACTTATTTCTTGAATAGAATAAAGGACAGCAGAACTCAAGGAGGTAAGAAAGAGAAATAAGAATGGTAAAGTAATTCATTCCTCCTATGGTCTAAACCCAATAACAAAAGGTGGCCCCTCTGAGATACCGCGCCTGGCCAACAACTACTTAATATTTCTTCCTGGAAGTGTGTTTTCCGGCTCTCAATCCAGACAGACCCTCCGATATATCGGTGGACACCTCCCTTCTTACCTGAGATCGTGATGACATTACTAATGTCTCCGGGCTGCCCTCCTCCTCTTCCTCCCTCCTAGCTCTTCTTTCTCCCTCCCTCCCCTTCCCGCCTCTTAGCTCTTCTTCCCCCTTCCAATAATTGTATCAGTTCTTAGAATATTCCTCTTAGTTTTTCCATTTTTTTCTTATGCCGTTACCGTGTCCGTTTGTTGTGGGAAGAGATGGAAATCGAATAATGGAAGGGGACAGTCACCTCCGATGGTTATTATGCGCTAGGAAGAGGCGTGGGAAATAAAAGTGGGCCTACCTTATTACTACTCTCATTTTCTTGAACTGGGGGATTATATATATATATATATATATATATATATATATATATATATATATATATATATATATATGTATATATATACATACATATATATATATATATATATATATATATATATATATATATATATATATATATATATATATTTATATACGTGTGTGTAGCCATATATAATATGTATATGTGTATATATATATTTATATGCATATTTATATATATTTATATATATATATATATATATATATATATATATATATATATATATATATATATATATATGTATATATATTTTCCTATACATATATAGATCAAGAATATGTTGGGTGCGGTGACTCGGTCGTGATGTTTTAGTGTGTGATTATATTTCAGAAATAAAAATGCTGGCAGCTAGGGGAGCGGATCAGTTGTTGCTCTGTTATCGAAATAGATGTGAAATATGATATTCTGTACACTAAATGAAAATGGAAATATCTACAAAAGAGATGGAGTGAATAAAATTGCAGAGCCTTGTTATACAAGTGATATAAGAAATAATTTCACCTTCATTTTCGTACATTACTTCCTTGAGATAAAACTGCCCGGCTGAAACCAGTTGCCTTTCCAAGGTTTAGTTAACCGGTTCAGTTTCGTGTTATGCAGTCCATTATTTTGTCCGATGTCACTTTGGTGAATAACCTGATTACATGCAAAATCTATTTCAAATATCGTGCCTTACTGCACTATTCTCTATTTCATATTTGAAACATTTTTTGAAAAATTAGCATCGTTCGGAATTATTATGAAATATATAACACAAAGTTTATGTGACACTCATGTATAGCAAATACAGATTGCGTTGAATTAAAAATTAGAGGATTATCTTAAGTGAAGACTTCACTCACAGACACTCTAAGATCACTGGCATATCTAACTAAAAATCGAAGGTTTAAAGGTCACTCCTGAATGGCAGGGACAAGGGACAGTAACAATGTCCTACAGACTGATATATATATATATATATATATATATATATATATATATATATATATATATATATATATATATATATATATATATATATATATATGTATATATAATAATACTACTACTACTACTACTACTACTACTACTACTACTACTAATAATAATAATAATAATATTATCAAAAGAGAAAAGTGGCCTCCAATGACGGTTCCAATTTCAAATCGCCATGACAAAAAGCGCAAAGCATAAAGGAAAAGTCAAAATAAATGAAAATCAGACATTGAATGAATCGAAAAACTTCTGTCGGAAAGAAAACTTTTCACAGGAAGAAATCAGATGTCCAAAGTTCAAAAGAACTTGATTATGCATTCTCTTTTAGAAATCGAGATAAAAGAGGAGGGTGGAGTATGTTTGAAAAAACGTCTATCTTATAAAGGAACTGATATTTACCTGCAGCAACAACAACAACAACAACAACAACAACAACAACAACAACTACTACTACTACTACTACAAATACAGCCGTTTCTAGTCCACTGCAGGACAAAGGCCTCAGACATGTTAATTCATTTAATTCATGTCTGGGTCTTGGCCAGTTTTCATCACCACACTGGCTAGTGCAGATCGGTGATGGTGGGAGATTTTTTCTGATCACTCTGATGAAACAAGTAATGGGTCATAGTGAGGCCTGAAGGAGCCATATTAGTGAATGGAACATTTTCATACATCGGTTTGCCGATATTCAGGACCTGAGATTTTAGACGAGTTTCATCTCGTGTCAAGATAAGTCTTAAGAAAAGACGTTGTGGTAGCCTCTTGGAAACGTCTCTGCCTGGCTATCTGTTGGACGGGAGTTCTAGATTCACTCCAGCTCGATAGCTTCTAGTAGTGTCTGGAACCTCACCACCCTCGTCAGCTAGGGAGGAGTCTGTGGACTCGTCAATAGTCATTGCTTGGCCCTTCCTGGTCCTGGGTTGATGGATGGTCTTAGGCGCTGATCATATATATATATATATATATATATATATATATATATATATATATATATATATATATATATATGTGTGTGTGTGTGTGTGTATGTATGTATATATACATATATATATATATATATATATATATATATATATATATATATATGTGTGTGTATATATACATATATATATATATATATATATATATATATATATATATATATATATATATATATATATAAAATAAGTCTCTAGGACATTGTCAGTGTCCCTTGTCCCTGCCATTCATGAGCGACATTTAAACCTTTGATTTTCGTTAGACATGCCTCTGATCTTTGAAAAGTATCTGTGAGTAAAGTCTTCCCTTAGGCTAATCCTCTAATTAGAAAATTGAATTAAACCAAAGAGAATAGCATAACCTCGAAAAACTGTATTATGATAACCAACTTTAAACTATGTGTGGGAAGAAAAAAAAACAGAGTACAGTGCGCTTATCTATGGAATGATTAAAATTACACTACTTTAAAATGCAATATATGATTTATAAAAAAATTTAAAATCCCAAAAGTCGCTCCGAAAGTTTGTGTAGGTCAGCCTGCCATTTTCAGATTTTAAGAATTCAGACAATGTTAACTTGAGAGATCTACGAGAAAGGATTTGATTCCAACGAACTTACTTGGACGAGTCAGAATTGAATTCAAAGTGTAGATCACTGTTCGCTTGTGAACAAAGTTGCTCTTTGCTTTAAAAAAAAAAAAACATCAAATAGTCAACGCTGAATGTTTTGATTATCCACCATTTAGAAAATTATGATATTTAAACCAATTTTTCATAAAAAAAAGTTCCCATTAGTTATTAAACGGATAAACAGCAATTACCAAAAAAAAAAAAAAAAGGGGTAGGAAGATTGAGGCGCAAATTAAATGTAGAGTATAATTTGACTCTATTATTCATTTCTCTAAAGGCTTATATAATAAAGAAATTATAGGGGGAGAGGAAATAGTCACCCTTGTGAGAGGAGGTGCGTGAGCCTGTGTGCATATCTTATCTAAATATTTCCACGTCATTTTTGGTGGGTCGCGTACACTCGTATGGTGTTTGCTTAAACATGTATATCCATAAGTCATATATATATATATATATATATATATATATATATATATATATATATATATATATATATATATAATACATATATATATATATATATATATATATATATATATATATATATATATATATATATATATATATATATATATATATATATATATATATATATATTTACATACGCAAAAATGAAAGAGTAGTATAGAGGGATAGGTAGATAGTGACCGAGTCCGTTGTCGCACCCCTGTCCGTTGGGGATTACATTTCCATTGCACAGTACTTAATGGTGAGAGGGGAATTCAGCCATTCTTTCCATGCGTAGGTAACTAAGAGAGACTCACTCAGACAGACAGACAAATTTAAAGGTCTAAATGGTTTAAAGGCCGCTCATGAATGGCAGAGCCAAGGGACAGTGACATTGCCCTATCAAGCAGGACAATCACCTAGAGACTGACCATATTACATACGATCAGCGCCCAAGCCCCCTCTCCACCCAAGCTAGGAGCAAGTAGGGCCAGGCAATGGCTGCTGATGACTCAGCAGGTAGAACTATAGGCTCCCCCAAACCTCCCCCCCCCTCCCTAGGTCACAAGGACAGTGAGGTTGCACTGACCAAGTAAACTAACGTGTTTTGAGCGGGACTCGAAGCTCAGTTTGGCAATCACCAGGTAAGGACGCTACCCCCCGGCTACCACAATCCTGAAAGGAAAAGGAAAAAAAAAATCAGTATTATGAAAATATCAGCTCATAGAATTTGAGTCTTACAAGAGCTCTCTCTATGGTTGCCTTTCTTTTATTTTAAAAAGGAAGTTGATGTAAATGTGCTCCTAAAAATGAATGAATTGATATTTTAGAGGATTAAGATTGTAATTTAGGAAAACTGTAGGCATACAGAATTCTTTATCCTGTGTGGAGATATGCCCGTGAATAACGTCTCCATCAACGTTTTAAATACAAATACTTGGCGCATTAAACTTCTTAACTTTACCAAAATCAAAAAGCAACTGGAATAAGAACTTGAATTGTTACAAGCATGCAATGTTCACTAGAGTTCTCTTGAGGGTACACTCAGTCACACTATTCTGTCTGTTTACTTAGTTCCTTTCTTCACTGAGCTATTTTCCCTGTTGGAACTCTTGGGTTTATAGCTTCCTGATTTTCCTAGGGTTGTAGCCTACTACTACTACTACTACTACTACTACTACTACTACTACTACTACTAATAATAATAAATACTTTTCTCCAATACTAATAATTTTAGTCTTTGGTTCTCTCCCGTTTGGTGCAATTCGACTTCCTGGACCAAATGAATATTTGAATTTGAAGTTTCAAGCAAATCTTTGACAATGTCAATTATTTTCGCTAACTTCGTAAGTGCCAGCAGCCGGTGGACAGCGCGCCTGAGAGGTGGAAATTCAATAAGGGTTTCATTTATTAACTTTCTAAGATGAAAATCACCGTATCGAACTAAACTTTAGTTAACCAGAATTAGTCTTGAAGGAGTAGAATCTTGATTCCAAACGTTTGCACTATTGAAAAATTGCCATAGAAATAATTATTACAGAATTTTTACCGTTTTAAAAACGGATATATTGACGTAAAGGAGTGATATTACGGTCACCAATCCATAAAAGATAATAACAAAGTACGGCAAAAATGACAGGCGCCTGTATTTCACTGAAATACGGCTGAAAACAGTAGATTTTCACGGAGAATTTCCATTTTTTTTTTAAGGCTGACATGTCTTTTATCATAGTTTATATATGACAACAATTTTAACGTTGTTATTTATCAATTATCATTACTTCTCATGTAGTTTATTACCTTATTTTCTTTCCTCACTGGGCTATTATTCCCTCTTGGAGCCCTTGGGCGTATATCATCCTGCTTTTCTAACCAGGGTTGTAGCTTGGCTAATAATGATGATGATAATAGCTATAATATTAATAATAATGATAATGATATTATGCAGGGACTTCATTATTTTGCTATATTAGTATTTACAGTTGTTCGTTAGAAACTCATCATATATATATATATATATATATATATATATATATATATATATATATATATATATATATATATATATATATATATATATATATATATATATATATATATATATATATATATATATATATATATTGTGTGTGTGTACATATTATAGAATGATTTTTATTGGGTGCGCCATTGTTTCTTTTTTTTTTCATAAAAGAAGAAAGAATTTTATTTCATAGGTAAAGCTCTAAACAGGTTGCAAGTAACCCCTTAGTTATAGATGAATGATTGAAAAGTAATGGATGGCTGTTTTCATATATTCTTTTTATGTGGACGAGGTGCGATTGAAAAGGGTTTCCAAGGCGAAAGAAGAAAAAAGCATAAAGGAGAGAGAGAGAGAGAGAGAGAGAGAGAGAGAGAGAGAGAGAGAGAGAGAGAGAGAGAGAGAGAGAGAGACTCTTGCTTTTAAAATGTCCATTAAAAAGCTTATCGTGTTCGGTTAGACCAAGGAGAGAGGCCATAATGAACGTGTATAATTAAATTCGAGGACTAGAGACGGAATACCTTCGCGAACAGTCTGGAACTCTGAAAACTAGACACAACGTGTCTGACACTATTCGTAATAATCAAATCTATTCCCCGAATGTGTGTAGTTATTTATGTATACATGGCAGTTCAATACTGATCTTCAAACATCAGATCATAATGATAACGGAAATGCAGAGAGTGATGTAATGAACTCTGGTAATCAGCGGTGGGATTAAGGATTAACCCAGTTTTACCTGATTCATTGTCTTTGCTGTACGAATGACGTAATTGTGATGCATGTTTAATGTTATTAATCACTGTGATTTGAAAAAAAAAAATCTGAAAAACAAACAGCTCTGGACAGAGGCAATCAGATTAATTAAATTTCTAGTTAAGCCTTTACCGTTCTCGTTGTGTGTCATGTCTGTATAAATAAGTCCATTAAAATATTAACGTTTTTAAAAAGGATATTGAAAGAGATAATGTCAAGTAATCTGGGAGAGAGCAATGTATACGGAAAATATAACTCCATTCGACCACTGGAAGCAGCCAATAACGTAATGGATGTCAGAATATAGCCATATGTCTTTACAGTCATATCTATCTTTATTTGATATCATAATAATCCTGTTGGTTAACCTGAAAATGGAAGAAAACATATCATGTCTGCTGAAGTTTTGATAATAGAATATAATAGCTTCATATCGAGGGAAATGGAGATATTAAAATCCATATTACAATATATCTGATCATCAAAGTTTTCAGACTCGTCCTAACTGATATTTGACGCCTCGTGAAAGCGGTCTTTCGAGGTAGGGGTAGACTGTAGGCAATGATGGAAAAAAAAAATCCATACCCATTTTCTGTCGATTTTTGACCAATTAATAGACTGCTTCCAGTGTTTTTGTGAATGAGAAAATTGGCAAAAAAACTAATTATAAATTGTATTAATAACATCAGTAGTAATGGGTAGAATGTAGGAAATAATGAACAATTTTGGCAAACCCATTTTCTGTCGATTTTGGCCAATTAATGGACTAATTCCAGTGCTTTCATGGAAAAAAAAACCAGAAGGAACAAGTGTATTGATAAAATCCATAATAATGTAAAGTGATCTGTAAAAAAACTAATGAATAACATAATGATGATAACGTAGGTAAGAGCAATTCATTTTTAGTTTACATCAACGCGAATCAATGTCATCATTGTTGCTAGATTAGTTGGTCTTTATTTCATTATGTTCTGTGGTACGAAACCTCATGTACAGTTGAACACCGGAATTCGTGGCACTCCTCGCTGTTATGAATTGCACCATGTCACACCGTTACAGCCCAGCGAGTAACCAAGCAGATAATGTATAGGGTATAGATGACAGGGGTGGTGGGCGGGGCTACACACAGGAACTCTCTGTGCAGTAAGGGTGTGACAGGATGCACATCCTCAGAGCGAGATGTACCAGGAATTCATGTGTCCAACTGTATATTAAAATTAGCATTTCTTGTTCTTAATAAGCCGGATGATTAACCTTTGGTCGATTACTTCCAAGTGTCCATTTATCACATGATTTTTCGTCAGCCTTATGTGTCGTTCCTTAGAATAAGATTTCACAGTCAATTTTGTAATTATAACCTTTGTTAGTAGGGGTAATTTTTGTGTATTGCCATTATCAGGAAAGCTGTACTAGTCAGGACCGGTCCACCCGTACTAGGTTGGTTTGCTGTGAGTGATCAGACTAAGATCCCACTATCACCAATCCGCAGTGGCCAACGTGGTGATGAAAACTTGCCATACTCCAGGCATAAGGAGGCTTCTGTCCTGCAGTGGAGTAGGAACGGCTGCAATTTGTCGTTGTTGTTGTTGTTGTTGTTGTTTTCATATTACTGTGAATAACATACCATACTCCATTTTCCATTAGAGGGTCTACCTCCCTATTTTCAGAATTAATTTTGGAATAAGGTTGCTAACCTCATTTCCTTCGCCCTCAGTTTGCCAAATAACATAGGTCAACTGAGGCAATAGTTTCTAAAAGAATGCGATCAAAATATTCCATCTCGTTCAAGAATCGAACCCAGGTTTTTGTTTCTTGAGATCATTTATATATATATATATATATATATATATATATATATATATATATATATATATATATATATATATATATATATACACACAGACACACATAACAACAACAAATGCAGTCATTTCTAGTCCACTGCAGGACAAAGACCTCAGATAAGTCGATTCATGTCTGGAGTTTTCGTTTGATCGTTCACAGCGAACCAGTCTAGTGTGGGAAACCCTGACTAGTACAGCGTAGTTGATCATGGTGATACGCAAACCCTTTCACCATTGTTCAGGTATCCCCACTTAGAAACGGACTGTGTGTGTATATATATATATATATATATATATATATATATATATATATATATATATATATATATATATATATATATATATATATATATATAGTGTGCGGAATTCTTCAAAAAAAGACTGTTAAATATTTAGATATGCACACGCACCCATTCTCATTAGGCTGATACTACTCCATTTAAACCGAGGGACGGGGAAAGACAGAGTAGTTATAGGTCTGGAATTGCCGCTGAGTGTGACCGGAAATATATATATATATATATATATATATATATATATATATATATATATATATATATATATATATATATATATATATATATATATATATATATATATACATATATAGCCTGGTACTTGCTCTTTATTGTATTGCGAGATAGCATGTTTGTATATATATATATATATATATATATATATATATATATATATATATATATATATATATATATATATATATATATATATACATACACATGTAGGTACATAGTATAATGTATGTGTCTGTGTATCCGTGCGGGCGTACATTATGGTCATTGGTCTATCTGTCCCCAAAGAATGTCATCATCAAACTTGTTTTTCTCCCAAATACTTAACCATCCATTTGCCTTTTTCCTTTTCACCATCTCTTTCTTCCTGTCGTCCTTCGCCTTCTCACATAATATTCAGCAATATCGCAAGAAGGTCTTTTATAGGAAATTAACTTTCCTTGTCGGTTATAATGACCTCGTATTTCATGGGGGGTGGGGTGTGCCATTTCCTTTCGACCTCACATGACTCAATTTTCAATCTTTTGTGCGTAATATATGGCTAAATATATTTGATACGAACGGAGATGGTAAGGATACGATGATTTACGGACCCGAACTTCAATAAATCTGAGGAAATATAGCTTTTATTGAACGAAAAAGAAACGGCCAAGGGGAGGGGGGAGGAGGTAGGAGTTAGGGTGAGGGAAGGGGGAGAGGAGAGGGGAAGGGTCTCTTCTCCTCCTCCTCCTCCTCAGAATTGTCTGTGTATATCACCGAGAGCTGAATCCAGAGAGCAAATAGAGGACCTCTGTTACTTTTGCTCCATGCGCGGACAGGGAAATAGAAAAGAGAGGACAATAAGGGAAAGGGATTAGGCATACGAGAGGGATGTGGGGTTGCCAGTAAGGTAATAAACATATTGATGATGTGTAGTAAAACATATTGATGCAAAATGAATCCCTTATGTTACAATTTATTTAGAAAATTTAATGGTCTTGTGTGAACATCAGTTAAAGATTAAGTTTGCAAAGAGCAGATAGATTACTATGTTGAGATATTTTCAGTACACACACGCATGCACATATAATATACATATATAGACATACACAAACACTCATACATTATATATACACACACACACACACACACATATATATATATATATATATATATATATATATATATATATATATATATATATATACGTATATATGTATATGTATGTACACATATATATGTGTGCATTATATATATATATATATATATATATATATATATATATATATATATATATATATATATATATATATATGTGTGTGTGTGTGTGTGTGTGTGCATTTATATATACAGTATATATATATATATATATATATATATATATATATATATATATATAAATGTGTATGTGTGTAATGTATATACATATATATATATATATATATATATATATATATATATATATATATATACATTTTATAAATGTTTACATTCACATATATACTGTATAAAATCCAGATATATTAGACTAGAATAAACAAACAAACAGAATACGAAAAAGCGACGGACTCCTCCATCCTTCTGACTCAATAAGTCAAATGGAGAGAGAGAGAGAGAGAGAGAGAGAGAGAGAGAGAGAGAGAGAGAGAGAGAGAGAGAGTAGTATCATTATTGTTGAATATGTTCCATTATGCTCCTTGCAGACAGTGGAGGAATATTGGAAAAAGAAAGAATGTCTGATAAAGTTAAATCTTCGAGAGATAGGTTGACTTCAACAAGTAATGCAGGTTTCAGTGTGACTAATAGCATGCGATTTTTTCCGTGTGGAGAGTGTCTGATATTCTTATTTACTTCAAATTTTGTTGTTGTTTAAGGAAATAAAATAAACTCTGTTTATTCCTAGTATTTGTGACATTGTTACCTTAAATACTAATATGTGCTTGTTAGTAGAATAGTTTCTTTTTATTTTCTCAATGTTTTCATTCTAACTCCTTTTTTTTGTGAGGGGACGGTTCGTTTATTTCTTAGATAATTGTAAGTTGGGTATTACTGTTTCTCAACATATTCTACGGCCATTTTAATTACCTATTCACATAAAAAATGGAAAAGCTGAGTTATTCGTAAGAAAACCAATAATATATAACGCTCTATACATGAATCTTTTTGTCTTGTGCAACATTTAAAATCGATCTATTTGAAAACTGGTAATGAAAAGATTGATAATGTAATAGGAAATGAGAAATAGAACATTAATTTCCGTTCCACAATAGTTAAATAAGTTACTACCCTCTCTTTAGCTTCAATGTATAATCAAGATCAATTTATAATTTGAGCTTCAATAACAGATTCTTATCTTAACAAGCTTTCAAACACTGCCATTGTTATTGGTATACCAATTTATTTCAATATGCCGCTTATGTTCGACCCCGAGGTGATAGAATCTGAATAAAAGCTAATTATAGGTAATCTTTAACAATAGCTATCGATTGTACTCCTTTTTGATGGCAAGTATTCCCTTTGAGAAATGATTTTTGATCTAATGTTTATGTCCACATTTAGATTGAGAGTACATTACCGTCCTTTCATGGAATTAGCTCGTGATCATTCGCTCTTGCAGCAAATGTTTTTTAATGTTGAACAGGATGACATAATTCTTTTTATAGTTTATATATGAAATATCTGTTTTGATGTTGCTACTTTTTTTGAAATATTTTATTTTAACTGTTCATTATATCTCATATCGTTTATTTATTTCCTCATTTCCTTTCCTCACTGGGTTATTTTTCCCTGTTGGAGCCCTTGGGCTTATAGCATCCTGCTTTTCCAGTTAGAGTTGTAGCTAATAGGTCAAGGACAGTGGCTCCTCAATATCCAGATCTCAGTATGGGTAATGTTTCTTTAACGTTGTATGACTCTCTTAAAATTTTAGGTGTGATTCTCGACAGTAAATTTACTTTGGAGAATCACGTTAGGTCTGTGTCTTCTTCCATTGCACAAAAAGATTGGCTTATTGAGAAAGTCTTTTAAGATTTCCGGTGATCAATCCATTTTGAAGAAGTATTTTAATTCTGTCATTCTACCTTGTTACGAGCATTTTTCTCCTGTCTGGTCTTTGGCTGCTGATTCTCATCTTAATTTGTTGGACAGGAACTTAAGGTGTATTAAATTTCCTATTACTGATCTAGATATTAATCTCTGCCACCATCGTTCAATTAGTTCATTATGCATGTTGCATAAGATTTTTCATATTTCTGATCATCCTTTACATTCAGATCTTCCTGGACAGTTTCATCCTGTTCGTAATACTAGGCATGCAGTTAATTCTAATAGTCAGGCCTTCTCCATCGCAAGGCTTAATACTGCACAGTATTATTGTTATTATTATTATTACTAGCCAAGCTACAACCTTAGTTGGAAAAGCAAGATGCTATAAGCCCAAGGGCTCCAATAGGGAAAAATAGCCCAGTGAGGAAAGGAAATAAGGAAATAAATAAATGATGAGAACAAGTTAACTATAAATCAGTTGTGGAATGATCATCCTAATCGGGTAGTTGAATCGGTAGAACTTCAAAAGTTCAAAGTTGCCGCAGATGTTTTTATGTTGAGTAGG
>NC_090737.1:16084626-16087429 GCF_036898095.1 Palaemon carinicauda
CAGGAATGGACATCCCAAAGTAAGAAAAATGTGAAGGAATGGCCATCCTAAAGTAAGCAACGTGTGAAGGAATGACTATCCTAAAGTATGAAAAATGTGAAGCAATGGCCATCGTAAAGTAAGAAAAATGTCAAGCAATGGCCATCCTAAAGTAAGCAACGTGTGAAGGAATGACTTTCCTAAAGTAAGAAAAATGTGAAGGAATGTCCATCTTAAAGTAAGCAAATATGCAAAGGAATGGGCATCCCAAAGTAAGAAAAATGTGTAGCATTGGCCATCCTAAAGTAAGAAAACTGTGAAGTAATGGCCATCCTAAAGTAAGAAAAATATGAAGGAATTACCATACTGAAGAAAGCAACTTGTGAAAGAATGGCCCTCTTAAAGTAGGCAATATTTGAAGGAATGGCCATCCTAAAGTAAGAAAAATGTGAAGGAATGGGCATCCTAAAGTATGCAACGTGTTAAGGAATTGCCTCCGTAAAATAATAAAATGTGAGGGAATTGCCATGTTGAAGTAAGCAACGTGTGAAGGAATGGCCATCTTATAGTAAGTAACTTGTGAAAGGATCGCCATCCTAAAGTAAGCAACATGTGTAAGTATAGGCGATGGAACAATAATGCACAATAACTCAATATCAATAGATATTCTGTATAGGTTTGGAGACAGTTTAAAAGAACTTGGATCATACTTCATCCAATAGGAAATTTTAAATATCTAAACATAGATTGATAGATATATAGATAAGGAAATAATCCTTATAAGGGAATCATAATATGTAAAATCATGTTTGTTGTCTGCAGCAGTATCCAAAATGTTTTCGGTGACTTAGTGAAATAAATTAAATTTCAAATCAATTAGCTTTTGACATCCACATTGACATTATAAATTCATACTAGAAAATAAACGTAAAAACATAAGCAGGAAATGATTATAGGAATTTGATTGAATTGAGATTTAGCTGTTCTTTTCACAGAAATCATATTTTGTAAAGATCTTGTGACAAGAAATAATTGGCTGTATACTTGAAGCTTGTATTGAGAATTAACAGATCGATTTGTTTAAACTGGTGTTGTAAAGATGTAACATGATGAAATTAGCACTTGTACAAAATCTTTTCTTGAGAAACATCTCAGAAAGAGATATAAGTGTTACGATATAATTTTCTGAGAGACGATAAACATTGTCAGTCTTTCAAAATGTTTATTTTCTAATAAAATGCAGCTAAATGTTTTTTTGCACCATCACTTAGTTTGGTTGATCTTCACGATTTTGATGTTTCCTAAGATGTAATCTATCATATTTATCATACCAAACATAGGTTTTAATTCTGGTCGTTTTTAATTAGTTTATAGTTATACATACACGCAAACATATATATATATATATATATATATATATATATATATATAATATTATATATTTACATATACACGCATATATATATATATATATATATATATATATATATATATATATATATATATATATATATACATATATATATATATATATATATATGTATATGTATATATATATATATATATATATATATATATATATATATATATATATATATATATATGTGTGTGTGTGTGTGTGTGTGCGCGCGCGCGTAACAACTCGTTTGTGGTTTATAGTAGTTTGATTTACACACCTGAAAAGTAGTCAGGTAATGTACATTCAACATCAATGTTATAAGTTACATAAAGTAGGCTACTTAGTATGACAACTGGTGAAATGTTTTCCTTTGAGCAACACACTTTATGAATCCCCAATAAAATAAAATAAATATCTGTTAACACCCCACTGAGAATTCTATCATCACCTTTCACCGCTTATCACCACTGAACTTAATATTGAACTTACTTATGTGACACCAACAGCTGATTCTGTCATGGACAACGCGAAATACTAACGTTCAAAATGGGCGGACAAGATCGCGCCTGATTACAAGTTGCTCTTCCCTTTTTATATCATATTGTTTCGCATCGGTTCCTTCATCATCTTCCTAACCTACGTCGAAGGGGCTTTAAATCTTGCCCAAAAGTCTGAAACGCCCAATGTCTCCGGTTCCAAAGACATTCGCCGCGGTCTGGCGGGGAAAGAATGAGTCATTCTTCATTGAGGGATTTCTGTTTTTACTTTCTCGGCTGGTTTGAATAATGGCTGAAGAGTTGCTAAGCGGATTGCTAGTAGAATGCATATGTTTATAGTTTCCATTTAGTATGATTTAAAGAAATGTCCTACAGTAAATATCAGTTTCATTCTGAAAGGGGAGCTTTGTAGAATTTGTTTTCTAGAAAATAAAACTTTTATTATTGTCTAACTTTTAACGGTCATAAATTGTCCCCCTCTAAAGATTAAGTTAAATTGAATTAGTAGTAAATTATTATGAGATATAACAAAGGTCCGGTTCCTTGTCTTCAATTTCAAATTATTAAACAATCCTATAATGAAATTTTCGAGAGAGAGAGAGAGAGAGAGAGAGAGAGAGAGAGAGAGAGAGAGAGAGAGAGAGAGAGAGAGTAAAATAATTTTAGACATACTTTTAATTTTGAATGGCACAGAAATTCTAAGTTATATTTAATTCACATAACCAAGAGTGTTTTGCCAAACATCTGATGCCAGGATTCCCAAGAAATCTTAATCTATATTATTCCCTTTAAAATTGTTGCGTTTTCAGTTATACTTTGCTAAAAGTAATCAATCGTTGGGATCTGAAAATTTACATTTCAGTTGAAGTTATTTTTTTCCATGGATATTTTTTTCGTAAGAACAAGTTCATACATATACATATTATAG
>NC_090737.1:16092929-16117929 GCF_036898095.1 Palaemon carinicauda
AAAAACAATGCACGTATGTTATATTTGGAAGCTAGTGCCCCAACTTGTAAAAAATGGCTGTAAATATAAGTTCATACGGCAGGTTCCTACCACTGTAGCAGTACCAACTACTTTCATTTCGCATATCCCTATATAGGAGTAAACATATAGAAAGGCTTGCCAAGGTTTAAACGTTTACCTGTATGGACATGAGCTCATTACCTAGACTTTCGTTGATTTGAACATATTGTAGAGTTCGTTATCCATAGACGAACGTTGGTATGAAGAGAAAGTTCATTAACCATAGACAATCGTATGTATGAACATAAGCTCATTGCTTACAGAAGATCGCTGTTGAACAAAAAAAAAAAAAAAAAAGATAGTGAATATACATTGCGTTTTTATCATAAAGATCATACAGAGTATTTGGCACAATGTTCAAAATCTCCCACTGAGTAACATGCTAGCATCAAACTTTACAAACAATGTACTAATTAATGTACAAGCGATATACAAGGGCCAAGTAATTCCAACACTATAACACGCACCTTCCCTTTTTCTTAACCGAACTGCCGCCCCCCCCCCCCATCCGCCACTTCTCAGCCCCATCCCATTTTTCCTCCTGACGCGAATTAATGGGAGTTCCACATGCTATTCTCTTCCTAATGCAGCCCACTTAAAAAGGTAATTACGCAATAACAACGAGTGACTAGAATGAAAATCACCTACCAAAACAATTGCTTTCTATCATATCCGTTCTCTCTCTCTCTCTCTCTCTCTCTCTCTCTCTCTCTCTCTCTCTCTCTCTCTCTCTCTCTCAGTTACTGCTTTACATATTGCCTTTAATAACCTTAATTTAGATTATATGTCCAACTTGTAATGCCTCATTCGAAACATCTCAAATAAACTAATTAGCTCATTCATTTTGACAGACAAAAATGTTATTGCCTCCCTGATTGCGCAAATGTTAAGATAATGAAACTCTCCCGTCCGAGAGAGAGAGAGAGAGAGAGAGAGAGAGAGAGAGAGAGAGAGAGAGAGAGAGAGGAGTGGGTGGGGGGAATGGTACACGCGAATACATTATTCAATATAAACGTTTTTATGTGAATTTCGGTTAAAATAATTACGTTCCTTAGGATTAGAAAAGACTGAATACTTATGACAATGTCTGTAAAACTATGATAATTAGGGATGAGTTACTAGATTTTTGCTGAAATAAACTGGGATTACTGTGATCGTGAATGGTTTCTATAGTGAGTCTACTTAATGGCGTTAGCTATCTTTAATTTTCCCAATTGAAAACAATGAGTTACATAAAGAATGTAATTGGGGATAGCTATTTTCAATGCACATGACTTTATATATATATATATATATATATATATATATATATATATATATATATATATATATATATATATATATATATATATATATATATATACACACACACACACACACACACACACACACACAGTATATAATAAGGCAGCTATCTGCATGCAGAAATTATCCAGTCACAAATACAGTTCAAGAACAATTTAACTTTTTACTACTTTTTGTGCGTGCGTGCGCAGATTGCCGGACCTTGTATCCGGGCGGGGACTCTAACACAGTCAGTTATAGACTTCTCTTTGATCTTAGGCGTTAAGGGCTATAAGGTAGTCAACAACACTCTAGCTTCCAAAGCCCGCATAGCGAATCTTTTTATAGGCATAAAGGGATTATAAACGTCTCAATGACCTTATTTAGAATCACTTCTATGTTTACAGAGGCTGCTAACAAATTGGGCTTTGTACCTAATGAAAAGGTTAAATGGTTTTGAATTGTGAGAACTCATTTTGTCAATTTATGTCTCTTTCTCAGCTTCAAAAAGCATTATTTATGGCAGAGAAGACTTAAAAATTTCTCTATTTGAAGTATTAGTTGTTCATTTTGAATTACATTAGCGTAATGATGCATACATATAGGCTGGCCCTTTGATTATTATTATTATTATTATTATTACTGTGGTTGCTCTTGCAGTTTTGGCCCTCGTAATGAATTACTGATAAATATCAAACATGTCCCTCTCCAAGGTGTACCATTCATCAAAATGAATAACTGAGGTCCGAGTTATAATTAACGATGGTCAGGTTAATGTTAATTGGACAATCTTCTAGAGGGTCGTTCTTTTCTTTGAAGTTTTGGGAGATCCTAACTGGAGAGTTTTTATAATTAGGATAAGAGGATTTCATTAAAAAAAAAAAAAAAAAAATGCAGTTGGTATTAAGAATGTTGACAATAAACGTTCTTGTTTCAGGGGGTATTTCAATCATTAGTCTTTGGACGCAGAGGAATGTGAAAGCAAAAGAAGAATGTTGCTTGCTAACCAATGCAACATTTTTTGTTGTCATAACAATAGACATTTACAATCCGAAGTTTAAAAGGATCAGAGGAATGTAATAGCGATAACTTAAAGAGAAAAGAAATTGGAGTGCTCAGTACTGTTAAATTTATTCCTTTTCTATTTGAATCTGGTTGATTCCAGTTATGTTATTGTCACGAAGGGTAGCAATCAGGTAGGATGTATATGTTTGTATAAGTTACATATAATTCGAAGTGACAAAATCCAGTAGGTTTCACAATAATTATTCATAAATTAATGATTTCTATACTCCTTGTCATTACCATTTGAAATACTGGTGAAGGATTCGTAAATGAATAGCTTCTATCCTCCTTGGCATTACCATTTGAAATACTATTAAATGACTCATAAGTAAATGGCTTCTATCCTTCTTGTCATTAGCATTTGAAATACTGTTAAATGACTCTTAAATAAATGGCTTCTATCCTCCTTGGCATTACCATTTGAAATACTATTAAATGACTCCTAAATGAATGGCCTCTATCCTTGTTGTCATTAGCCTTTGAAATACTATTAAAGGACTCGTAAATAAGTGGCTTCTATCCTCCATGTCATTAACATTTAAAATACTAGTAAAGGACTCATAAATAAATGGCCTCTATCCACCTTGTCATTACTATTTGAAATATTATTAAGTGACTCATAAATAAATGGCTTCTATCCACCTTGTCATTACCGTTGGAAATATAAAAAAGGGAATATTTATATTCACGTAAATTCATAGCAGCCAAGTACTTTTATATTTAGATGAATTTTACGAACTTCATTCGAGTAAGAAAAAAACATTGTAAATTCACTCTGTTATTTTTCGGTTCGTTACCAACGTTGACAACCAAGGGATTTGCGAATCAGAATCTGGATAGTAAATTTCTCCCCCCGTGTGGGAGGAGAAACGTGCTTTAAGGGTCTTCGCGGCAAGAAATACGAGCTTCGATGGTCATAATTCGCGGTTCCTCTTCATAATCCAAAAATCTCATGGAGAGTTGAAGGGACCGAGATCAAATCGCAGTATCGGGAAATTTGCCATTTTCGTTTATCTTATTTCAGTAGGTTTTGTTATTGTGCATTCTTTTCGGGATAAATTTTATATTCACATACATGCACACACATACATACATACATACATATATATATATATATATATATATATATATATATATATATATATATATATATATATATATATATAGTGTATTTATCTATTTATCTATATATACATACATACATACATATATATACACACACACACACACACATATATATATATATATATATATATATATATATATATATATATATATATATATATATATATTTATGCGCATGCATGATTATGTATATATACAGTATATGTTTACCGTGTTTATAATTTTTATACTTACCGTATATATATATATATATATATATATATATATATATATATATATATATATATATATATATATATATATATATATATATATATATGTGTGTGTGTGTGTGTGTGTGTGTGTGTGTGTGTGTGTGTGTGTGTGTGTGTGTGTAGAATGGTAGTCGGTCGCAATAAGGCCTGGTTCACCTTGTCTTCATCTTATGTCTTTTACAGTACCAGTTACTCTTTTGTCTACTCCTTTCCCCTGGGTTTCATTTCCAACATTGTAATCTATAATATACCATATTTCTTGGTCATCAATCGTACCCAAGGCTGGGCAAACCTCACCAATCTACTTACTTTCTAAACCTCCAAAATCTGCAGCGTAATCTTTTCTTCATCTACAGAATATATATATATATATATATATATATATATATATATATATATATATATATATATATATATATATGTATATATATATATATGTGTGTATATATATATATATATATATATATATATATATATATATATATATATATATTATTATTATTATTATTACTATCCAAGCTACAACCCTAGTTGGAAAAGCAAGATGCTATAAGCCCAGGGGCTCCAACAGGGAAAAATAGCCCAGTGAGGAAAGGAAATAAGGAAATAAATAAATGAAGAGAACAAATTAACAATAAATCATTCTAAAAACAGTAACAACGTCAAAACAGACATGTCATATATAAACTATTAACAGCATCAAAAACAAATATGTCATAAATAAACTATAAAAAGACTCATGTCCGCCTGGTCAACAAAAAAGCATTTGCTCCAACTTTGAACTTTTGAAGTTCTACTGATTCAACCACCCGATTAGGAAGATCATTCCACAACTTGGTAACAGCTGGAATAAAACTTCTAGAGTACTGCGTAGTATTGAGTCTCATGATGGAGAAGGCCTGGCTATTAGAATTAACTGCCTGCCTAGTATTACGAACAGGATAGAATTGTCCAGGGAGATCTGAATGTAAAGGATGGTCAGAGTTATGAAAAATCTTATGCAACATGCATAATGAACTAATTGAACGACGGTGCCAGAGATTAATATCTAGATCAGGAATAAGAAATTTAATAGACCGTAAGTTTCTGTCCAACAAATTAAGATGAGAATCAGCAGCTGAAGACCAAACAGGAGAACAATACTCAAAACAAGGTAGAATGAAAGAATTAAAACACTTCTTCAGAATAGATTGATCACCGAAAATCTTGAAAGACTTTCTCAATAAGCCTATTTTTTGTGCAATTGAAGAAGACAGAGACCTTATATGTTTCTCAAAAGTAAATTTACTGTCGAGAATCACACCTAAAATTTTGAAAGAGTCATACATATTTAAAGAAACATTATCAATACTGAGATCCGGATGTTGAGGAGCCACCGTCCTTGACCTACTTACAATCATACTTTGAGTTTTGTTAGGATTCAACTTCATACCCCATAATTTGCATCATGCACTAATTCTAGCTAAATCTCTATTAAGGGATTCACCAACCCTAGATCTACATTCAGGGGATGGAATTGATGCAAAGAGAGTAGCATCATCTGCATATGCAACAAGCTTGTTTTCTAGGCCAAACTACATGTCATGTGTATATAGTATGAAAAGTAATGGGCCAAGAACACTACCCTGTGGAACACCGGATATCACATTCCTATAATCACTATGGTGCCCATCAACAACAACTCTTTGAGATCTATTACTTAAAAAATCAATAATAATGCTAAGAAACAACCCACCCACTCCCAACTGTTTCAGTTTGAAAACAAGGGCCTCATGATTAACACGGTCAAAGGCAGCACTAAAATCAAGGCCAATCATACGAACTTCCCGACCACAATCAAGGGATTTCTGTACAGCATTGGAGATTGTAAGAAGGGCATCACATGCTCCAAGGCCTTTACGAAAACCAAATTGCAAACTAGGGAGTAGATGATTACCTTCAGCAAACCTATTAAGACGTTTTGCCAGAAGACGTTCAAAAACTTTAGATAATATGGGAGTTATGGAAATTGGGCGGTAATCAGTGGGACTTGAGCTACCACAAACACATTTACATAGAGGAGTAACATTACCAATTCTCCAACTAGTGCTAAAAGCTCCTCTTCTTGCTAACTTGCGCAAAATAACAGATAACTTTGGAGCTAAGAAATCTGCTGTCTTTATAAAAAACAAAGGAAAAATACCATTTGGGTCTACACCTCCATAAGCATCAAGGTCCATCAACAGAGCTTTAATCTCACGAGATCGAAAAGCTAAACTAGTTAGTTTAGCCTCAGGAAAACAGGAATGAGGAAGTTCAAGTTTTACATTACTCTGTTTACTGTCAAAAACATCAGCCAAAAGGGTTGCCTTTTCCTTTGGACAGTGAGTGACTGAGCCATCTGGTTTAAGTAAAGGAGGAACTGTTGCATCTACACCAAAGAGTGCAGATTTAAGGGTAGACCACCATTTATGTTCCTGAGTTGTACCAGAAAGTGTTTCTTTTATGGTTAAATTGTACTCCTTTTCAGTTGAGGCATAAACTCTCTGAGCAAAAGCTCGAAGCTGAGTATAGTTGTTCCAGGTCAAATCTGATCTGTTCCCCTTCCAAAGATGATAGGCCTCCTGTTTCTCCAAATAAGCACGTCTACAATCATATATATATATATAAATATATATATATATATATATATATATATATATATATATATATATATATATATATATATACAATGTGTGTGTGTGTGTGTGTGTAAACGGTGACCTTAGAGTATATAATTTAGGTATATATTAAGTCATTAATGAAATATCAGCTTTATTCTATGTACACAGCAGTTGTCAAGGCTTTTATATCAGATACCTTGTTGCTAAAAGAGGTGCTTTTAAATGAATACCTAAATATGTGTCAGAGTTTATTAAAACAAAATCGGATATGAAGATTCACAACCACTATCATCTACGGCTATTGAAGCAAAGAACATCGATTAGATCTCACCTGTCGTCTCTATCTTGAGCTTTTAAATCATTACTTCGCCATTCATCGTCTCCTACTTCTCACTTCATAGTCCTCAGCCATGTAGGCCTGGGTCTTCCAACTCTTCTAGTGCCTTCTGGTGCCCTGTTTAAAGTTTGGTGAACATATCCATGGGATATTTCTGGTAATGGAGTGATTAGACATCAGTGAGTACATTGATTAAGCATGAGAGAGATCCACTGTGTTTCGACAGTGCTGTATATATACATACACATAAATACTGTATATATATATATATATATATATATATATATATATATATATATATATATATATATATATATATATATATATATATATATATATACACACACACATGCCATATGCACATTGCAAGTAAATGTGACAGTAGGTGAGTAAATCATTTTGTCTTCTCACCTCTCCTGGGAAAATTCCACCAACTGGCTTTTCCCTCCAATTTCTCTCATGTTTCTTGCACAAGCAACTTCCTCTCGCACTTACTGCTTTTAAGCAAGATATCGTATTGCCGTGCTTCTCCCAGCAGGCACATGGAGGAAAAGGTAGGGGCTGGGGGTAGAAGGAGGAGGAGGAGGAGGAGGAGGAGAAGAAGGATAGGAATGAGAATGCAAAGGAAGAGCAAATGTAGGAAGATGGTACTTACCAACGTTTCCCTCTGACGCAGAAGTCTCTCTCCTGGTCTGGGATACGTGAAACGTTGTTAAAAGATTTTCACAACTGCTGTAACTGAAGCAAAGCTTCTAGGACACACTGCTTTGGCTGTTTGTACAGAACAGTCTATGGTGTGAGGTTTCTTTCTAAAATTGTCCATGTAAATTGAACATGAATATCAATTTCAAATTTTATTGTTTTCGTGTTGGTTAGTGGATACGTTCCAGGAACCTCACGATGTTATGTGTTGCACAGTCGTGTATGCCAATTGTTACTTGTAATATTGCATAGGAATATTTGGGTCAAATAATCCAATTTGTATTTCTATTTTGCATATCTCTAAAAGACCGCATGATTGGGTGCTTAACATTCATGCATGTTTTTCTAATTACCTGGCAGCGTTGCACATGAACGTTTGTGTATGTTTTAGGGTAAAATACAGGTATAATGTACTTCACGTATTTACGTCCAGTATAAGTTTTTCCAGGTTGCTGTTATATTGTTCTTCCCTTTGTATAATTAACTGCTAATTATCTATTTATATGTGTATACATATATATATATATATATATATATATATATATATATATATATATATATATATATATATATACAATATATATATATTTATATATTTATATATACATATATATATATATATATACATATATACATATATATATATATATATATATATATATATATATATATATATATATATGTATGTATATATATATATATACATAAATACATATATGTACCAATATGTACGTATGTGTGTGTGAGTATGAGCTTATCGGGATATATTAACGGAATCTCAGTCATCCTATTAAAAAGTACCCAACATCCCTGCTGCCTTAGCAACTACTGTCTGAATATTTTCCCCCTCTTCATTCCACCCTCTTTAATCCTCCTTCCCTTACTCTCATCCTTCATTTCCTTGCAAAAACACCCCCCCTCCCTTCCACACACACACACACACACACCCTTAAACACCACGCCCATCCCTCCCATCCTAACTACTCCTTCCTGGCTTCCTATCCTCTCGTTCATTCATTTCTAATGTTCAATAACGTCCTTAGCAACGTTCAGCGAAATGACGCTTAATCACCTTAAAGTGGCACTTGCGCCAATTCATATGCAGATTCTGTCCTGTCACAACGGGGCGATAGAAACTGTGCTGAATAGGTCCTCATAGTTCGCAGCTTTTCTTCGGCTCCACAAAGGAGCAATCAGCTGATTATTTCTTTAGACGCGCCACGTCCTCCTCCTCCTCCTCCTCCTCCACGAAGGAGTCCATAACCCTGGAAGGAAAAGAAAGGGCAGAAGAGGAAATCCGCTTTTCTTTTCATTTTTCATTCCTTAGTGAATGCAATTCTATACAGTTACATAACAAACTTATAATCTATTTGTGCTTCAGAATTTCCTTTAAACCTGTATTTTTTTTATTATTGCCACTAAGATTTCTTACATTTCCAAGTTTTGAAATATGAAGTAATTCAAGTTATTTGCATTTCATTTTATTTTTCCTTTTATCCTTTCCTCACTGGGCTATTTTCCCTGTTGGAGCCCCTTGGGCTTATAGCATCCTGCTTTTCCAACTAGGGGTGTAGCTTAGCAATTAATAATAATAATAATAATAATAATAATAATAATAATAACTATTATTGTTATTGAAATTATTAATGACTGAAATAATAACGTTTGTTAATGAGTTAAGTTTATTGAGAAGGCGAGACCAAACCATAAGATTTATGACCCCAAGTTACTCTTCCACTGCCCACAGCATCAAATAGAGAAAGTCACCAATATAAACCCTAAATATAGTTTTAATAAATTATAATTATTTTGAGAAACGGTGATGCAATTGATCCTCTGCCTTTTCCTGGAAATGTCTTTGATGCAGTTTTATAATGAATAGATATTTTTCCAATTTCAATCTCTTATTCTTCGAAGAACTGTGATTCCATCAAATTGTTTACTTGCAATATTTCTCTCCGTGGAAACAAATGAGTTTTCATATTTCATTTTCACCTTCTCACAAATAAAAAGGGTTATTATTATTATTATTATTATTATTATTATTATTATTATTATTATTATTATTATTATTATTATCACTTGCTAAGCTACAGCCCTATTTGGAAAAGCAAGATTCTATAAACCCAAGGGCTTCAACAGGGAAAATAGCCTAGTGAGGAAACGAAATAAGGATATAGATAAACTACAAGAGAAATAATTTAACAATTAAAATAAAATATTCTAAGAAGAGTAACAATATTTGAATAAATCTTTCATATATAGACTATTAAAACTTCAAAAAACGAGAGTAAGAGAAATCACATAGTATAGTGTGCCCGAGTGTACCCTCAAGCAAGAGAACTCTACCCCCAAGACAGTAGAAGACCATGGTACAGAGGCTATGACACTGCCCAAGGCTAGAGAACAATGGTTTGATTTGGGGGTGTCCTTCTCCTAGAGGAGCTGCTTATCATAGCTAAAAAATCGCTTCTACCCTTACCAAGAGGAAAGTGGCCACTGAACAACTACAGTACAGTAGTTAACCCCTTGAGCGAAGATGAATTATTTGCTAATATCAGTGTTGCCAGGGGTATGAGGTATGAGGAGAGAGGAGAATATGTAAAGAATATGCAAGACTATTCGGTGTATGCGTAGGTAAATGGAAAATGAACCGTAGCCAGAGAAGGATCCAATGTAGTACTGTCTGACAAGTCAAAAGGTTCAATAATTCTCAAGCAGTAGTATCTCAACGGATGGCTGGTGGCCTACTACCTCAGTTAAAATTAGAATTCGAATTTATTATCCATTTGATTAATTGATAAATCTGACTTATGTATTAGAATTTATTTCGATATTAATTAAGCTATGGCCAGTATCAGTCACTGGTATTATCTTGATTTTTATTGAATCCACACATTTAAACAGCTTAATTACCAGCGGATTCATTAGTAATCAAGGTGATATTGTTGTTTTTGAACTTAATCTCACTCAGACGTTCAAAAAGTTCCAGCGAACGTAAATAAGGGTTGTTGTGGCCTGATTGGTAACGTCTCTGCCTGGTGATCGCCAATCGGGGGTTCGAGTCCCGCTCAGACTCGTTAGTTCCTTTAGTGTCTGTAACCTTACCATCCTTGTGAGCTAGGGATGGGGGGTTTCGGGGAGCTTATAGGTCTATCTGCAGAATCATCAGCAGCCATTGCCTGGCCCTCCCTTGTCCTAGCTTGGTGGAGAGGGGCATGGGCGCTGATCTTATGATATATGTCAGTCTCTGGGGCATTGTCCTGCTTGATAGGGCAGTATCACTGTCCCTTGCCTCTGTCATTCATGGGTTATAAATGATCCTTCGCGCAAGTGAAAGTTAAGAATTATTGCACGCAGGCTCGTGGGAAAAGTGTTGTTAACCAGTGACAGAAAGGCCAATTGAATGGATTCATACTTGACTTACTCAGTTTCTGTTGCTAGAATATGATATACAGGTACTCTCACATATACATGAAACAATGTCTATGTACAGTTGGCTTCATTAATTCCAGTATACTTCACTGGAAGCTAAGGAGAGACGTCTGACGGCTGTATATTGTAGGAGGTAACGCTGTGTTTAGCAAAAGAGAAACCATTGACAACCCTGCATGTGAAATAAAGTTGTTGATCTTCTATACAAATAATTAAAAGCATTTTTATTAATATTACGAAGTTTATACAGAACATTATTGTTATTTTCTTAATAGCACTTCTTGTAGAGTGTACCGGAATTAATGAATCCAACTGTACTATGTTTATACACCCCCACATCCAGTGTGGTTGAAGTATAATGTCAAATTCTGTTTCATTTTGCAATATCATGAATTAATTTCCTTTTGGTCCTTCATTCTCGAGGCAAATTGATTTCGATGATGACTATTAGTGATTTAATATTTAAAAAAAAAAAAAAGATATTTAGGTGTGTTAGGTAAGAATCTCTTACCTACACACATACATGCATATATATATATATATATATATATATATATATATATATATATATATATATATATACATACTGTATATATATATATATATATATATATATATATATATATATATATATATAATATATATATAATATATATATATATATATATATATATATATGTGTGTGTGTGTGTGTGTGTGTGTAGAACACATTATTAATATTAATATTATTGGCCAAGCTACAGCCTTAGGTGGAAAAGCAGGGTGCAACGAGCCTAATGGCTCCAACAGGAAAATTATCTCAGTGAGGAAAGGGAATAGAGAACTAACGAATATACTGCAGTATATATAAGAAGTAATGCATAAAGAATAAAAAGTATCAAAAGATCATTAACAAAGTTAAAATATATCTGTCATATGCAGTTTAAACTATCAAAGAGACTTATGTTAACCTATTCAACAGAAAAACAGGGTTTTGGTGGCTGACGTGGTAACGTCCTTGATTGGTGAACACCAGATTGTGGTTCGAGTTCCGCTCAAACTCGTTAGTACCTCTGGTCGCTGCAACCTCACGTCCTTGTGAGGTAAGGAGGGGGGTTTTGTTTGTGGGAGCTTATAGGTCTACCTGCTGAGTCATCAGCAGCCATATCCTGGCTCTCCTTGAGCCTAGCTTGGATGTAGAGGGGGCTCGGGCGCTGATCATTATGGGCATTTTCTAGGGCATTGTCCTGCTTGATAGGGCAATGTCACTGTCCCTTGACTCTGCCATTCATGAGTGGCCTTTAAACTTGTAGACAAGTTTGAACTTCGAAGTTCCGCCAACTATTATCTTACATTTAGACAGGGTGGTTCTAGGAGGTGGCAGCATTCAAGCTCCCTGCGATACTTTTTGCAAGAGGTTTCTAGCACTGCTCCCATTTCTACCCTGTATCTGGCCCATCTTGGTTAACTGACCATCAGGTACCCAATCCAATACAGTATGTGTATAATGCAAGTCGATTTATTAATTTGGGGAACACTCAAATAAACTTTCTTCCAACATCCAGTATTCTTATGTACCAAGATTGAGGTGTAGGTTCGACTCCTGGACAAGGGATGGCCACATTTGGTTATATTCCCATCATGAATTTGGTGTGTGGCTGGCGACTGCATCCCAAAATGATTGCTTGTTACTTTAATTTGGAAGATCTGAAATATGGTTTCGGGAAATACTAATAAGCCTTAGATCTATGAAGTAATAATAGATAGTGGACAGACAGATAGATAAATAGATAGAGAGTAAGATATGAGAACATATCCATGAAACAGTTATTATTATTATTATTATTGTTATTATTATTATTATTAATTCCTAAGCTACAACTCTAGTTGGAAAATCAGGATGCTATAAGCCCAGGGGCCCCAACAGGGAAAATATGCCCGTGAGGAGAGGAAACAAGGAAAAATAAAGAATTTTAAGGACAGTAACAACATTAAAATAAATATTTCCTATATAAACTATAAATACTTTAACAAAACAAGCGGAAAAGAAATTAGATAGATTAGTGTACCTGAATGTACCCTCAAGCAAGAGAACTCTAACCCAAGACAGTGAAAGACCATGGTACAGAGGCTATGGCACAATCCAAGACTAGAGAACAATGGTTCGATTGTTATAAATAATTTCGTAGTGATAAATATTATTATATAACGATACATTTCTGGACCCT
Source organism: Palaemon carinicauda (assembly GCF_036898095.1). Taxonomy (NCBI): domain Eukaryota; kingdom Metazoa; phylum Arthropoda; class Malacostraca; order Decapoda; family Palaemonidae; genus Palaemon; species Palaemon carinicauda. The sequence continues at coordinate 16,106,041 of NC_090737.1, forward strand.
AAAAGCTTAAATCTTTAGATGGTGATAAATTTTAATATATAAAGATACAGTTCTGGACCACAGCTAGCCAATGACTCAGAAAAGAAAGAGATGACGATCGCAGACTAGACAGAGAGACGGTCCCAAACAAAAGTAAAAAGCTTTGATGCAATCCCGTTTTACCCAAACGCAACCAGATATTAGCCGGAATTTTCTTTGCAAATATCTCCGATGATTAATTACACCTCCGGACTCCCAAAAATGTTCGAAAATACCCGCTCCTAGGCCTAATTAGGCTCGTCACTCTATTTAATCAAGGTTAGAGCGCCTCTCTCGCTGGAGATGAAAACTCGCCCAGTGGAGATGTTTTCGAACAAAAAAAAAAAAAAGAAAAAAGAAAAAAAGGAGAATTTCAAAAGTTTTTCTTTTCTTTTATGTAATGTGGACCCATTTCTTTTATCCCATTGTTTCGCCTCTTCAAGATTCGCATCATTCACATTGTTCCACTTGAATGAGGCTGGACTCTCTCTCTCTCTCTCTCTCTCTCTCTCTCTCTCTCTCTCTCTCTCTCTCTCTCTCTCTCTCTCTCTCTCTCCTTCCTGATTTGCTTGGCGGGGACAGGGATCTCCTATGCATAACTCCGGATTTATAAAGGATGTTAAAACTCAGAAGAATGAAAGGAAAGAAAGAAAGAAAGAAAGAAGAAGAAGGGGGTCTGAAGCATCCTCTGGCTACCTCATTATAATGATGACGCCGTTTGCAACGAGACTCAACTGAAAAGACAATTTGCGAAATTCATTACATTAGGCGTTATGAAAATGAGTGAAATGAAATGGTAATGTTTTAACGCACGAGCTTAATAACGAAGCCTTGTAATTGCTCTCAGAGAGAGAGAGAGAGAGAGAGAGAGAGAGAGAGAGAGAGAGAGAGAGAGAGAGAGAGAGAGAGAGCCTTAAAGCTGTTTTCTTACTGCTGCTACCATTAAAATGCATCTTCATTACAGCTAAATTACTTTCAGGTTTTCATTAGCGTATTTCATTTCGTTGAAAGTTTACTTCCGTTTGGTGTAATTTGGAGCTCCACCCATTTCATCCTCCTCCTCCTCCTCCTCCTCCCACTAGAGAAAACACAAACAGAAAGTTTTCCGTTTTTGTTTACTCTAATGATGTAATTCAGTTCGGTTTAGTAGCGAAAGCAGGAAATGTGAAGTGTTAAGTATTATTCTGCTAATCAAGTATTAACTATCTCTCTCTCTCTCTCTCTCTCTCTCTCTCTCTCTCTCTCTCCTCTCTCTCTCTCTCACACACACACACACACACACACACACACTTATACGCACATATAAATTGTCAGATATAAACACTGATATATACATATGTATATTGTTATTATTGCTTGCTAAGTTACAACCCTAGTTGGAAATTAAGGAATGAATATATGATTTAAAGTTTTCTAGCATCCTGGCATCGAAGGTCATTGACGCCGATGCTATAAGCCCAATGGTTCTAACAGGGAAAATAGCCCAGTCCACTACAGGACAAAGGTCTCAGTTTATAACTGCAAATTTTCGGAGCTCATCAATCCATCGTCCTCTCTTCCTTCTAATATCCATAGACTCATTCTGTTCTTCATGTCCGTTTGCTATCTGTAATTCTCTTAATATGTCCTGCGTTTTTTAACTTGTTAGAATATACACTACATTAGTTTGCTCCTGTATCCATGTTGCTCTTTTTCTGCCTCTTAGTGTTGTTCCCATGATCAATGTTTCCACTGCTCTTTGGGTTACAATTAACTTATGTTATAAGGCTTTAATAAGGCTCCAAGATTCTGATATATAAGTTAATATTGGTTGGACCATCTGATTGAATACTTATGTTTTTTTAGAGAAAGTGTCATCTTACTTTTCATAATCTCATTTTGTTTACAAAATGCTCTCCATCCCATATATATATATATATATATATATATATATATATATATATATATATATATATATATATATATATATATATATATATGTGTGTGTGTATCTCTCTCTCTCTCTCTCTCTCTCTCTCTCTCTCTCTCTCTCTCTCTCTCTCTCTATATATATATATATATATGTGTGTGTGTGTGTGTGTGTGTGTGTGTAGTTAAAGTTTTGCTAAAAGCAAACTTCCAAAAACTGATCAAACCTATCGTCTATATAGATTATGAGATTTAAAAGGGAAGATAACTTTCGTACTATAGAATTGTTGTGTTCATTTTACGCTTTATTGATTTTAAAAAGATTATTCTTCTTATTTTAGATAAACTATTTTTCATTTGATTTTGTAAATATTATTCCTTATTGTAAAGTATGTGGGTGTGGGTGTCTGTATATGAATATTTACGTGAAGATAATTGTGTATTTGTTTATAATACCAGACAAATGTTTGGGAATAGCCTCATTATGCTCCTGCCCTTGTTTTCCATACGTGTCTCACCATCCCTCTTTAGAGTGAATCCCGTTGAACAGTATCATTAGCTTTCACGGTGACACTCAAGTTTAATATGATTGAGATTTGGAGAAGAGACTAGACCCTGGATAACGAGACGAGGCTTCCGAGACGATAATAGGACTCCAGGATCTCTCTGGAATGGGGATCCTTTGACAGTTCAGTATAAACGCTTCTTACAGGACACAATACCAGCATCCGAGTCCCACATTCTTCTACTTCCAGGGTCTCTCTCTCTCTCTCTCTCTCTCTCTCTCTCTCTCTCATTCCATGATCCTTGCCTCAGGGATCCTTCGTCAGGTTCCTCTTCACCGTCCAGATCCCTTATTCCCACGCCAATCTCCTGACAGTTGATCCCTGGGTCTCCTGGCTGTGAAGATATAAACTCTCTCTCTCTCTCTCTCTCTCTCTCTCTCTCTCTCTCTCTCTCTCTCTCTCTCTCTCTCTCTCTCTCGGTATCTAATTACTATGTGGACATTTTCTGTATGTAACTTGGTTTCTTTCCATTGGTGTCTAGGTATCACATTCTTCTTACAAATTCATGACTAAATTTACTCTACCTATTCTTTTGCTTGTAACTAAATAATTAACTTATTACTTATCAAAGTTATAATTTATATTAGACATGACTTATTTTGCCTAAAGAATAATGAATCATTTAATTTATTTATGAAAGATTTGGAAGCAAATTATTTTCTTCATAAAATGTTCTTGGTTTATTTTGAACAGTTTTGATCAGATAAAGTACATTGTTTTTATGGGGATAATCCAAATTTCATCATTATGAAATCGTGACTCATTAGATATCTCCTTCTTTTATTGTTTTTTTTCTATCTAATGATACAACTTCTTATCGTTCTGAATTTCCATTCTTGTATTCTCTCACTATGAAGAAAGAATATCTTGTTTATGAAATGCGGGATTATAGACAGTACATGTAATAGCTTTGTTGTTTTACTGTTTTTAACTGCAGATTTCATAGATTTTCCCGGATTATACGATTAGTAGGAGAATCCAATTATTCTAAATTAAGAATAGATAAGAGAGATGAAAGATTCATTAATTATTAAAAGTATGTTAAAATAAAAGTTTTGCTTTGTTGATAAATGAAGAAGCAAGTTATGCAAATCAAATTTATAGCAAAATATGTCTTAGATTTGTTGATGCTATAGATCAGAATACGACCCAGAATCCATGAAAATCAGTAGGCCACGCAGTTAAGTTACATAATTTTCTGATTTAATTTGTTACAAAAAAACATAGTTAAATTGAAGACGAACATTATGATGACTTTCTAGAATAATTTGATTCTATATGTCCGTATCTTAGTGTTCTTTGCATTCTGACTTTTATTTTTTTGATTTTTAATCTTGATTTTAATATTTTATTTTTATTTTTTTTTATCAGGTGGTGCTATGCAAATTCTATATCTACGACAATAATTTGTGTCATTATCTTTAAAAATACATATTTTCAACCAAGTTCGATTGTACTCTCATCTTTCCAATAACAAAACTGACTCGTCTATATTTCATGATTTTCATGAAATTCTCATACGTACTCGGTCATAACTTGAATGGAAAATCTAATTGATTTTGGCGATTTAGGTGAAATTTTGATAAAGGAAAGTTCTGAGAGCTGATCAAAACTCTATCATCTTTGTACAAAGTTTGTAATGGAAGATAACTTACGTACTATAAAATTGTTTACTTCCCTGTACGTTTATTGATTTATAAAGGATTATTTTTCTTATTTTACGTAAACTTTACGTTTAGTTTTAGAATTATTCTTGATTTTAAATGGGATTTTTCATACGGATTAATTTAGGATTTCTTTAGTTTTAGTGAATTTTATCTTTGAATTTTGACAAATACTGTTTTTGATTCATGTAGAAGGTTCAAAGATCTTTTGATAAATTGTTGGTTTGAGTTCTAGTGGAAAAATAAGCTTTGTTGGTGATAAATGACAGTTTATGAGAGAGAGAGAGAGAGAGAGAGAGAGAGAGAGAGAGAGAGAGAGAGAGAGAGAGAGAGAGAGAGAGAGAGAGAGAGAGAGAGACCCTTAAAAAGCTAATAATAATTCTAGTAAAGGGAAATAATTTTTACCAGACAGAACTTTAAAAAAACCTGGCATTTTCCCAAGAGAAATTTGCACTAGTTTATGTAAGTCCAGGAGACAAATCTACTCAAATGTTATAGTCTATGAATAAATAGCTCAACATTCATTATTTCCAGACCGAAAGAAAAGCACTCGTGAAAAATATGACTTTAGCTTCACTTTATTATTATTATTATTTATTATTATTATTTATTGTTATTTATTATTATTATTATGATTATTATTTATTATTATTATTATTATCATTTATTATTATTATTTATTGTTATTTATTATTATTATTATTATGATTATTTATTGTTATTTATTATTATTATTATTATTATTATTATTATTATTATTATTATTATTATTATTATTATTATTATTATTATTAGCTAAACTGCACCCTAGTTGGAAAAGCAAGATGCTATAAGCTCAAGGGCTCCAACGGGTAAAACTAGTCCAGTGATGAAAAGGAAATAAAGAAATAAATGAACTACAAGAGAAGTAGTGAACAATTAAAAGGAAATATTTTAAAAAATAGTAACAACGCTAAAATAGACCTTTCATATCCAAACTATAAAAAAAAAGACTTATGTCAGCCTGTTCAACATAAAAACTTTGGTTGCAAGTTTGAACTTATGAAGTTCCACCGATTTAACTGCCCGATTAGGAAGATCATTCCACAACTTTTAAAGATTGAATTTTATGATTCAGTATTCCAGAGTTATCTTGTTACCTCAGGATCTTTTGTATATTATTATTTATATATTATTATTATTATCTAATCGTGCTATTCAAAATACGAAGTTATAATAAGGGGTAAATATTTGAGTCAAGTATCAATGAAAATATACAAAATCATTTTGAGTTTATATTTTCAGCTTAAATAGGAAAGTGTCTGGAGGTTTTCCACTATTTTGAGTAACATTCCAAATTTCATCGAATGATTTGTCGTTATCTTATATGAAGTGGAGTGGTGCAACTAAATCGACATTTTGATTTGAGGAAAGGTTAAACAATGCATTAATGTTTTCATAATAATAATGATAATATTCCAGAAAGGGATTTTGAACGTACCTTGCACCATTATAAATAAAAGCAACAGTTTCAGTAAAAAAGACAAAGATTAGAAGAAAAACTTTTAATTCTTGAGAGCGATTATAGACAAAGATTAGAATGGAAACTTTTAAATCATGAGATCACTTATAATATTATTATTATTATTATTATTATTACTTGCTAAGCTACAGCCCTAATCGGAAAAGCAGGATGCTAAGCCCAAGGGCCCCAACAGGGAAAATAGCCCAGCGAGGAAAGGAAACAAGGAAAAATAAAATTTTCTAAGAACAGTAACAACATTAAAATAAATATTTCCCATATAACCTATAAGAATTTTAACTAAACAAGAAGCAGAGAAATTAGATAGAATAGTGTACCCGAATGTACACTCAAGCAAGAGAACTCTAACCCAAGACAGTGGAAGACCATGGTACAGAGGCTATGGCATTACCCAAAACTAGAGAACAATTGTTTGATTTTGGAATCTCCTTCTCTTAGAGGAGCTGCTAATTCATGAGAACACTTACAGACAAAGATAGTACTTGTTTATAAGAGAGGGAAATATATAAAAGGTTGCAAACTGACGAATATCATTTTAGTATTCTACAGCTCTTTAGTATTTCCTAGAACCATTTACGTTACAATTCATTCTAGATCTAGAAGCTTTTATTTTTCCTCCCTCTCGTCTCTCCTAACGAAGGATGCTCAACTACAAGGCTTAGCATGTAATTTTTGTAATAGGAGTGATGCAAGAATTTCAAAATTTGATTGTTTATCTTGGAATGTTTTCATGAGTAACCATGTTTCCTTGTTCTTCGTCTCAAATTTATTAGTAACTTCCGCCACTTTATGCCTCATTTCACACAACCAAATTAGTATTCAATTTTAATTCTTATATTTATAAGAATTCCGTCCATTCTAGTTGGTTTAGCATCAGGTGGGCAAAGTGACTTGATTAAATTTCCCCTTAAGGGAGCTCTGAAATGTTAAAATACAGTGCTATTTCTATGCATAGTTAAGATAACCGCCAGGTTAAGGTATTTTTAAGAATTGCTTTAGTCTCCAGAGAACCCAGATTTAAAGACACGTTGGAAATGTACACATTCTTCCTCGAAGCCTTAAGTGTAGCCTTAATGTTACCAGTCACGCATCACAACACAAAGTCTTCAAACAACAAAACAAGTGGACCTTATCCATTAATCTAGATAAGGACCTTATCCTTGGCATACTTTGGTCAGGAATCTCTTGAGATGTATTTCAATCCTTTTAATGAATTCTTTCAGAAATCATATCGGAATATATCGTGGTATGTTGTCGCTTGATAACTACGCTGTGGTCTCGATGCCACACCTCTCGGAATTTAATCAATTTTCAAATCAGGAGAGATAATACAGTAGGTGACGTGGTCACGCCTCTCCGAATTTAATCTATTGTCAAATCAAGGAAGGTAATGCAGTAGGCAGGGCTCAAAATTCCTTGGGAGCTTTTTAATTTCTTATTGTATTTCATGCCTTTTTATACAGGTTCCTTTAACAATTATTGTCCGTATGTGTGTACGTAGGTATGTGTGTAAAAGAAAGAGAGAGAGAGAGAGAGAGAGAGAGAGAGAGAGAGAGAGAGAGAGAGAGAGAGAGAGAGAGAGAGAGAGAGAGAGAGAGAGAGAGAGAGAGAGAGAGATTCTTGATATGATAATAATTTAACAGAATATTTGGCACTGGAGAATAAATGTCCCTCGTTATTTTTTGTGATGGTACTTCTATATATACGTTACGTATGAATTGAGAGAGAGAGAGAGAGAGATCCCTCATTATCGGGTGATAAATTTAACAGTAAATTTAGCACACAAGATTTAATAGCATGAGATTAGCAATGCGTTATGAACATAATGTTAATATATTGTTAATTTAAAAATACAACTAATATTTCGAGTATGAGTTCGCATTATGTTAACCTTCGTTTATTCTTTCTTTTCTTAAACGTCTTTTTCCTCGAGTCCTGAAATTTCTTAAGAGGGGCTGGAAAGACTTAAACAAACATCTGTGTGGATAATTCCTCTCTAGTTAGGCCTTAGGAGCAGCGCAGCTTTACAGAGATAAAAAGAAAATAAATAAGTTATTGCCCAGTAAAAGCACAATATAGGAATGCCAACGGGACCCCAGGACTTTCATCTAATTTACCAGACTTTTTTTTCTTTTTCTTTTTTTTTTTTAGTAGTTGGGTTAGCGGCAGATGGTCGTAGTTTCCAACGTGTTTTGGTCCCTGGGCTGTTATCAACTTAGCACGCCCACCCTCCGTCCCCTGCCCCAGGAATGGCCCCATTGCGCACCGAGGGTCCTCGGTCCCCCTCACCAAATTTAGAGCAACTTTGATGTCATTTGCTGGAGCTTTTGGCCGAAAATTGAAATTAGGTTTTGGGTGGAGAAAGGTTCGACTTGCTCGCTTTCAGAAAGGTGGTTTCAGACGTAATTTTCCTCTGGTTTTTCTATTTTTTTTTCAATGGTGGAAGGATTGGGCGTTTACTTTTTTCCTTTTTCCTTCCCTTTTGTTTTGTTCTTTTTTATCTTTTCCTCGAGAAAGAGGTTGGGAAAAGTAATGCAAGTCTTGAATCTGTTGCCCAGGTATAAAATTGTGTTTACAGATGAGAAAAGAAGATGCGTTTGAGTGTTGCAGATACATGTATATACTTACATTTTTTAAAGATTAAATCAGAATAATGCTGTACATGAATGCGTAAATGTAAATATTTTTCAGGCATCTACAAATATTCACACGTAATCATAGTCACTTAGGTACAAATATACACATACGCATTACCATTTATGCATACATACACACATACACCCATATATATATGTATATATATGTGCCAACGGAAAAGTAAACACACGCACACTTTATAAATTTAGTACATGTATGGATATTTACTGTGTATATATATATATATATATATATATATATATATATATATATATATATATATATATATATATATATATATTTATATATATATATATATATATATATATATATATATATATATATATATATGTATATATGTGTGTATACTGTATATGCTTGCATCTGTGTTTATATATGACTGTCTGCTTATATATATATATATATATATATATATATATATATATATATATATATGTGTGTGTGTGTGTGCGTGTATATATATATATATATATATATATATATATATATATATATATATATATATATATATATATATATATATGTACACGTGTGTGTATATATATATGTAGAGAGAGAGAGAGAGAGAGAGAGAGAGAGAGAGAGAGAGAGAGAGAGAGAGAGAGAGAGAGAGAATTCTTTATTAAATAAGCCCAGTAGGTGGAAATAAGAGAACTGGCTAAAGGTATACTTGATTGAAGCGAAAGTTAAGATGGTTTCTTACAAATTATGATTGGGGGCGCTGTGTCGTGTTGGCATACAGCGGATGGAAACTGAGACAAGTGAGCTTGTTACGGAGGAGGTTAGGTGAACATATAAAGATAAGGTTAGGCGAATTAGGAGGGAAGGACTACGTGTGAAAATTCATGTGATCGTAGGGAGTATTTGTGGGCTTAGGATGTTTGCGAGGAGTATAACTATGATATTGATTAAAGGTGAATTGAAAGGTAAGTCAAAGAAAACAAGAATATTTGAAGTGCAGAATTTTAAATTGCGGAATAGAAGACTTGGTCATGTGAAGATGTCAAGTAGGGTGGATAGGGTAGTCAGGAATAAAGAAGGAAGTGGAAATAAAGATGAATACTGGGACAAAAATATCACAGAAAATAGGAAGCTGGATGTGTAGAAGAGGCACCGGGGGGGGGGGGGGGGGCATGTATGAAATGAATATATTCCTTCTGTGTTGATGGAATGCGTATTTGAATAATTGTTGAATATAGTGCAAGGGTCGAGATAATTATTTTAAGCATTTGATTATGGTATTTGCTGTTGAGGTCATGAATTATCAATGAACTGCTTGGCTCAGGGAAAAAATTACAATTTGAAGAAATTTTAAGTGAGACGTCCCTTTTCAAAGGTAATATTTAATGAAGAACCGAATAGGATTTGTAAGGGATACCTGGATGAGGCAAAGATGCCGAAGGACTAGGTAAGAGATAGAGATTTTCAGTTGTATAAGTTATAAGTAACAGATATAACTTTAAGAATTATAAGGTAATAGTACTTAGCATTCCAGGGACAGTATATTGTATGATATTTATTGAGAAGATGGACCAGTTTACAAAATGAATTTGGACAAGTGTTTAAATCCAAAGTTTTTATTATGCCACAAGTTTAAAAGTGATAAAAACCTGTGTGGAATAAATGGTCCCAAAATGTATGATGGAAAGTGTTGAAGATGCTCAGTACAGAAGATAAGTTATCGAGAGGTGGGAATGACTTTACGATGAAAGTAAGAAGAGAAAGAATAAGAAAGACCAGTATTATGAAGGAAGAAAGAATCCGTGGAAATGGAACAATGAAAGTTAGCATGGATGATTAATTCGTATAGGTATTTGGGAGCAGAAATGAGAGATGAAAGTAGAACGAGATATAAGGATTGTATCAGAATTTTGCGACACAAGGAAGGTAGCAGTGATTATGCAGAAGATTGGGAGGTAACTTGAGAGCCAAATCTCCCATATGGTATTAGAATATAGATTTTGAATGCGGATGGAAAAGATTTTTTTTTTTTTTTTTTTTTTTTTTTTTTGCATATTGATTTGACAAGTGAATGGAAAGAAGCACTATGAGGAAAATAGGATTATCCATGTAATATGAATGTTTGTAAGCCAGAATAAGGGATTATAGTTCGTTTCACAACAATGCTGTTGTTGACTCTCATGTGTAGATGTGTAAAGTAACTGGTGTTATGAAAAGTGTAAGTATAGTGATCATCATGTTTTTTATCTATGTACCATATTATTTTAAAATAATGGAATAATATTGAGAATATATATGTATAAATATACGCAGTATATATATTATATACCGTATATATGTGCATTTGCATACTGTATGTGCGTGTGTATGTCGGTGACCTGTTTGTGAAAGGAATACGTAAAATATTACCATACGTCCTGAGGTGGAAACTATATTTCAGACATAGATACAATTGCGATGGGCTGTAAAGAAAAGTTTGGGAAATTTAAGACAATTTGTATATGAAAAGTTCTCTGAGCGGCAGCACCAAAAATAGCCAGTTATTCCTTTTTCTTATCTCTTCCCCAATTCCTTTCCCTATTTTTCTTTCTCTTTTTCCCCCGAGAAGAAAAAACGAATATGTTGGGAGACGCGTTCCCTCCCTCCCTCCCTCCCTCCCTCCCTCCCTCCCTCTCGAAGCGATGGCACAAGACCTTCAAAAACTGGTTTTCATCGTTCATGGTAAGTTGCTTTTATTGCAGAGGAATTGCCAATATGAATTTTTCTCACTAAAGCCCATTTCAGATAGTCAAAGGCAGGATGGCACTTGACTACGAGATTCCCGAATGAACGACTACTCAGGTTTTTGGAATTTGAGAGAGAGAGAGAGAGAGAGAGAGAGAGAGAGAGAGAGAGAGAGAGAGAGAGAGAGAGAGAGAGAACTTTGCTGCAGACAGGCAAACAGATGTGACAACAAATACACACACACACACACACACACACTATATATATATATATATATATATATATATATATATATATATATATATATGCGTGTGTATATATTTATATGTATATATATGTGTGTATAAATAAGCACATGTACACACTCAAACGGTCTCATATATATATATATTATATATATATATATATATATATATATATATATATATATATATATATATATATGTGTGTGTGTGTGTGTGTGTATATATACACATATGTATATATATATATATATATATATATATATATATGTATATATATATATATATATATATATATATATATATATATACATATATATATATATATATATATATATATATTTATTTGTTACCAACACAGGCGTCTTTGATAGATATGAAAATAAACCAGTAATGGGATTTGATATTGTGTGTATATGTCCACTTGAAAATCTTTTATGATGAATACTTCTGGATGGGCAAGGACTCAAACTAATGCTATCGAGCCGAAACAATCCCAGCAGTAGACTATAATAATGGCCCATTGGTAGTCTACCGCATGTGGAATCTTTCGGATTAGAAACGTAGGTTTGATTTATTGTCCAGCTAAAGGCATGATTAAATAATTCCCAACAGATTGTATATTA
>NC_090737.1:16127929-16130429 GCF_036898095.1 Palaemon carinicauda
AAACTTCTTTCGCTAATTGTTACGAGAAAATGAGAATATAAAATAATAGAAAATTACAATTTAAAAGATGACATATTATTTTATGAAACTATTGTAGAAGTCAAAAATAATATTTAATGAATATCCAACAAAACTTCTTTCGCTAATTGTTACAGGAAAATGAGAATATAAAATGATAGAAAATTACCAAAAAATTGTAAGAAAAAGAAATAAATGAGTGGTTCCTTTTAATGAATTTCTCATACTTTTTCACAGAATACAACGATTAAGAAGCATTTTTTCCCCAGAAGCTTATGGTAATAAAAAATCCCAAGACAGCCAACGAATTAAGTTCTTTCTTCTTCCCAAACGACTTAGGATCTTGGAAATTACTCCTTTCAACTCTGTGATATAAGAGAGATGATAAAGAATGGAATAAAAGGAAATTGAGGAAAACGATTTTACTCTTTTCAATACAACAAACTGAAGGTTTTAAGCTCAGACTCGTCGAGTATTAAAATCTGATCTGATATAGTGTGTGTGTGTGTGTGTGTGTGTGTATATATATATATATATATATATATATATATATATATATATATATATATATATATATATATGTATACACATATATATTTATATATATATATACATACATACATATATATATATATATATATATATATATATATATATATATATATATATATATATACATAAGTATATTTATATATATATAAATAAATATATATATATTTATATATATAAATAAATATATATATATATATATATATATATATATATATATATATATATATATATATATATATATAATATATATGTCAACAACAACAGATACAGCCATTTCGAGTTCATTGCAGGCCAATTACTCAGACATGTCCTTATTCATGTCTGAGGTTTGACCAGTTTTCTTCTACGGATTAGTGATACTGGGAAACTTTTGTCTGATCACTCACAGTAAACCAACCTAGTATTGTGGTTATATTTGTATATAGGCCTATACTCTGTACACTGTGAATGTACACTCATATATATATATATATTTATATATATATATATATATATATATATATATAATATATATATATATAAACACAACTAAACAAATACAGCCATTTCTAGTCAACTTGCAGGACAAAAGCCTCAAACATATCTTATGCATGTCTGGGGTTTGGCTATTTTCATCACTACGGATTGGTTATGGTGGAAGACCTTGTTTGATTGCTCACAGCAAACCAACCTAGTACGGGTGTCCTTGACTAGTACAGCTTTACTGTTCATTGCGATACGCAAACCCTTTCACCACGTATATTTATATATTCGCCATGTGTCTCTCACCCATAGATACTGTGATAGAGGTTAATGATGAGAGGAATTTTTGACGTATATCTTTACTTGGTAGACATCCACAGCAACACCGAAAACATTCATTGATGATTATGTCAGCTGATTACACGATAATTGGTTAAGTGAAATTGTTAACTGTCGATCAAAAGAATACAAATTTCGGTCACATCTGTGAAATATTAAAGGAAAAAATATCCGAGAATGATTTCACTCTGGTCTTGTATATGGAAGAGAAGACATAATTATGGAAAAATGAAATCAAATTATAGAGCAGAATTTGAAGAGGAAGTATGAGTGTAAACGATACGGACAAATGTTCGAAATAAGTAAATGATTTTAAAAGAATTGAGTAAACATCAATATTCATTAGATTTATTTCTGGACAAAATTCTCTCTCTCTCTCTCTCTCTCTCTCTCTCTCTCTCTCTCTCTCTCTCTCTCTCTCTCTCCTCTCTCTCTCTCTCTCATCAAGAATCCACCATTCCTGCCCAACTGAAAAGAGGAGAAAAATTAGGATTACATAAATGTCCTTCTTCAAGAAACGTCTTTGATATATTAAAAAGATTGCCCTCTGGTATATCAGAACCTTGCCTAAGTTGACTTTACTTAATGAAATACAAACACCATCAGGGAAGGAGCGGATGTGCGTCTCTCTCTCTCTCTCTCTCTCTCTCTCTCTCTCTCTCTCTCTCTCTCTCTCTCTCTCTCTCTCTCTCATTTAATGAAAAGATAACGACTTGATTTTTGTATTCATAAGCTTTCGGTCTTTGCTTTTAATATATGTATTTGGAAAAAACTCTTAAAATATATCTTGCTTCATTTTGTGTTTTGCAACATGCAATCAACAACAATTGCAAACGGAAGCGTTTGCCCCCGAGCGACTCGATCTGATTGCATGCAATCCGATAACACCAAAATGTTGCTAATTGATTGCTCGATATAGAGAGGCAATGGCTGGGCAAATCAAGGATGAATTTCTTGATATTCGATCTGATGAACAAGGCAGCCTTAGAGTCCCTGAGGGCAGAATATAAGGAAGAAGAAGAAGAGGAAAAGAAGGAGGAAGAAGAAGAAGAAGAAGAAGAAGCGTGAGGAGGAAGGAGACAAAGAGACCAAATTCTTACTTGGAATACGGCTGACTTTATCTCCTATC
>NC_090737.1:16135429-16145429 GCF_036898095.1 Palaemon carinicauda
GTTATTACAAACAGCAGGATGTACACAGAAGAGTTTTGAATAATTCTCATCTATTTCGTTGGCTCTGTAGTTTTTCTCTTCTAGTAATTGTTGTAAAGAAACTGCATTGCCATATTGCAATGGTAAACACAATCATGGGAATCTTTGAAAAAGGTTGTAAAACTGTAGAATTTTATTGCTAATTGTAAATGAGTAAAGAATATTTTTTGATATTTTTTGATATTATTGTTATTATTGGAATCTCTCCTATGTAATAAAGAGCAAGTGTCTGGCTATATATATATATATATATATATATATATATATATATATATATATATATATATATATATATATATATATATGTATATATATATATATATATATATATATATATATATATATATATATATATATATATATATATTTCTGGTGACTCTCAGCTCTCCCCGTCCCTTGGCTAAAGGGGTAAGGGAATAATAGTTCCTTGGTTAGAGGTGGTTGCGTGTGTGTATATGTATATAGTATTTAGCCGTCATTTTGACGGGTTGCGTACAATAGTTAAGGATGGTGAAGAGAAATACCATTTGGAAGAGGTAGAGGTAGAGGACGCTATAGAGAGGGGCGAATAGATGGCATGGAATAGTTGTTTGAAAGGCAGGTATATCAAGATCCAGAAAGCAAGAGTGCGTGATAATTGAATAGCACAGTGTGTTTAGGGGGTTTGATGTGCTGCTGGTGAACATCCGTATAAGAATATGAGGATTCTAGATTTATGCTAGTTTTATGTAGTGGTCATCCACGATTCATCTGTTCAAGTGTTGACATGTTACTGATCATGGTATATTCATCTTGAAATTCCCCTCTCCTATTCTGGTTTATGGTAGCTTATTGGAAGTGGTGTTGCTGGCGATATGTTGGACGGGAGTTCGAAACCCGCTTAAGCTCAATAGTTTCTAGTAAATGTCTTCCTCACCGGCCTTCTGAACAAGGTCTACCTATAGGGCCTACCTGCTAAGTCATGAGTTATCGGTGTAGGTTGGCCAGGGCACCAACCAACCGTTGAGATACTATCGCAAGAAAGTTTTGGGGTCATTAGACTGGCCAGACAATAATACATTGGATCCCTCTTACTGGTTACGGCGCAATTTTCCTTTGTCTACACATACACCGAGTGGTCTGGTCTATTCTTTCCATATTCTTTCTCCTCATACATATGTCAACACTGAGATTAACAAACAATTCTTCTTCTCTCAAGGGGTTAAATACTGCACTGTAATTGTTCAGTGGCTACTTTCCTCTTGGTAAGTGTAGAAGAGACTCTTTAGCTATGGTAAGCAGCTTTACTGAAGGACACTCCAAAATCAAACCACTGTTCTTTAGTCTTAGGTAGTGCCATAGCCTCTGTACCATGGTCTTCCACTGTCTTGGGTTAGAGTTTTCTTGCTTGAGGGTGCACTCAGGCACATTATTTTATCTTATTTCTCTTCATGTGTTTTATTCCTCTCTTTTTTTTTTTTTTTTTTTTTTTTTTTTGCAGATATATGATCATCAGCATCATCATCATCATCTCCTCCCACGCCTATTGATGCAAAGGGCCTCAGTTAGATTTAACAATAATTTCCCCATAATTAAAAGTATATTCATGCTTTGCTAGCGCAGTTGTATGTATGTCCGCACTTATTCCAAATGCTACATCAGACATAATTTTTCTTCCGTACACAAAAACCACTTGCACAGTAATCCCACAAATGATTCAATATTATGATTAACCTTCATTTTACAGCTTCTGGGTTATTAATAATTTTGAAAAGAAATATTAAAAACTCCAGCATGACTACAATATAACACTGTGATCCACAGAAATTCCACATGTATGCAAAGTTACGCCGTGCAACGATAGAGGAATCTGTTTGGACTACGTAAAGCACAATTGAATTTTAGCATTGATTCCCGCGTCACTGAATATAAATTTCCCGATTAATGCCATGAACAACAGTAAAACTGTCCTTCTCTGTTTGTTCGCTATTAACATTCGCTTTCCACTGTGCTTTATCTATTTATCTTCCAACTGTTTTTTTTTTTTTTTTTTTTTTTTTTTTTTTTTTTTTTTTTTTTTTTTCTTCTCATATTCACGAGAAGCTAGTAGTGGGATGCGAGGGAGCCGGGCGGTAGTCGGCGCTTATGGATGGAATTGGGCGGAATGAATTAAAATCAGTACGGGCGGGTTCTACCGAGTGAGCAATATCGGATGGGGTGGCTGAAACCAACAGGAATTGGCCAGGGCGAAAATTAGCTTTGTTCAGAAAACGTAATTTCCGGAACCCTGACAGCAGAGAGCGAGGGAAAAAGAAGAAGAAGAAAAAATGCGAAAGATGGAAATCCAATGGAATGGCAAAGGCGTGATTTTAAAAAGGTTGCCGGAGAAGTTATAAGGGTAGCGAGCCCAGTGCGAGTTTATATTACCGTGGAGACTATTAGAAATAATTGCACCTCGGCGGGCTAGGGCCTAATCTTTTAGATAAGAAGTGGAGGAGAATACGGTATGAACGTCTCCTTCTGTGAAACTATGGGAAATGGAGAAGATCAAAGGGAAGCGTGATCCGCGAAGTTCTGAGGAGAAAAAAAAATAAACAAAATTGGGAAGCAAGAGCTATCTCTTTTAGAGTCGACCCTTCTCGCTGATTGGTTCAGAATTCCAGCCAATGAAATTTAGTCGGGCCATTAACTCCACGACGATAAGTGCCTTCGAGTGATTCACTATCTTTCGCAACACTTATTGGGATTTTGGGCAATGAAAGCACGGCTGGAATCCCCAGTCTGAGCTGGCAATTGCTCCCGATATAGAAAAATAATTAGGAGAAAAACGCTGTGTTTTAATGGCTATTCTGCTTCTGCTTTACTATATCGTTTCTGCCAGTGTTCTGAATTCCCATTTGCTGTACAATCCATCACGATCGAATATATATATATATATATATATATATATATATATATATATATATATATATATATATATATATATATGTGTGTGTGTATATATACATATATGTATATATATATATATATATATATATATATATATATATATATATATATATATATATATATATATATATGTATATATATATACATATGTGTATATATATATATATATATATATATGTATATATATATATATATATATATATATATATATATATATATAATATACATATATGTGTGTAAATATACACACACATATATATATATATATATATATATATATATATATATATATATATATAGTTGAAAGGCTCAGAAGTCAATGATGTTTAACAAGGGTTGATTCTGTCTCTCATTCTATGTTGCATTCTGTACATGAAGACGATTTAAATATCATTTACTGTTCATGACCTATTATTTACCTTTCTTGTATTTTATTGATTAACATGGCAATTGTTTCATGTGAAGCCGATGTTATTGATGATATTAAATAAAAATACTTGAACGAATTAATTTACCTTTGAAGGTTTAAATGCTGTCATGAACGACAGAGGCAAGGGACAGGACTATGTTCTAGACTCGCCCATTATGCATGTGATCAGCGCCAAGCCCCCCCCCCCCCCCTCTTCACCGACGTTAGGACCAAGAAGGTATGGACCTATAAACTTGAAATTCAAAACATTGTTGAATGTTTAAAGATTTATATTTAACAATTATGAAAATATTCCTGTTTATTTGTGTTTTGAACTAATGTCCTTTAAGTAGTTTTCGGAAATCTAAAGCGCTCTCACCTTGCGCTCAAGACTTTAAAACTAATTTTCAATAATTCGTGACTCCCGAACTAGAATATGGATTATGAATACGATGTGAATCGAAAATGAGACGCTTAAAAAAAGATGAATTTGGTTAAAGGTTCTCGATGTAGATAAAATCGATGGCGTATGCTCACTCCGGTGGCTTATGGATCAAAGGTTCATTGGTATACCCATTTTGTTCACAGTATATAATAATCATGGTTTTTAAGATAAAAAAAAAGGGGTAAAATACGCAGAAAAATCATTCTAGCTTAAATGTTTTATATATATATATATATATATATATATATATATATATATATATATATATATATATATATATATATTATATATATATATATATATATACCGTTTCAGCATAAAGGAACTGTGCATATTCAAAGGAATTTATATACTTTTTATTTAAGAAAACTATAATACGAATTAGATTTTTAAATGAATACGCCTCTAAAATGTTTCGTAAAATCCGAATTGTGGTGATATATTTCTAACCATTTTTACGTAAACAAGTAAATAAACCTTTCATTCCTTAATTACAAAACCCAGTTTTCAGTTATGTTTTTTATTCTGTTGCCATGTGAAAGCTTTTATTAATTATCATGGAACGAACGAAGTAATGGAAACTACGAAAAATGGAAACAGAATAGAGAGAATATAATTTTTGATGACATAAAAAAAAGTAATTGAAAAAAAAATATTAATAAAATAGAAACGGTACGCGAACGAGAAACTATAAACTGTAGGAATAAACTATAAAATGTTAAAATAAGTAAAAAGTGGGAAGGAAAAAAAAAAACAGCGTGAAATCAAAGCAATCAAACTTTTACTTCTTTCCTCTTTCATTTAAAGAGTTTGATCACGGTAGGCTTCAATAGGCTATCCCTGACGCTTCCTCTCTCTCTCTCTCTCTCTCTCTCTCTCTCTCTCTCTCTCTCTCTCTCTCTCTCTCTCTCTCTCTCTCTCTCTCTCTCGTATAGAGAGACTCGAATTCCAGCTCTCTGTCTATTAGAACCTAGGGGAAAATGAATTTAAATGAAAAAAAAAAAATCGCTACTCGCCTATATTGGCTTGATAAATATTCTCCTCCCCCTGTCATCGTCTCATCCTCCGCAACGCCCAAATATGTTTGTAGGCCTCCCTCTCTTTCAGACTTCCAGTTACAACTTCACATATAAAACCCCTATCTGGTGCCTCCCCCCTCCGAGTTACAGCTCCACATTAAAGTCCCCAAATGGGGCCTCCCCCTCCTGCGAGTTACAGTTCCCCATTTAGGCCCTATCTGTGGCCTCCCCCTCCGAGTTACAGCTCCACATTTAAGTCTCTATCTGTGGCCTTTCCCTCCGAGTTACAGATCCACATTTAGGCACCTTTCTGTGGCCTTCCCCTCCGAGTTCCAGCGTCACTTATAGGTCCCTATGTGGGGTCCTCCTTCGATTTACAGATCCACATTTAGGACCCTTTCTGTGGCCTACCCCCTGAGTTACAGCTCCACATTTAGATCCCTATGTGGGACCCTCCTTCGAGTTACAGATAATAATTCAGGCCCCTATCTGTGGCCTTCCCCTCCGGTTTCAGCTCCACATTTAGGTCCCTATGTGGGGTCCTCCTTCGAGTTACAGATCCACATTCAGGCCCCTTTCTGTGGCCTCCCCCTCCGAGTTACAGCTCCACATTTAGGTCTCTTATGTAGGGCCCTCCTCCTTCGAGTTACAGCTCCACATTTAGGTGTCCATGTAGGGCCCTCCTCCTTTGAGTTACAGATCCACATTAGGCCCCTATGTAGGACCCTTTTTCGAATTAACAGATCCACATTTAGTCTCCTATCTGTGGCGTCCCCCTCCGAGTTCCAGCGTCACATTTAGGTCCCTATGTGGGGTCCTCCTCCTTCGATTTACAGATCCACATTTAGGCCCCTTTCAGTGGCCTACCCACCGAGTTACAGCTCCACCTTTAGTTCCTACGTGGGGCCCTCCTCCTTCGAGTTACAGATAATCATCCAGGCCCCTATCTGTGGGCTTCCTCTCCGGGTTTCAGCTCCAAATTTAGTTCCCTATGTGGGGTCCTCCTCCAAGTTACAGATCCACATTCAGGCCCCTTTCTGTGGCCTCCCCCTCCGAGTTATAGCTCCACATTTAGGTCTCTATGTAGGGCCCTCCTCCTTCGAGTTAGAGATCCTCATTCAGGCCCCTTTCTGTTGCCCCCCCCCCGAGTTAAAACTCCACATTTAGGTCTCCATGTAGGGCCCTCCTCCTTCGAGTTACAGAGCCACATTTAGGCCCCTATGTAGGACCCTCTTTCGAATTAACAAATCCTCATTTAGTCTCCTATCTGTGGCGTCCCCCTCCGAGTTACAGCTCCACATTTAGACCCTATGTGGAGCCTCTGCCTCTCAGTTACAGCTCCACATTTAGGGCCTGTGTGGGGCCCTCCTACTGTGATTTACAGCTGCAAATTTAGGCCCCATGTCGGGCCTCTGCCTCTGAGTTACAGGTCCACATTTAGGGCCTGGGTGGGGCCCTCCTACTTTGAGTTACAGCTCCACATTTAGGCCTTGTGTGGGGCCTTTCTACTTTGAGTTACAGCTGCACATTTAGGCCCTATGTGGGGCCTCTGCCGCTGAGTTACAGCTCCACATTTAGGGCCTGTGTGGGGCCCTCCTACTGTGATTTACAGCTGCACATTTAGGCCCTATGTGGGGCCTCTGCCTCTGAGTTACAGCTCCACATTTTGACCCTATGTGGAGCCTCTGCCTCTCAGTTACAGCTCCACATTTAGGGCCGGTTTGGGGCCTTCCTACTGTGATTTACAGCTGCACATTTAGGCCCTATGTGAGGCCTCTGCCTCTCAGTTACAGCTCCACATTTAGACCCTGTGTGGGGCCTTCCTACTGTGATTTACAGGTGCACATTTAGGCCCTATGTGAGGCCTCTGCCTCTGAGTTACAGCTCCACATTTAGGGCCTGTGTGGGGCCCTCCTACTGTGATTTACAGCTGCACATTTAGGCCCTATGTGAGGCCTCTGCCTCTCAGTTACAGCTCCACATTTAGGGCCTGTGTGGGGCCCTCCTACTGTGATTTACAGGTGCACATTTAGGCCCTATGTGAGGCCTCTGCCTCTGAGTTACAGCTGCACATTTAGGCCCTATGTGAGGCCTCTGCCTCTGAGTTACAGCTCCACATTTAGACCCTGTGTGGGGCCCTCCTACTGTGATTTACAGCTGCACATTTAGGCCCTATGTGAGGCCTCTGCCTCTGAGTTACAGCTCCACATTTAGGGCCTGTGTGGGGCCCTCCTACTGTGATTTACAGCTGCACATTTAGGCCCTATGTGAGGCCTCTGCCTCTGAGTTACAGCTCCACATTTAGGGCCTGTGTTTGGCCCTCCTACTGTGATTTACAGCTGCACATTTAGGCCCTATGTGAGGCCTCTGCCTCTGAGTTACAGCTCCACATTTAGGGCCTGTGTTTGGCCCTCCTACTGTGATTTACAGCTGCACCTTTAGGCCCTATGTGAGGCCTCTGCCTCTCAGTTACAGCTCCACATTTAGGGCCTGTGTGGGGCCCTCCTACTGTGATTTACAGCTGCACCTTTAGGCCCCTATGTGAGGCCTCTGCCTCTGAGTTACAGCTCCATATTTAGGGCCTGTGAGGGGCCCTCCTACTGTGATTTACAGCTGCACATTTAGGCCCTATGTGAGGCCTCTGCCTCTGAGTTACAGCTCCACATTTAGGGCCTGTGTGGGGCCCTCCTACTGTGATTTACAGCTGCACATTTAGGCCCTATGTGGGGCCTCTGCCTCTGAGTTACAGCTCCACATTTTGACCCTATGTGGAGCCTCTGCCTCTCAGTTACAGCTCCAAATTTAGACCCTGTGTGGGGCCTTCCTACTGTGATTTACAGCTGCACATTTAGGCCCTATGTGAAGCCTCTGCCTCTGAGTTACAGCTCCACATTCAGGGCCTGTGTGGGGCCCTCCTGTGATTTACAGCTGCACATTTTGGGCCCTATGTGAGGCCTCTGCCTCTGAGTTACAGCTCCACATTTAGGGCCTGTGTGGAGCCCTCCTACTGTGATTTACAGCTGCACATTTAGGCCCTATGTGAGGCCTCTGCCTCTGAGTTACAGCTCCACATTTAGGGCCTGTTTGGGGCCCTCCTACTGTTATTTACAGCTGCACATTTAGGCCCTATGTGAGGCCTCTGCCTCTGAATTACATCTCCACATTTAGGGCCTGTGTGGGGCCCTCCTACTGTGATTTACAGCTGCACATTTAGGCCCTATGTGAGGCCTCTGCCTCTGAGTTACAGCTCCACATTTAGGGCCTGTTTGGGGCCCTCCTACTGTGATTTACAGCTGCACATTTAGGCCCTATGTGAGGCCTCTCTACTTTGAGTTACAGCTCCACATTTAGGGCCTGTGTTTGGCCCTCCTACTGTGATTTACAGCGGCACATTTAGGCCCTATGTGAGGCCTCTGCCTCTCAGTTACAGCTCCACATTTAGGGCCTGTGTGGGGCCCTCCTACTGTGATTTACAGCTGCACATTTAGGCCCTATGTGAGGCCTCTGCCTCTGAGTTACAGTTCCATATTTAGGGCCTGTGAGGGGCCCTCCTACTGTAATTTACAGCTGCACATTTAGGCCCTATGTGGGGCCTCTGCCTCTGAGTTACAGCTCACATTTAGGGCCTGTGTGGGGCCCTCCTACTGTGATTTACAGCTGCACATTTAGGCCCTATGTGGGGCCTCTGCCTCTGAGTTACAGCTCCACATTTTGACCCTATGTGGAGCCTCTGCCTCTCAGTTACAGCTCCAAATTTAGACCCTGTGTGGGGCCTTCCTACTGTGATTTACAGCTGCACATTTAGGCCCTATGTGAAGCCTCTGCCTCTGAGTTACAGCTCCACATTCAGGGCCTGTGTGGGGCCCTCCTACTGTGATTTACAGCTGCACATTTTGGGCCCTATGTGAGGCCTCTGCCTCTGAGTTACAGCTCCACATTTAGGGCCTGTGTGGAGCCCTCCTACTGTGAATTACAGCTGCACATTTAGGCCCTATGTGAGGCCTCTGCCTCTGAGTTACAGCTCCACATTTAGGGCCTGTGTGGGGCCCTCCTACTGTGATTTACAGCTGCACATTTAGGCCCTATGTGAGGCCTCTGCCTCTGAGTTACAGCTCCACATTTAGGGCCTGTGTGGAGCCCTCCTACTGTGATTTACAGCTGCACATTTAGGCCCTATGTGAGGCCTCTGCCTCTGAGTTACAGCTCCACATTTAGGGCCTGTTTGGGGCCCTCCTACTGTGATTTACAGCTGCACATTTAGGCCCTATGTAAGGCCTCTGCCTCTTGAGGTACAGGTCCACATTTAGGCCCTGTGTGGGGCCCTCCTACTTTGAGTTACAGCTCCACATTTAGGCCTTGTGTGGGGCCTTTCTACTTTGAGTTACAGCTGCACATTTAGGCCCTATGTGGGGCCTCTGCCTCTGAGTTACAGCTCCACATTTAAACCCTATTTGGGACCCTCCTACTGTGATTTACACCTGCACATTTAAGCCCTATCTGGGGCCGTCCGCCTTTGAGTTATAGCTCCACAGTTAGGCGCCTGTCTGTGACCTTCCCCTCCGAGTTACAGCTCCACGTTTAGGCCTTGTCTGGGCCCTCTTCTTCCTTCGAGTTACAGCTCCACTTTTAGGTCATTATCGTTTGCTTCCCCCTCCGAGTTACAGCTCCACATTTAGGTTCTATCTGTGGCCCCCTTTGAGTTACAGCTTCACATTTAGTCCCTATCTGTGGCCTCCCGCTCTGAGATACAGCTCAACATTTAAGCCCCTATGTAGGTCCTACCCCTTCTTTGAGTTACAGCACCACCTTGAGTCCATATCTGGGATCCTCTTCCTCCGATTTACAGCTCCACATTTAGGCAAATATCTGCGGCCCCCTCCTTCGAGTTACAGCTTCACATCTATTTCTCCTTCGAGATACAGATGTACGTTTACCTTCTCCTCAGAGTTACAGCTCCACGTTATTGGGCATTACAGTAGCTTTAGCATTTTATGAAGGTAGGGGATTTAGAAAGAGGACAATAAAAAGACGGGGGAAATTGAAAGGGAATTGGACTGAAAGAGAGGAGAATAAAATACAAGGTATGAGAAACAGCAGGAAATTGTAGAGAGAATGACTGAAAGGAGAGAGAAATTGAAGAGGTAATTGTATTAAGAGAGG
>NC_090737.1:16150429-16155429 GCF_036898095.1 Palaemon carinicauda
GAGAGAGAGAGAGAGAGAGAGTTTACTCAAGATATTTGTTTGAAGTTCAAATCATACACAGTATAGCCAATGTTTTATGTTTTTTAGAGTTTATATGTTTTATTTGGAGGCTTACTTTGCGTTTCCGTAGAGAGAGAGAGAGAGAGAGAGAGAGAGAGAGAGAGAGAGATTTCATCATCATCATCATCATCTCCTCCTACGACTATTCACGCAAAGGGCCTCGGTTAGATTTCGCCAGTCGTCTCTATCCGGAGCCTTCAATTCAATACTTCTCCTTTCATCATCTCCTACTTCATGCTTCATAGTCCTCAGCCATGTAGGCCTGGGTCTTCCAATTCTTCTAATGCCTTAAAACACCGTTGAAAACACCCCTTCTCGTCTGAGAGAGGTTTACTTAAGATATTTGTTTCTAGTTCATATCATACGGAATAAATCCATTTTAGGGGGAAAATAAAACATATGCCACCGTGGAAGCGCGTTGAATTCGACCTTGTTCAATTGTGTTTATTTCATTAAGACCGAGGGACAATAGGGCATATGCTAAAATCTACTTATTCCTTTTTTTTGTGCTGAATGAATTGTATTTTCCAATTACTCATTCGGTTTTCTGTTAGTTAAATGTGATGTATATAATTTCGACTTTTTATTTTCTATTTTGATACTTGCGGAAATTGTGTTGGTCATAAGTTGCATGAGGGTCCCAGGAGAGTGAATGCCTATGAATAATAATAATAATAATAATAATAATAATAATAATAATAATAATAATAATAATAATTATAATAATTATAATAATGATATTCAATTGCTTAATCATTATGAGGTATTACAGGTATTTGCAAATGGATATGGATAAGTATTGGTTACCAAGGTCTATAGACCTTGTTGGTTACTATCTGTCCCATATGTTTTTCATGAATATTTTGATGTTCGAGAAACAAAAACTTGATTAGATATATTAGTAACTTTAACATTATCTTCTTAATATGTTGCAAGTACTAGCCGCTTCTGATGCTATTCTCCGCAAACAATTCTTCTTCACCCACGGGGTTACTGCACTTAAATTGTTCAGTGGCTACTTTCCTCTTGTTAAGGGTGGAAGAGACTCTTTAGCTATAGTCAGCAGCTCTTCTAGGTGAAGGACACTCCAAAATCAAACCACTGTTCTCTAGTCTTGAGTAGTGCCTTATTATTATTACTAGCCAAGCTACAATCCTAGTGGGAAAAGCAAGATGCTAAAGCCCAAGGGCTCCAAGAGGGAAACATAGCCCAGTGAGGAAAGGAAATAAATAAATGATGAGAACAAATTAACAATAAATAATTCTAAAAACAGCAACAACGTCAAAACAGATATGTCATATATAAGCTATAAAAAGACTTACGTCAACCTGTTCAACATAAAAACATTTGCTGCAACTTTGAACTTTTGAAGTTCTACTGATTCAACTGCCCGATTAGGAAGATCATTCCACAACTTGGTCACAGCTGGAATAAAACTTCTAGAGTTCCGTGTAGTACTGAGCCTTGTGATGGAGAAGGCCTGGCTATTAGAATTAGCCTTAGTGCCATGGTCTTCCACTGTCTTGGGTTAGAGTTCTCCACGGTAATAATAATAATAATAATAATAATAATAATAATAATAATAATAATAATAATAATAATAATAATAATGAACTCTATTAGCGTGCCTTTTTCCCATTCGTATGGGGTTAGCACGGTTACCTTTTGGAAGGACTTTGCTGAGGTGTCTGTTATGTTTTTAGAAGGCGTTGTAATGGCTGTGTTTGTGTGTTTATTAGTCTGTAACAACCATTTGCTTTACGCAAACCTATCTGTCGATTACATACATAATCCTGAGGTGTATAATGATATCTTTTCCTCGAGGTAGGCACGTCATCACTGTACTTCAGCTGATGGTGCTTTCATTATTGAATAGTTTCTGCAGTCATTTCGGCTCTAGGCGAACCTGCTGTTTAGCCTTTTAATTTACCTCATTTCTGCTTCGTTTTTTCCATCTTGCTGCTCAAACTTCCTCAACGTTTTTCTATAGTGCAACTGAATGGCCTCCTGGACCATAAGTGTCGGCTCATATGGCCTTTAACCAATTTAATCGTGAAACCTTTGTTTTCAAACACACAGTTGGGATAGATGGGTCCTTTCCTGGCGGCATTTTTTTTTCTCTCTGAGTAGAGTAATAGATTGCAGGGAGTTGTTGAAGGGTGCCATAGTGAGTGTAGGAATGTAATATTTAGTGATCCTCAGGATAGTGTTCTTGGGCCATTGTCTTTTATAATACTGTATATACACGTGATATGTAGTGTGGCCTAGAAAACAAGCTCATAGCATGTGCAGATGATGCTAGTCTTTTTGTGTCAATTGCATCTCTTAAATGTAGATCTGGGGTTGCTGAATACCTTAATAGAGATCTAGATAAAATTTGTAGATTGAACTTTAGCAAAAGTCAGTGGCTCCTCAGCATCCAGATCTCTGCGTTGATAGTGTTTCCTTAATACAAGTCCTATGAAATTTTATTCCTGATTCTTGAATGTAAATTTGCTTTTTTAAGATACACATTTGATCTGTTTCTTCTACAGTTGCACCAAAGATTGGCTTGTGAGGGGAGTCTTTTAATATTTTCGGTGATCAATCTATTCTGATAAAATGTCTTAATTATTTCACTTTGCCTTGTTTCGTATTTATCTCATCTTGATTTGTTGGACAGAAGCTTGCGATCTGTTAAATTTCTTTTTTTCCTGATCTGTATATTAATTTCTGGCACCGTCATTCAGTCAGATTTTTATGCATGGCACATAGGATTTTTCATAATTCTGACCATTCTCTGCATTCTTCCTAAACTGTACCATCCTGTATGGTTTACTAGGTATGCAGTTTGCTCTATCAGTCTCGCCTTCTCCATCATAAGGCCCAATACACAGTATATTAGAAGTTTTATTCCAGCTGTTACGGGGTTGTGGAATGATCTTCCCAATCAGGCTGTTTAATCGATGGAACTTCTAAAGTTCAAACTTGCAGCGAATGTTTTTGTGTTGGATATGTTTCTTTTCATAATTTATAAATGGAAGACCTGTTCTAACGTTGTTACTGATTTTAAGATATTTTATATTCTTTATTCATTACGCCTCATAAAGTTTATTTATTTCCTCATTTTCGTTCCTCTCTGGGCTATTTTTCCTTGTTGGAGCACTTGGGCTTAAAGCATAATTCTTTTGAAACTGGGGTTGTAGTTTAGTAAATAATAATAATAATAATAATAATAATAATAATAATAATAATAATAATAATAATAATACAATCGATATCCCTTAATATCTTCAGCTTACTCTATTTCTGTCTGTAGAGTAAAATGAATTTTGTTTCCTTGACTGAAGTGATAGCTATATCTAATTAAACGCTTTCAAGCCACTGCTTTCGCTAGGACGACACCAGTAATAAAACCCAATGAATCAGACGACTTGCATGACTGAGGAGGCGATTGTGTGGTAGAAGGAAGGGCCTTTATGATAAAACGCGAAATAAGGAGAATTTTCGGCTAAGTGTTAGTTTGACGTCTTACTGATGAATCCTCCTCCGCTTATAAAAAATGACATCAATGGTATTGACTTTTTTGGAACTATCTATTTGTACTCGACTTATGTTTAATGTGTTTGAATATTCTCTCACATGGGAATCGGCTTCATTAAGTATATTTTAACTTGTATTATGGAATGCTAAAATCAAGTGCAAATGAAAATATATTATGATAAATGCTAGAATATTGTACTTTGCGTTTATCATCATGTATGTATTCGCTTATAGAACGGTAAAGGAGAGAGAGAGAGAGAGAGAGAGAGAGAGAGAGAGAGAGAGAGAGAGAGAGAGAGAGAGAGAGAGAGAGAGAGAGAGAGAGAGAGAGAGAGTATTTAATGAGTGGTTCAGCAATCCAGAACATATATTTAAAATGTATAAGCACCGAAGAGGACGCAATGAGCAAGTAGCGTTATCTCAAAATCTTGATCCTGGTCATATTTCAAGAAAAGTCGATACATATGAAAGTAAGCGTTTCTTTCATGTATCTACCAACAGCAATTGAAAAGAAGATACTTACATATACACAATACAAGTATACTTGCCCCACTGTACATACTCATGTCCTGTAGAGTTAGTGTCAAAATTGAAACATTTGACGACACTGAGTGATTATCACTCATTGTGTCACGTGTCACAGCTCTTCTGAATCAAGCTGTACTCAAAAAAAAAAAAAAAAAAAAAAAAAAAAAAAGTAATAAAAGTAGAAGAAACCACATGTAGTCTTGGATTTCGGAATTTGCGTAAATATTGAACGGAGGGAAAAATGTGATAGTTCATTTGTTTAAAGAGAGCAAACTTGACGTTATGGAACGGTGTTCAGGATTGGGAAAGACAAAGAGTAATTGTGCGTGGGGTGACTGAGAGAAATATGGCATGTGGAAGGACAGCGTTTGTTGTGTCAGGAAGACTGAAGGGGGAGAAAAAGAAAAAAAGTCCCCGAACTGTGAGAGTAGAATTGAGCGCGGCACGAGAAAAAGATGTCACAGTAAAGTCTACATGGCAAAAAGGGAGAGCTGGGAGAGTCCGAATCTGTGCTCGACAAGGTTCGCACACTAAGAAAGGGTGACGGTGACGTGTTATTTCAGTGCAAAAGTAAGTGACGGAGAAAAATAGAGTATTAAAAAAGAGGAAATCTGTGTGAAATTATGCTTTAGAATCAGTTTTAAGATGGAATTGATTGCTGTTTATTGGGGTTACTTATTTTTCTCTGAATTAATCATATTAAAAAAAGAGGAAAGTATGAAGAAAAATGTTGATTTGAAGGTATTCTGTACTGAGCATATGGAAAAATGGATGTTGTTGTTGTGTTAGATTGGCCAGGTACGGGCTCTTGCACACTTGCAGCTCGTAGATTTTTATTTTACAGCCGGTAGTAGTAGTAGTAGTAGTAGTAGGTGTTTTTTTTTTTTTTT
>NC_090737.1:16160429-16162929 GCF_036898095.1 Palaemon carinicauda
GAATTTTATCCTTACATCATTACTCATTGTTTTGTAAAACAATTCGGTAATTGTCATTAAAAGGAAGATAGTTTGAACTATATTACGTAGATATTTTTCCTGAATTGTATCTTTACTCACTGTTTTGTAAAACAATTCGGTAATTGTCATTAAAAGGAAGATAGTTTGAACTATATTACGTAGATATTTTTTCCTGAATTGTATCTTTACTCACTGTTTTGTAAAACAATTCGGTAATTGTCATTAAAAGGAAGATAGTTTGAACTATATTACGTAGATATTTTTCCTGAATTGTATCTTTACTCACTGTTTTGTAAAACAATTCGGTAATTGTCATTAAAAGGAAGATAGTTTGAACTATATTACGTAGATATTTTCCTGAATTGTATCTTTACTCACTGTTTTGTAAAACAATTCGGTAATTGTCATTAAAAGGAAGATAGTTTGAACTATATTACGTAGATATTTTTCCTGAATTGTATCTTTACTCACTGTTTTGTAAAACAATTCGGTAATTGTCATTAAAAGGAAGATAGTTTGAACTATATTACGTAGATATTTTTCCTGAATTGTATCTTTACTCACTGTTTGTAAAACAATTCGGTAATTGTCATTAAAAGGAAGATAGTTTGAACTATATTACGTAGATATTTTTCCTGAATTGTATCTTTACTCACTGTTTTGTAAAACAATTCGGTAATTGTCATTAAAAAGAAGATAGTTTGAACTATATTACGTAAATATTTTTCCTGAATGGTATCTTTACTCACTGTTTTGTAAAACATTTCGGAATTGTCTTTAAAAAGAAGATAGTTTGAACTATATTACGTAGATATTTTTCCTGAATTGTATCTTTACTCACTGTTTTGTAAAACATTTCGGTAATTGTCATTAAAAAGAAGATAGTTTGAACTATATTACGTAAATATTTTTCCTGAATGGTATCTTTACTCACTATTTTGTAAAACAAATCGATGACTGTGTTTAAAAACAAGATAGTTTGAAATATATTACGTCGATATTTTTCCTGAATATCTTAACTCGGTGTTTTTTAAACCATTTTATTTAATGTGTTCAAAAACAAGAAAGTTTGAAATATATTACACCGATATTTTCTTGAAGGATATCTTTACTCAGTGTTTTGTAAAATAATTCGAGAATTGTTTATAAAAAGAAGATATAGTTTGAAATATATTACGATGATATTTTTCCTGAATGATATCCTTACTCTGTTGTGTAAACAAATTCGATAATTGTAATTAAAAAAGATATAGTTTAAAATATATCACGAAGATATTTTATCCGAATTATATTTTTACTCACTGTTTTGTAAAACAATTTGATAATTGTGTTTGAAAACAAGATAGTTTGAAATATATTACGTCGATATTTTTTCCTGTATGATATCTTTACTTCGTGTTTTGTTAAAAAAATTCGATAGTTGTGTTAGAAAACAAGATAGTTTGAAAAATAAAACGTCGATATTTTTTTCTCATTGATTTCTTTACTCGCTGTTTTCTGAAACAATTTGATAATTGTGGTTTAAAACAAGATAGTTTGAAATATAATACGTCGATATTTTTCCTATTGATATCTTTACTCGCTGGTTTCTGAAACAATTCAATAATTGTGGTTTTAGAACAAGCTGGTTTGAAATATACCTCGATATTTTTCCCATGAATATCTGTACTCGCTGTTTTGTAAAACAAAAAGATAGTTATGTTTAAAAACAAAATAGTTTGAAATATAATTCGTCGTTTTTTCCCGAATGATATCTTTACTCATTATTTGGAAAACAAAAAAATAATTGTTTATAATCAAATATAGTTTGAAATATATTACGTGGTTTTTCCCCGAATGATATCTTTACTCAGTCTGGAAAAAAGAATATAATTGTGTTTGAAAATAAGATAGTTGGAAATATATTGCGTAAGGTACTGTAAGATTGTAATTAAGACGAAATATAAAAGAAACTAGTAATTAACAAAAAGAATGATGAAATGTAGAAAATAAGTAAAAACTAAACAAAGATGATGATTCTCGAGAGTTTATTACTCATATTACTCGCTTTTTGTTTAACAAAGTGTAAACTGACCAACTCTAGTTACTACTTGTCTCATGTAATAACTCATTGCAACTCATTATAGTTTTTTCATGATTTATTTTTCTATGCTAACACCTACCTTTTGAAAACACCACTACACACACAAGCAAACACACACACACAATCAAACACACACGCACACACACACAATCAAACACATACACACACACACACACACACACACACACACACATATATATATATATATATATATATATATATATATATATATATCATAAGCTGTTACTAGTTGACTGCAGAACAAAGGCCTAATACACTTCTTTCTACTTGCGTCTGTTTATATGTTTGTATTTATTTATCTTGCAGGTTACGTTGAACTATTTTCACTTTGGTCCTTTCCAGTTTCCTGTAGGTACTCTTTGAATTCTGGGCTCG
>NC_090737.1:16172929-16177929 GCF_036898095.1 Palaemon carinicauda
ATTATCATTATTATTATTATGGAAAATCCACAGTCATATACTTTGTATATTTAAAAATTACAGGAGTTTTCACAGTTTTTACAAAGGGCCTCTTCAGCTGAAGGGGTTCTTTGTAAAAAGTGCGAAAGCTCCTGTAATTTTTTTTTAATATTCAACGTATGCAACTATGGATTTTTAATACCCAAAATTATTATAATCATCACTAGCTAAGTTACAATCCTAGTTGGAAAAGTGGGATGCTATAAGGCCAAGGTCTCCAACAGTGAAAAATAGCCCAGCGAGGAAAGGAAATAAAGAAATAAATAAACTACAAAGTAGTAATGAAGAATCAAGATAAGATATTTTGAAAACGGTAACAAATCTAAATGAATCTTTCTTATATGAACCATAAAAAAAAAAAAAAAAAAAAAAAAACAAGAGGAAGAGAAATTAAATAAAACAGCGTTCGCGAGTGTTCCTCACTCCTTTCCTTTCGGCCATCCTTCCTTTTCTCACGATTTCAGTAATAACAACTACTGTATTCTAATAGCGATATTAATATTTGTAGCATTTATGATTATGACCAATATTGTGATGTACAATACTTAATTTCATCTCTAGGCCATGTTTAGTACAGAAGTATGCTTTGTACAATTTTCTTAAATAACAAAGAGGGATGTTAATATGTTGCCAGCTCATTATTTTACTATACTAATTTTAGGACCATAGCAAGAAAAATTTACCTTCATATGATTAAAATTGTGTCTAAACCACATTTCATGTTACTCTTACTAATACTTCTTTCCGCATCTATTCCCTACCACGGGTAGCTACCTAAATGCCCTCATGCTTCTTTCACCCATTTTCCCTATCAGATAAAATTAAGATTGAACAGTTGCATTCAGACATTATTAATGATAATAGAAATAATTAATATAATGATAATAATAATAACAACTATTGTAAGAATAATAAGTTTTCAATAGCCTCGACTTCTGCTGTAAGAGATGCGAGCTTTGCTTTCAAAATAGTTTCATGATAGAAACTTGTATCTGTTTTTATTTTAGTAATACCATGAAATATAAAATAAGATTTGACAGTATCCAAAGTTGTAAACCGGAAGCATTTCCAATATTTAGAATATTGTATTTTTATAAAATGTTGCCTTTTCTGAATTAATATATATTTAAAATAATTTCTATACGAGAACTTTATTTTGGTCTAGAAGACAAAACTACAGAAGAAAAATTTATTTTAATACTTTAAAAACTATCAATATACCTTTCAGATATCAGATAGTTTTATGAATATATAAATTTTTGTCATTGAGCAATTTTTTTCCAACACCCAAAAATCTGGCGTTTTCCAGCATTTGAAAAAAAAATAAATATATACTTTTATGTATTTCATACAATCAAACTATCGTTCTCGCTGTATCTATGGTTTATTTCTAAATATGTTTCCCTGATTTTTCTCTCGCATCAGTTTCAGTTATTATTTTTCATCAAAAGAATAGATAATTATAAAATTGAATCTTCTTAGAATCATCTATCTTGCTTAACTTACTTGCATAGTTCTTCTGCCTTTCTCTTCCTTCCCGTTTTGCCAACAGCTATGAATAAGACATCAACAGAGCCGTCAATGCTAATCAACTGATACACAGTTTATAAAACTAATTTAATGACCAGATTAGTATCTGTCTAATTAGGAGTTATCTAAGTATCTTTTGAAAGCTCTTTGGATTAGTAATGTCAATATGAAGATTCTCCATTTGGTGATCCATTGAAGGTAGAGTATTTAAAAAATACTTCATCTTGCGATTCCTTGAAGATGGAATGATGGCTACTGAGAAATTATAATTAATTTCTATTATTATTACCATGTGTATTATCATTCAAATAAACACAAATGATGCTGCGATATTGTTCAGGCAATCTGTTGGATGGTAGATTTTTTCTTGCAGTGTCTGCAACCTCACCATCCATGTGAGGTAAGGATGATGGTTTGGGGGAGAGCCTGTAGGTCTTATCTGGTGATTCATCAGCAACCATTGCCTAGCACTCCTTGGTCCTTGCTTGATGGATAGCGGCTTCGGCGCTGATCGTATGTATATATGGTCAATCTAGAACATTGTCCTGTCCTTAGCTTCTGCCATCCATGACCGACCTTTAAACCTTTAAACAGAAGAAGAATGTCTCTGTACGATAATATTTGTATGATTTAATTCGAAATGAAATAAAAAGCAATATTAAAATGAAAACCTAATGCTAATGGACTTCAACGGCAGGATCTTAATACACATAGAAAAAGATGGAATAGCATAACTCTCCCGGAAGTAATGCGATGTTATTAGCCGGGTCCTGAGATATTCAACCGCACGTGTATGGAAGGGAAGCTTATCTTCACGATTAAACGCCCTTCTCCAGGAAGGAGGTCGTGAATGGGAAGAAGCCCAGATATATGGATTTTTCTTCTGCTGCTATAGAATGGGAGAGCCAAGAAGAGTTCGAGTCTCTTCAAGGATGAATATGAAAATGAATAGAGGTTTAGATGGCAGAATTTGATTGGGGAGAAAATTACATGGCGTGTGTTTTGTTTTCTTTTGAAAAGTTTGGTTTTATTAATCTGCTGAGTTTTGTCAGAATTAGTGATAAAATTAAACAATGAAATTGATCCAGTTGTAGTTACAAAATGTAAGGAAAGAAAATAGGAAAATTTATATTATGCTTTCTGACCTTAAAAAAAAAGAGAGAGAAAAAAAATTAAATATGCTGGAAGTAAGTTACGTTTTCACTTGAGGTAACAGAGCTTATGTGTATTTAACTAACGCATACATGAATAGACTCGTAAGAAATTAGTTGTGAATTTGTGTAAATATGTATATGTGTTGCCAGCTTATCACAATAACTGCTAGACAAATTTAGACGGTTCTGGTTAAAGATTTTGTAATTATCAATTAAGAGTAATCAAATTAACTCTTATGTTTATCTTCCATGTGACCATTGCGAGTGTTTTTGGGAAGCCTATAGGTCTACCTGCTGAGTCACCAGCAGCCATTGCCTGGCCCTCCCTGGTTCCTAGTTAAGGTGGATAAGGGGCTTGTGCGATGATGATACGTATATATGGTTAGTCTCTAGGGCATTGTCCTGCTCGATAGGACAATGTCAATGTCCCTTGCCTCTGCCATTCATGAGTGACCTTTAATTAAGGTTTGCCATTCATGAGTGACCTTTGATTAAGGTCTGCCATTCATGAATGACCTTTAATTAAGGTCTGCCATTCATGAGTGACCTTTAATTAAGGTCTCTCACTTTAATTAAAGGTCACTCATGAATGGCAGAGGCAAGGGACATTGACATTGCCCTATCGAGCAGGACAATACCCTAGAGACTAACCATGTATACGTATGATAATCGCCCAAGCTCCTTATCCACCTTAACTAGGAACCAGGGAGGGCCAGGCAATGTCTGCTGGTGACTCAGCAGGTAGACCTATAAGCTTCCCAAAAACCCCACATGCAGACACTACAGGAAACTGTCGGTCTTGAAGCCCAGTCCAACAGATCGCAAGACAGGAACGTTTCCAATAGACCACCAGGATAGAAAAGTACTCTAGAATGATCTAAATATCTTGCCAAAAATGAGGATCCCAAAAATTTAATTTATAACTTTAGTCATCAGTTTGTTAGATAATTTTAATCGCTACTCAGAAGATTTGAAGTTAGAAGGGGTTTAATTAATAATGTTCTGGGAAAAAGACATATGTCCTTTTGCAGTTTATATATGAAATATCTGTTTTAATGTAGTTAATGTTTTTAAAATATTCTATATCAATTGTTCATTACTTCTTATATCGTTTATTTATTTCCTTATTTCCTTTCCTCACTGGGCTATTTTTCCCTGTTGGAACCCTTTGGTTTATAGCACCTTGCTTTTTCAACTAGGGTTGTAGCTTCGCTAATAATAATAATAATAATAATAATAATAATAATAATTTAAAGGAAGAATTTCCTTTAAATTGTCCGACGCTCCAATCTGTCCGGCATTTGAAAAAGAGTAATGTTTCTGAGTAATTCGAATTTTTTTTCCCTAGGAATTTAATACTTTTTTATATCATAAATTAAACAGCTCTGAAGAGAACATTCCATTGTTTCGCTAAAGATTTTTTTTTTCAGCCTCCCGGGTCTCACAATACGAGGAAATATATATATGACGTAACAGCGTATTTTTTTTTCATTTAGATTCAACGCACTTTCCCCTCGTAATTTTTTGGTGTTAATAATACAAAAGGACTTGAAAACCTTTTTATGATCTCAATTCTGTAAAGAAGATACTACTGAAATATGCATGCAGCATTAATCATCTATTCAGGATGTAGTCAAGTTGGCGACCAAGACATTGCTCTCCGTCTGAAATATGAATTGAGCATCTTGTATTCAGGATGCAATTAGGTTGCCAATCAGTATATTCCTCGCTATCTTTTTTTATGATTCTAGGGTTGTGTTGGCCGATGTGTTAACATCCTTGACTGGTGAACGCCAGTCTGGGGTTCGAGTCCCGCTTAAACTCGTCAGTTTCCTTGGTCTTTGCAACCTCACCACCTTGTGAGCTAATGATAGGGTGTTTGGGGGAGTCCATAGTCCTATCTGCTGAGTCATTAGCAGCCATTGCCTGCCCCTCCTTGATCCTAACTTTGGCAGAGAGGGGGGCTTGGGCGCTAATCATATGTATATATGGTCAGTCTGTAGTTCATTGTCCTGCTTTATGGGGCAATATCACTGTTTCTTGTCTCTACCATTCATGAGTGGCCTTAGAATCTTATGGGTGTAGGGAACTGTGTTTAGGGAAGGAGGGAAGGAATCTCAGAGGAAATAACAAAGCCTATAAATTATGGCCTTCCGTAATTCTGAAACGGCGAGTGAAGGGGGGAAAGTGATGTCTTTCGGTCGTTTTTGGGGGTAATTTATATAAATCAATATAATTTTTCGCCTGAAGACTCTTCTGATGAATCGAAGGGCCCAT
>NC_090737.1:16185429-16192929 GCF_036898095.1 Palaemon carinicauda
TTATCCAGCTGCCTAGGATCAGGAAAAGTGTTAAAGAAAACAAGTGGTAATTGTAACGTGATTACTTTAAATGATCTAATCCACTTACAACTCGAAGCACTGACACATTGTCATCCACAGAAACCACAGAAAAGACACCGAACCAAGGAGCAGTTATTCCGAAGATAACAGAACTCTCTCTCTCTCTCTCTCTCTCTCTCTCTCTCTCTCTCTCTCTCTCTCTCTCTCTCTCTCTCTCTCTCTCTCTCTCTCTCTCTCTCTCTCTAAATTCATATTCCATGTTCATGTAATCTTTACTCCTCACCTCATCTGATTCCTAATTTTCTACCGAACCTTATCCAAATTTCTATGTGGGTAATGACATTGTTAGTCAGGCGCTTTTTCGTTGGTTATGGCCATAAACAAATTAATACATCTTTCCTTAGTTATAGTAAATAGATGTTTATATGGGATGAACGTGTATATTATATCTCAAGAAAAACAAAATGCTTTTTTTCTGTACTTAGTTTTAACTAGAAACTAAATCTTATTTACATTTTTTATGCTTCTGATTTTACGTCATATAAAAAGCTTCATTAACCAATATGTTCTTGACCTCAGTAATGAATCTGACCTTTATTACTCATTAGCTCTTACATAATTTACTAGAAGAGCAGAGATTTTGAAGGAAATCTTTCCAGAGAACGGAACTTGTGAATTCGAAATGAAAATACATCTTCCTTCGACGATCGCATGCTTTATTTGTTAATACTTTTTCTAATTCAACATTAAAAATATGGAGTCCCTTGCACATGACGTAATCCCTCGTTTTCTCAATTTTGGTAGTTCTTAAATAACAGTAAATGTCAATACCCACACTTTTTGTTTGTAAATAGATGACCTTGATGTCTGGATGAAGGACAAAGATATAATCAGAATCTGGAATAAATGTCAATAAAGAATCCAAAAACTTTTGCCGCAGAGGCAAAGAAACGATGAAAATGGAAATGTCACCTTTTACACGTTTCAGTTTCGCTTTCGTTCATTGCAGTGAACTTAAATCTCCTGAACATTCGGACGTCCTCGAATTGATTCCACTCTAGAGAAGCATCGAATGCCCTTTACCTTGGAACAGAATAATGGAAGGATTCTAAAGAATACTTTATAATTTACTGCCTTTTGCATTCCTGACTCCAAGACTAATTCTTTCATTATGCAGTCACTTAATTATATGAAGTGATAGAATAAAGCATTTTGCTGATACTTGCACATTTGTGTATGATTGTGTACCTATGCGTGTCTAGGTTCGTAAGGATCCCTATAATTATACTTGTCTATATATATCCATAAAGCGCTTGCTAAACACACGTTTTATAAGGCACTAAAAGGAGGTTCCTTTCTTCCCATTCAGAAGCCTCTTGATTAAAGACATTTTATAGTGGGTAGAATAGCCTCTAAAGGCCAAAATAACTTCAGGTATCCAACTTTGGGAGTCGTTTCAGATTCATTGTTAAAGACCGCTCGTTATTTAAACCTGTGCTGCCCGCCACGTTTCTTTTTTAAATAACGTTTCTTTTTAAAATAACGTTTCTTTTTAAAATAAAGTATATTCTTTAGATAAAGTTTTTTTTTTTAAATAAAGTTTCTCTCTTAAATGTTTCTTTTTTAAATAACGTTTCTTTTTAAAATAACGTTTCTTTTTTAAATAACGTTTCTTTTTTAAATAAAATTTCTTTTTTAGATAAGGTTTCTTTTTTTAAATAACTTGTGGCGGAACTTTGTACAGTTGGCTTCATTAATTCCGATACTTATCACGGGAAGCTGAGGAGACGTCTGACAATTGTACATTGTAGCAGGTAACGCTGCGTTTAACAAAAGAGAAACTTTTGGTAGCGCTGCTTTTAGAACAAATTCGCTAAGCTTGTAAACACGTGATTGAATATTTTTTTTTTTCCCTCACGAAATTTTGTTAACCAAAAAATATATTTCTATACAGGTGTCAGACGTCTCCTTAGCTTCTCGTGATTCGTACCGGAATGAATGAAGCAAACTGTACCAAGTAAACAGAATTGGTGGAAAGAAACACTTCATGTACGTTCAATGACTTTAATTTGTTGTCTAAAATTGTTATATTACGAATAGAACAGTGTAGAACAAGAAGCTTAGATATAAAAAGAAAAACTAGTACATCTATTCATACTTAATGTAGACTACATCATACGTATAAAATGTTTAACTTCCTGAATGTATTCGCATTATGTTAATAGCACATACTTTCCTCCTCTATTATTAGTCAGTGTTAACGCCCTTGGCAACTAATAACACGTTCGAGACTATGTATATGATCGACGTTTATTGAAGAATTATCTCGAAGAAGGCGCTAAAGAACCCAGCCTGTCATAACTCCCCGTCCCCGCCACTTTTCAACATATTCTTCTCGGCAAGAGATCGCGGAAGCTGATGAATCGCGAGGAAACGTATTAACGTCAGCTCGCGCGCTCATATTTGATTAAATATTTATGAAAGCTAAAGATCAGATTCATCATCCTTCACGGCAAATCAGCGGCGAGATCGTTCTCGCTCGAGAATAGAGATGACGGAAATTTAAATACGTAAGTGCGAGCAATCTGAGAGTGATCTTCTCAACTGAGGGTTTATGGGTAATACAATATTGCGTTAATCGTTGAGCAGCTGGGACTAATTCTTCACTTAGATGAATTTACTTGGTTGTTGTGGCCGATGTGGTAACGTTCCTGACTGGTAAACGACAGACCGGGGTTTGAGTCCCGCTCAAACTCGTAAATTCCTTTGGTCGCTGCAACCTCACCATCCTTGTGATCTAAGGATGGGGGCTTTTGGGGGAGCCTATAGGTCTGTTCTGATTCATGTATGTAGATGTGTCTTGTACGTCAAGGTAAATTAACTCTTTAATCATGAGTATTCCACAAAAACCTACATCTCAGCATGTTATTGTACAAGATTTCATTTTGGTAGCGAAGGGAGTTTAGGCAATTGAAGTTACCTAGTGTATACGAGCGGCCACAAATGACGGCTAAATGTTTAAAGATATGCTCACACACACGCACATGTACCCCTATCTCACCATGGTATGACTACTTCTTCTCCCCTTTACCCAAGGGATGGGGAGAGCTGAGCGTGATCGAAACGATTATATATATATATATATATATATATATATATATATATATATATATATATATATATATATATATATATATATATGATATATATATTATATATATTATATACATATATATAATTGCATATATATATATATATATATATATATATATATATATATATATATATATATATATATATATATATAAATGACCTGACACTTGTTCTTTATTATATAGGGAGGATGGTAAGAAAACTAGGAACTCCACGGGTGGCGTTTGCCAGTTTTTCTTTTCGACTTCTTATTAAGGTCAAGACGAGGCAGAGCAGTTTCCATGACAACAGATAATTCACTGTTCCTTGAAGTTTACATCAAGTTAATTGAACCAAGTTTATATAAATTCACATTAAAATTTCTCGAGTCATCTACTAACAAACACACACACACACAAACACAGAAAGACTGATCATAGTAAGAAGTCATTGCTGTTTTTGATAGATGGTAGTTTTATCGTATCAAGTAAGGCAATAAGTATAGATCATAGTACCGTCAAATATAGGGACGTTACGTATTGTACCTCTAGAGTGAGGCTGTCTGTATATACAGGTAACGACTATACGTCATATTTTATTTCGCTGAATGAATTTCATTTCACTTAATTGATCAGGTGATAATGGCAAAAAAAAAAAAAAAAAAAAAAAAAAAATATACTAATAATAAAAAAAAAAAAATGAATAAATAATGGTAGATACGAAAAAATCCCGCAAGACGAGTTCACAAGCAAGCTGTGTTAAACGATAATATCCGGAAATACGTTTTTCTTAATTTTTCCAATACGTCTGCTGAGTTATGAGCTTCACTCCTTGAAGGGAAAAAATCTGAACACAGTAACCAGACCCTCTGGGTTTTCCAGATCTCATTATTATTATTATTATTATTATTATTATTATTATTATTATTATTATTATTATTATTATTATTATTATTAAAAATGTTGACCAATTCATATGGAATAGGTGAAGAATGTCATTAATTTTCTGAGAAAGCTTACAACAAACCAACTGTTCTTACAATTTCCTTGATTGTGATCGGAAAGTTCGTATGTTTGGCCTATATTTTATTGCTATTGTTGAGTGATAATCATGAGGTCCTTGTTTTCAATATTGAACAGATGAGAAGCGATGGATTTTTTCTTAACGTCACTAGTGATTTTTTTTTTAAGTAATAAATTGCACAATAATTTTTGAAGGGCACCATATTATTATTATTATTACTTGCTAAGCTACAACCCTAGTTGGAAAAGCACAATGCTATAAGCCCAAGGGGTCCAACAGGGAAAATAGGCTAGTGAGGAAGGGAAATAAGGAAATAATCTACAAGAAAATTAATTAATGAAATGAAATATTTCAAAGTGAGTATAGGAATGTAATATATGGTGTCCCTCAGTATAGTGTTCTCAGCCCATTACTTTTCATCTATATATTGGCTTAGAAAACAAGCTCGTTGCATATGCAGATGATGCTACTCTTTTTGCATCGATACCATCTCCTGAATGTAGATCAGGAGTTGCTGAATTTTTTATCGAGATTGGTTGATTTTTAGTTATTTGGTATCCTGACATCGAATCCTTATTGAGCTCTAGTTGATTAATTACTGTAGTACATGGTGCAAATTATGCGGTATGAAGTTAAACGCTAACAAAACTCAAAGTATGATTGTAATGAAGTCACGGGTATTGGCTCCTCTACATCCAGATGTCTGCATTGACC
The DNA here is from genome assembly GCF_036898095.1 of Palaemon carinicauda. Taxonomy (NCBI): domain Eukaryota; kingdom Metazoa; phylum Arthropoda; class Malacostraca; order Decapoda; family Palaemonidae; genus Palaemon; species Palaemon carinicauda. Next base: position 16,190,320 of record NC_090737.1, read on the forward strand.
ATGTCTCTGTAACTATATACAATTCATTTAAAGTTTTAAGTGTGATTCCTGATTGCAAATTTACTTTTGAGAACACATTCTGTCTGTTTCTTCTTCTATTTCACAAAAGACTGGCTTATTGAGAAAGTCCTGAAAAAAATATTTGAATTATTTCATTCTTCCTTGTTTTGAGTACCGTATTGTTGGTCTGTCTGGTCTTCAACTGCTGACTCACATCTTAATTTCTTTGATAGAAACTTGCAGGCTTTTAGGTTTCGTATTCCTGACTTACATACCAGGTATGCAGTTCAAAGTGGTAGCCTGAGGTAGAATGATGCCAGGAAGATGTTCTAATAATGTCCACAATTGAGAGGTGAAAGTGGGAACCCTTTTGGAAGTGATAGGCTCTTGGATGCCAAATCATGTTATCCATCCAGAAATTATGGCCGCAGTACATGAGGTAGATGTTGCCTTTTGCATGGGAATGGCTTCAGGTCAACGAATGGAATGATTAACAATTCTGAAATGGTAGCAGTGTCCTTGTAATTTTGGTTTGGCCCAACCACGTCAACGTGAATGTGTTCAAAACGATAGTGATGCTGATGAAAAATGCCCACACCTAAATTTGTGTGATGGTGCACTTTTGAATTTTGACGTGAAATACAACTGCATCTTTAGTAATGCCATGCCATATGAACTTTGACATTAGTAGCTGTACAGTAGATTGGTGCGAGGGGTGTGAGAGACCATGGATCAGTTGAAGCACCTGTCAGCATAGTACTGACATGACAGAGGATAGTGGTGTTGGAATCTTCGAGAATGTCATCTTTTCAATGGAGAGACATGCAGGATGTCCTGCTGGTTTGGTACTCAGGGTTCTTTTGTTGGGCTTTTGCCAATGCCTTGTAATCCATTTCCAGCTATATGGGGGCTAGCGCATTTCTGGAGAGAGCATCAGCAATGGGATTCAGTTTACTATTCATATGTTAAATGGTACAGATGTATTCAGAAATGGCAGGGAGATGTAGGCATTGATGGGCTGACCAGGTGTCCTACTGTTGAGTGAAAGCATGCACAAGGGACATGTGGTCAGTGCAAATAACGAAGGACAGGCCCTTTTAAGAAGTGGCAGAAGGGACAAACAGTTAAATACACTGCCAGTAGTTTGCGGTTGAGGGTAGAGCAGGACTCCACCTTGGAAAGTTTTCTACTGAAGAAGGCCAAAGGGTGGGGCAATCTGTTGATCATTTATTTGATTATCGCTCCAACAGAGATGTCATTGGCATTGGTGGAGAGTAGGAGGGTTGCATTTGACACGGGAAAGGTAAGAAGCAGTAGCAGTTGATCGGGCTTCCTTTGCTTTGAAGAAAGCCACCTCTTAAAAGGGGTCCCTCAGGTTTTTTTTTGGCATACCCTTGAGTGAGTCATAGAGAGGAGCAATAATGGCGGCGATGGTTGTCAATAACTTGTGATAGTCGTTCACCATGCCCACTCCTATAGTACTTTGATGGTTGAGGGTGTGGGGAACTTCTGTACTGCTGCTATCTTCTCAGGGAGGGGTGAACGCAATCAAGACATGATCCGCTCAGCTAGCAAAGCCGAAATGTAGACAACTTGCCCATGAAAGACCTGACGACCAGAGTCAACTTTATGAACAGCCACTTCCCCACCTCACCCTCAAGAACTTCATCAATGACTCCACTCCTGACGAAGAGGGCAACAATACGACAACACTGACTAAAGCAGAACATAGATGCCTACCTCATAACATGCCTGGACAGCAACAAAGCCACCCACTACCCACTCATGCCACCCCACTCCCCCCCCCCATCCAAGACACTAAGTAGCCACTAGTTGATGCCCCTCACTACCATGGGCTTGCTGATGTGGAGAGTAAGGTTGGAGGGAGCAGGTTGATAAAGGTGTAGACAAGTAAGAGCTGACGTTGATATGCAATGTCAACCAGTAGGTGGAAATGAGTTAGGAAATCCTCACCAATGAGAGGCAGTGTAATGTCAGCGACAATGAAATTCCACCCGTATTGGGCACCCCAAATGACAGTGGCAGCGTCTCTTAAGTCTCTTAGCCGTGGATGGCGATGGCAGATTCATTGACAGCTACCAGCTGGACATCAACAGTCTTGGAATAACGGGGTTGTGCCCTTGAGAGGGAACGTGGCAGAGGGGAACTACAGGCAACAATATTTGCCAAAAAGTGCACATTAGATCCTGAATCATGCATAAAGAAGAGGTCAGTGAATGGGGAGGTCACCACCACAGGCAATGGCCTACTTACACATTATTTTACCATAGGCAACCGGTAGCTCATTTCTTAGCAGCAGCACTGAACTTGGGGGAGGTAGTAGTACATCTGAGAGTGAGGCACATCAACTAGTTGCTGTTGAGTGTGTTGGTTGGGGCGTGGGTGTGGGGCGGCATGGGTGGGTGGTGGTTGGCTTTGTTGCTGTCCAGGCATGTTAGGGGGTAGGCATCTATGTCCTACAGCATTCCCGAATAATTAACTAAATTGGATAACAACAAATGTATTTATAAGCCCACAAGCCCATAAATAAAATCAACGATTTTTTGTCAATAAATTTGACGTTGACTTAATAAAATATAACATAACAAC
>NC_090737.1:16202929-16247929 GCF_036898095.1 Palaemon carinicauda
CTCTACCCGTCCTTCGGTAAGGGGGATAGGGAGTAGTCATAAGGAAAAGGGAGGATGTGGGAAGTGTTGAATCTGTGTGTGTATATCTATATAAATAATTTAGAGTGTCTGTACCTGACGGGTCAGGTACACACACACGCACACACACACACACACATATATATATATATATATATATATATATATATATATATATATATATATATATATATATATATGTATATATATATATATATTTGTTCCAACACGAATACTTACCCTCGAATTACTTCCTTAGGAGAGTCACTTGGTGACCTCTTTCTCGACCATTTTTGGCGCCGATATCCCTCACCCCGTACTCCATACAGGCCTACCCCCGCCGCCACAGAATGCGCCCCGAGGGCAGGATTAGGTCAGGTCACTGCCTCTCTGGGCGATTCTCCTCATTCAGTCCTTGGTCGTGAGATGCTCAACATCTCACTCCCAGTCTCTTATACTCGATCCTTTGTGCGCATTTAGTGTTCCACGTGTTCCCACCGTGGGGACTTGTGTTTTTTCGCAGTGTACCTCCCAAGTGTTCCTGTGCGTTCACTTTTCAACCGTGTCCTTACCCGGTGTTTAATTCATTTCTTTAGTGCTTGTGTCGTGCGTTGTGTGCGTTATGGAACTGTATTCCTTGATTTTCTTCAAGGAATTGATAGCTGAAAGGAAAACTTTTTACTAGAAATCGTTCTTCCTCCCCTTATCCTCGGTGTTGCCGTGTAGGGGCAGCTTATGTTCCTCTTCAACCACGTGTCAGGACTACTGGTCCTGGAACGTAGTGCAGTGAGTGCACTTCGGCACTAAAAGGAAGAATACATCCAAGAGGCTCGTAGGAAGACGAGCCTCTCCTCGCCAACTTAATTCCCGATGCCTCGTCGAATAAAGACTCCTTACAACCTAAGACGTCCCTAGCACTTCCTCTAACCCGAGGTCTAGTCCTAGAGCAGGGTTATGTCGGCAAGGTAGTGGCCAACACTGCCGGGGTCCCCCAACCTTTAAGGGGGGTCAGCAGGACATCCTTAGTCAAGGCGTTTTCAGACAGTAGAGCCTCTTCAGCCCCAGTCTGGTTCTCGCCAGCAGGAGCCTCCATGAGGGAGATAATGTCGAGGGACTTAGTAAACGTCCCCTCTTGGCTGGACTGGTGGGCTTACTCTTTGGGAGGTGTACAAGCCTCCTTTGACCCCGAGGACCCTGTCCAGCAAGGCCTTCAACCCTTAGGTTAGTGACATTTCAGTCTCTCACACTAACAGCTAACTGGGTGTTCTGGAAGCGAAACACTGTTCTGGCGTAAGTGTCTTGGAAGGCACCAGACAGGGGGACGCGACCCATTCGCAGCTTTCCCTTGGGGGGAGAATCTCTGTTTCCTCGGAAGGAACGAGAAACCATAATGGAGAAGGTCTTGAAATAGAAGGAGGCTAACGTCCCCAGACCTACGACTCCTAGGAGACCACCCTAGAAGAGATCTGTCTCGGATAGTGCCGCGACACCCCAAGCATCTACCAGCACTACGAGGAGAGAAGCCCTCTTCCTCCTGGTCCGCAACGCCTCAGCCCCTCCACAGGGGAGCCCCAGCGCCTTCTAGCTCCTTCAGGTCGGGTTACCCCGCCTCTAGGGGAGACAGGTCAGGCCGCCCCTCTAGAAGAAGGGAAGAGTGGGAGGCTCCCTATCCCCACCCAACCTTCGGGTTGGAGGATGACTCAGGCGTCATTGGCAAGCATGGAGGGCTCAAGGAGCGGAACCTTGGACAGTGTCCTTACTAAAGAAGGGCTACGGACTTCCATTCCTAACGGAACCACCCACGCCTTTTCCGGCCAACCGGATAGATGGCTAGATCCTAAAGACCCGTTAAAGAGGACCGCCCTTCAAGAGGAGGTGTTGTCCATGCTAGAGAAGGGTACCATGGAAGAAGTTCTTCTCCCAGGGCCAGGTGTCTACAGTCGCCTATTCCTGGCAGAAAAAGCGACCGGGGGGTGGAGACCGGTTATAGATCTGTCAGCTCTCAACAGGTTCGTCAAGATGACGGACTTCTAAATGGACACACAGAACTCGGTCCTGCTGTCCTTGAGGGAGAAAGATTGTAGAATACCATCGACCCCAAGGACGCATACTTCCAGATTCCGGTCCACACCTCGGGTCGGAGGTTCCTCCGGGTGAAGTAGGGTTCCCAGTTCCTGCAATTCAGGACCCCCTTTTTCTTTGGTCTGTCAACAACGCCCAAAGTGTTCGTGAGAGTCCCCACAGCTGTCGCAGGGGGGGCCCACGAACGAGGCATACGCCTTAGCAGATACCTGGACGGCTGGTGGCTTCTTCTCGCCTCAAAGGTCCTCTTGGAGGAACAAGGGAGAAGTCTCCTCCAGTTTGGCAAGGATCTGGGGAACTGAATCAACCCGAAGTAGCAAAATCTATCCCCTTCCACCGGAATGAACTACTGGGGAATAACATTAGACCTTTTTTCGGGGAGAATTTTTCCCTTCGGAGAATAAGATATGACACCTCAGGCTCATTAGTCAGCCGTTCCTACTGTTCACAGGCCCCTCCAACCAGAGATGGGGAGCCCTTCCCCTCGACGAAGCGGCACGAGACCTGGTTGGAAGGGGAGAGACAACTCCACACAATGTCCTGGAGTTGGAAGTAGTCCAGAAGGCGTGCCTACACTTCGCAAGTCTGCTAAAGGGGAACTCCGTGGCGTGGATGAGCGACAACACCACGGTAATGGCATACATAAACAAGCAGGGTACTTGTAATCGAAGGAGTTGGGCGATCTCACCATAGAGAATCTAGACTGAGTGATAGGGAATCAAGGGGTGATGTTAGCAAGGTTCTTTCCCGGAAAGTAAATCGTCCTGGCCGACGGCCTCAGCAGAATGGGCCACATAGTAGGGACAAAATGGTCCCTTCCCCCAGGAATAGCCAAGCTCATCATTCAACGATGGGGCTCCCCGGTGGTTGACCGCCTTGCAACAACCTCAACGCCCAACTCCCAGTCTATTGCCCCCCTGTACCAGACCCCGAAAGCTTCCTTAGAAGACTCTTTTCAGCACAAGTGGGACAATCTGGATGTGTACGTTTTTTCCCCCTTTTCACGCTGATTAGACATGGGCTCAGCAGAATAAAGGTGGCTCGAAGCCTACAGATGACTTTGGTAGCGCCCTGGTGGCTAGACAGTGAGAGTAGTTCGCGGACCTAAAAGACCTATCGAGTCAACCGCCGTGGCCTCTGTCCGTCAGGTCAGACCTTCTGCACCAGCCTCACTTTCTCAAGCTCCTCGGCAGGCCTCTCTCCTAACGTCTTCACGACTGAAGACTAAGAGCTGCTCCTGAAGAAAGAAAGATATTCTTCCTCCACGGCTAAGAGAATGTCTCTATTCCTAAGAAGCCGCCACCCGCGGTCTTCCAAACAAAATGGACCTCCGTCGCGAAGTGGTGCGCTGAGAGGTTCATTAGACCTCTTAAGGCCTCTGTCCCAGACATGGCAGTTTTTCTGGTGTTTCTCAAGGACAAAGTGGAGAGGTCAATCCTAGCCATAAAAAGGGGTTCGGGCTGCCTTAGGCCAAGTCTTCCTCCGGAAGGGCATCGTCCTGGGGGCCTCGAGACACATAACGTTGCTTGTCAAAGCTTCGAGCAGTCTTACCCCCCTCAGGCGGGAAAGGTGCCCCAGTGGGATTTAGGCAAGGTCCGGAAGATGATGTGTCGCTCCCACTTTGAACACTTGAAAGATATCGTGAACAAAAATCTCACCCTCAAGGCCGTCTTCTTGCTGGGCTTGGCGTCCGATAAGAGAGTGGGAAAGATACATGGTTTGTCATTCGACTTCTCTCACTCCGACCAGGTATCAGGAACCTCTTCGTTTCCACAGGTGTTAAAAGGAAGCAAGTTCCCGAGAACACCATTTCCTGCTGGCTGAGACAAGGCATCGCTAGAACCTATTAAGAGGATAAAATGGCAGTGCCAGGCACTCCCCAGACCCATGACATCAGGGGTCTGAGCACCCCCTTGCCCTTTGAGAGAAACATGGTGGTGAGGCAGATCCTACAGACAGGTACTTGGTCGCACCAGTCAAACTTTACTGCCCACTACCTCAAGGGTTATTCAAGGAAATCCTTGGACAGGTTCTCCATTGGGACAGTCATGGCCGCCCTCCAGGCTGTGTAGCGGTAAGGCCAGAGGCTGTACCCAACGATGAACACATTCTTCGCAACTACATCCGGAGAAAATCGTCAGAAGAATTTTTAAGAGGTAAAATCTTAGGTAATAGCGTAAGGCGGCGCAGTTACCCTCACTCCCGTACTCTGATAGGCCCCCGCATTCCATAGCCCTCTAGGCCCTACGTGCCTAGTCAAGTGTCAGAATAGCACTCCCGCCTCCTAAAGTATAAGTCTCCTAAGGAAGTAATTCGAGGGTAAGTCTTCGTGTTGGAACAAATCAAAAATTTTAAGTAATTTTTGTTTTTCCTAACATACTTACCGAGAATTACTTCCGGGTAATGGCCCTCCCTTCCGTCCCCGAGTGCCATCCTTCCATTGCCAAGTTGGGCTATACGGCGGACTGAATGAGGAGAATCGCCCAGAGAGGCAGTGACCTGACCTAATCCTGCCCTCGGGGCGCATTCTGTGGCGGCATGGGTAGGCCTGTATGGAGTACGGGGTGAGGGATATCGGCGCCAAAAATGGTCGAGAGGAGGTCACCAAGTGACTTTCCTAAGGAAGTAATTCTCGGTAAGTATGTTAGGAAAAACAAAAATTACTTAAAATTTTTGATATATATATATATATATATATATATATATATATATATATATATATATATATATATATATATATATATATATATATATATATATACACACACATATATGAATATATATATATATATATATATATATATATATATATATATAAACATACATACATACGTACACACATATGTGTATATATATATATATATATATATATATATATATATATATATATATATATATATATATATATATATATATATATATATTTATATATACACATACATACACACACACATATATATATATATATATATATATATATATATATATATATATATATATATATATATATATATATATATATATATACTCCTATACGGTTTTGTACACCTCTACCTCCTCTATCTTTAAGAAAAGTACTGATACTGCATTGGTCGCTACTTTATATCTTAAGATTATCTTTTTAATCATCCGCAAATATGACTTTACAAATTGCGTGACTCAGAAGTTGTTCCCCTAAAATTTAATCTTCAACACCTATTGCAATTTCTGGTATGTAGCCCTTTTAAATCTGGCTAATTACAGTTGAAGACCTCTCTGAAAGTTTAAAGCCTCTGTAGTATCTGTAATCGACCTGAGCATTGTTGTCGATTGTGTATTGTGATGATTACATTGACCTTTCCGCGTCCCGAGACCCATTGGTGATTTTACTCAAAAGAAGCGATATGATTGTTAGCCTTCAAAAGAAGATAGTCTATTGTGAGGATGATTCAAATGTAATTGCAGGGATCTGCAAGTCTCTGGTGCAAAGCGAAATGACTGCTGGCCGGAGGTGGTTTGCAACAATGCAGAAAGGGGTGCGGTAAGTGGGATGATTATATAGAACTCCAGCAAAACCTGCAATTTACTGATTAGCCAATCAATACCAGGCTCCCACTCTGTGTTTCGCGATGCATATCAGCAATGCTTCTTAAAAATTCTGAAGGTCTAACCTTACTTACAGTGAGTTTCTGCCTTAAGATTTCTTTGTTTCATTCCTGACGAACTCATTATCACAATCAAAGAAATCAATGGTTATTGTGGTTCTTATAAAGATTATGAAATTGAAGTTGACGTCACCCATTTCGTTGGATTGATGTGTCTGTTGATATCAGGTACACTGATGGTTCCCTTATTTTAATTTTTTATAGTAATTTTAGGTTCATCAATGGGATCAATGGGAAGACATCCTACTTAGCCCATATAATTTTTATGAAATAAAATTCCGCACTTTTTTCTTCGTTCGAGAGCTTTTCTCTCTCTTGTTTTCAGGCCTACAGCCAATCTAATAAGACGGAGAAAATTATCTTTAAGACAGTCACACACACACACACACACACACACACACACACACACACACACACACACACACACACACACACATATATATATATATATATATATATATATATATATATATATATATATATATATATATTACTGTATATATGTATATATACATATATGAATTATATATATGTATGTATTATATATTTGATTACATATATAAATGCATATAGAAATATATGCATACGTATACCTATATATTTATATATAAATGTTTGTATATATATGTATTTATTTAGACATGTACTGTACTGTATATATATGTATGATATTTTCTTTACAAAGTAAAATAAAAAATCACCGACGAATTTAAAAGGTAAATTTATATCAATATTTAATCAGCAACGATGCACGAGCATTAGGTCATTTCATTGATTAGAAATATCATGTGGATAGAAAAAATCCAAATTGAAAATATAACCATTAAAAAAAAATAGAAATCTATATTCTTGACATATGAGGGAAGCCATTCAGATGAATATTTCATTTGATCTAAGAAAAATAAAAATGGAAACATCAGAAAAGAAAAAAAAACATGCTTTTAGAAAAACATATAAATGTTAAGGGACCAGATCTATAACGGCCTTTAGCAGAAAAGAGAGTAGTATCTTCTTTTCTTCCTTTTTACCGAGGGAGAGAGAAAGACAGCGAGCGATATTTATGTTCGACTGGCATGATATTTATAAAACAAGCTTTCTTGAAAATTACCTTCTCCGACTATTTACTGGCGAAGATCACGGAAGAGCCTGCCTCTCTCTCTCTCTCTCTCTCTCTCTCTCTCTCTCTCTCTCTCTCTCTCTCCTCTCTCTCTCTCTCTCTCTCTCTCTCTCTCTCTCTCTCCATCATTTTACTAAGGTTTTATAATTACTTCCTATGACTCTCGATTTCAATCATCTTTCTCAGTTAACCAAGCTTATATAATGGCTTCTTAGGTATGCACGTCGGTATGTAAGGTATTCCCCTTAATAATAATAATAATAATAATAATAATAATAATAATAATTCCCCATCTCTCTTCCGATCTTCTTTAGTAATCTAGGCTCATATAATTATTCCCTATACACTTAGGCTTGAGTAATTGGTATCGCGTAAGGGTAAGGGATAACATAGTGTGTACCCAACAAACGCCTTATATCGAAACGATTTTCGATCTAACCCAAATAGCCAAAGTTGCTAAACTGTTTACCAGTGGAATCCTGAGAAAGTAAATTATTTTCGGATAAACTAAATTAGATTGGTTGTGTAATTAGATAATTTAAGCATATAATAGAGGCTAACGGTCTCCTGGGAGCGGAAACATAAACAAAGAGGGCGGAGTGAAGGTTTATTTTATAGGGAGATTACAAAATTCCATGGATTGGTGGTGGTTGTGGCCTGATTGGTAACTTCTCTGCCTCGTGATTGCCGGACGGGGGTTCGAGTCCCGCTCAGACTTGTTAGTTCCTTTAAGCTGGCCATACACGATAGAGACTGGCCCGTCAATTTCAAGGGGATTGTCCCGCATCGGTCCAGTCTTTATGGTGTATGGGGGGAAAAAAGCCAGTCTCGTCGGGCTTGTCTTGGCTCGCCATCCTTTCAGCATGTTGAAAATCCTGTCCTGTCCCGTTGCAATTTGCTGACTCGCCGCGCAAGTCCCTAACGTGTGTGGGAAGAGATTAGCCTCCCAGAGTCCTGACCATCCCTCAAGAATGAAACAAGTATGATACCTGAGACTGAATGTTATTCATCCGTAGGACGAAGATTGGCCATTCTTTTGACCATTGTCTTCTGCGATTTTTGCCACACATTTCAAAGTTATTGTTTTCTTGATCCAAGAGAGCTATGATTACAGCAATCATCTTTCTTTTATTTAAAAAAAAAAAAAAAAAAGCCATATTGCGAATGATATGTCACCTTACAATCAAGACCGCTTGAACACTGAGTAATCTTCTTCTCATAGACCGATGGGCAGATAATGAAGAATGTGGTAACTCCCAGAGATGGCAGAGCATGTTGTCCTCTTGAAATCCTGTCTCCATCGTGTATGGGCAATCCTTAGGGGTCTGGCGCGGAGGGCCAGTACCGCCGTGACGGCCCGCCGTGCCAGTCTCTATCGTGTATGGCTAGCTTTAGTATCTGCAACATTACCATCCTCTGAGCTAAGGAAGGGGGCTTTGTGGGAGCCTATAGGTCTATCTACTAAGTCATCAGCAACCATTGGTTAGCCCTCCCTGGTCCTAGCTTGGGTGGAGAGGGGGCTTGGGCGCTGATCATATGGTCAGTTTCTAGGGCATTGTTCTGCTTACTAGGTCAATGTCACTGTCCTTTGCCTCTGCTATTCATGAACGGCCTTTGAAGCTTTAAAGAGAGAGAAACCGTCTCTACAATGAACAGTAAGATGCTTGCTTGTCCTAAGAAAGGATAAGAAAAGCTGTGTCTTGTCGGGTGTTATCTGTGCTATCTGAGACGACAAGTGGCAATTACTCTTTGATTTATACTAGTGTACGTGACCCGTCAAAATGACGGCTAGGTATTTAGATATGAATGCACACAGATTCAATCCTTCCCACCTCTCCCCTTTTCTTTAAAAACAATAGGGCAGTTGGGGTTTCAGAGTGTACCTGTCGGGGCACCCCCTCTCTCCAGGGTATGACAACCCCCTCTCTCCCCAACCCGAGGGACTGGAAGAAATCAAGTAATTATATGTATGGTAAAGCTGCTCAGCGTGACAGGAATATATATATATATATATATATATATATATATATATATATATATATATATATATATATATACATACATGTAAATATATATGTATATATAGAAATACATACACACGCATACATACATATGTATATATATATATATATATATATATATATATATATATATAGAGAGAGAGAGAGAGAGAGAGAGAGAGAGAGAGAGAGAGAGAGAGATAACCTGACACTGTCTATATTTTATAGAGGAAATGAACGATGACGGACCTGTATATGTGGCATTATTGATGCTAAATTAATTTTGTTAAGATCATCTTGAAATTCTAACCATTCCTGTTCATGCCAAATAGAAACACATAGTAATGACAATTGGATTAATCCTTATTTGAATACTAAAATCGTCATCCTCCCAACTGAATGTTTCATATAATGCACTTTCAATTTGTCAAGAAGGATATATAAATGGAATATGGAAATATTTATCTTCCTTTCTTTTCACATATGGATGCAAATGTAGTGTTTTTGAAGATAATTCAGATAACATTTTAGAGAGACAGGTATTCGTTGTTATACATGCACACGTGTGAACACGCACGCACATACGCACACATATACATATATATATATATATATATATATATATATATATATATATATATATATATATATATATATATATATATATATGTGTGTGTGTGTGTGTGTGTGTGTGTGTGTGTTCGTGCGTGTGTGTGTGTTAGCGTGCGCGCTTGTGTGTGTTCTGTATATCCCCCTTCTTGATTGGGAATATCTTAACGTGGTAAAAGGGTCTGTGTATCGCTATGATCCGCAAAGCTGTACTTACCAGAGCCACCCATACTATGTTGGTTTGTTGTTAGTGATCAAAGAAAGTCTTCCACCATCACCAATCCGCAGTTGGCCAAATTCCAGGACATGTCTGAGCTCTTTGTCTTGCAATGGACTAGAAACGACTGCATTTGTTGTATATATACATTGTATAGATTATATTATATATGTATATATGTTTTGTGTATGTATGTATATGTATATATGTATAACATTGGTGTCCTTCAGTGGACTAGAAACGGTTGCATTTGTTATTGCATATGTACATATATATTATATAGGTGTATGTTTTGTGTATGTATGTATATGTATGTATGTATGCATGATATTGACGAAACGCACATAATAGGTAAAGGGAAAACAACTGAACTTCCTTTTCCGCTGACATCAAATCACCAACATCTCACCTTGAATAATTTCAATTTTTCAAACAGATAAAACATCGCTTTTTAGAAAAAGCACAAGAAAACGCTGGAATGAAGATCCAATAGATCTCTCGGAAAAAAAAAAAAAATTCCATGGAATTTCCCTTCTTGACTTTTTGGACGTCTTAAGTGAGAAATGCCTAAAGTGTTGGCTTCCTGGCTGAGTAGGTCTCTGCTTCCTCTTTAGAATTCAGAGAAAATCCTGAGCATATTTGCTTTCCATTATTATAACAGAGAAAAATCTTTTACCACTCGACGGCGGAGCTGATGGCGTTGTTCTCCTACGATTTTTATTTATTTTTTCTCTCTTTCTCTTCACCGGTTATTTTCACCGTGAATTACTTTAAAGGTAATTGTAAATAATAAAGGTTATTATGTACAAATGTATGGAAAATAATATAAGCTTTGGTCGGTCTCGACATCGTCTTTATGTCAGCTCGTTTGATGTGATTCGATATTATTATTATTATTATTATTATTATTATTATTATTATTATTATTATTATTATTATTAGCTAAGCTTTCTTTCATAAAATCTTTATGTATATTTTTATATATATATTCTCATAAGTTATTTGTATATTATGCTCTCTCTCTCTCTCTCTCTCTCTCTCTCTCTCTCTCTCTCTCTCTCTCTCTCTCTCTCTCTCTCTCTCTCTCTCTCTCAACGTAACTTAACGTGGTAGTGCGATCTACTCAGAACAGGAAACCTGGTTCGAGTCTGGTATGAGAAGAACTAGTTGAATTATGTAGCTGGTTGCTATATGACTGTTGTAGGTCTTAGGGAGAGATAAAAAATATGACAGATATTAAAGAATAGAATTTTGAGGTAATACAATATATATTACTCATATATAATACTATCCGTAAGATAAAATTCTCTCTCTCTCTCTCTCTCTCTCTCTCTCTCTCTCTCTCTCTCTCTCTCTCTCTCTCTCTCTCTCAGGATGAATGATAACAAATGAAAGCTTCAGCAACGCGCGGAGACACTGAAAGAATAAAAACTGGAGTTAGTTACTCATGAAAAAAAGAGGAATGAAAATCTCCCTCAGAGCAAAATAGAAAACTTACAAAAAGTGATGATTAAAAAACTTTAGAATTTTGTGCCTTTTATTTTCGCTGCAAAAGCAAAGCTCGGTATCAACAGAAGTGAACTTGACGGGAAAAAAAGGAAAAATAGATTCCTATGTGAAAATATGCGTCGTCCTAAAGTCGTGTATTATTTTTTTGTTTAATCTTTTATCAGTTTATTCTTTTTCACCTTTTCGTATTTTTCCTGGAGATATATATTGATGTTCACTCAAAATCACACCCATATATTGTGCGTTTGATATATATATATATATATATATATATATATATATATATATATATATATATATATATATATATATATATATATTATTATTATTATTATTATTATTATTATTATTACTATCCAAGCTACAACCCTAGTTGGAAAAGCAAGATGCTATAAGCCCAGGGGCTCCAACAGGGAAAAATAGCCCAGTGAGGAAAGGAAATAAGGAAATAAATAAATGAAGAGAACAAATTAACAATAAATCATTCTAAAACAAGTAACAACGTCAAAACAGACATGTCATATATAAACTATTAACAACATCAAAAACAAATATGTTATAAATAAACTATAAAAAGACTCATGTCCGCCTGGTCAACAAAAAAGCATTTGCTCCAACTTTGAACTTTTGAAGTTCGACTGATTCAACCACCCGATTAGGAAGATCATTCCACAACTTGGTAACAGCTGGAATAAAACTTCTAGAATACTGCGTAGTATTGAGTCTCGTGATGAAGAAGGCCTGGCTATTAGAATTAACTGCCTGCCTAGTATTACGAACAGGATAGAATTGTCCAGGGAGATCTGAATGTAAAGGATGGTCAGAGTTATGAAAAATCTTATGCAACATGCATAATGAACTAATTGAACGACGGTGCCAGAGATTAATATCTAGATCAGGAATAAGAAATTTAATCGACCGTAAGTTTCTGTCCAACAAATTAAGATGAGAATCAGCAGCTGAAGACCAGACAGGAGAACAATACTCAAAACAAGGTAGAATGAAAGAATTAAAACACTTCTTCAGAATAGATTGATCACCGAAAATCTTGAAAGACTTTCTCAATAAGCCTATTTTTTGTGCAATTGAAGAAGACACAGACCTTATATGTTTCTCAAAAGTAAATTTACTGTCGAGAATCACACCTAAAATTTTGAAAGAGTCATACATATTTAAAGAAACATTATCAATACTGAGATCCGGATGTTGAGGAACCACCGTCCTTGACCTACTTACAATCATACTTTGAGTTTTGTTAGGATTCAACTTCATACCCCATAATTTGCACCATGCACTAATTCTAGCTAAATCTCTATTAAGGGATTCACCAACCCTAGATCTACATTCAGGGGATGGAATTGATGCAAAGAGAGTAGCATCATCTGCATATGCAACAAGCTTGTTTTCAAGGCCAAACCACATGTCATGTGTATATAGTATGAAAAGTAATGGGCCAAGAACACTACCCTGTGGAACACCGGATATCACATTCCTATAATCACTATGGTGCCCATCAACAACAACTCTTTGAGATCTATTACTTAAAAAATCAATAATAATGCTAAGAAACGACCCACCCACTCCCAACTGTTTCAGTTTAAAAACAAGGGCCTCATGATTAACACGGTCAAAGGCAGCACTAAAATCAAGGCCAATCATACGAACTTCCCGACCACAATCAAGGGATTTCTGTACAGCATTGGAGATTGTAAGAAGGGCATCACATGCTCCAAGGCCTTTACGAAAACCAAATTGCAAACTAGGGAGTAGATGATTACCTTCAGCAAACCTGTTAAGACGTTTTGCCAGAAGACGTTCAAAAACTTTAGATAATATGGGAGTTATGGAAATTGGGCGGTAATCAGTGGGACTTGAGCTACCACAAACACATTTACATAGAGGAGTAACATTACCAATTCTCCAACTAGTGCTAAAAGCTCCTCTTCTTGCTAACTTGCGCAAAATAACAGATAACTTTGGAGCTAAGAAATCTGCTGTCTTTATAAAAAACAAAGGAAAAATACCATTTGGGTCTACACCTCCATAGGCATCAAGGTCCATCAACAGAGCTTTAATCTCACGAGATCGAAAAGCTAAACTAGTTAGTTTAGCCTCAGGAAAACAGGAATGAGGAAGTTCAAGTTTTTCATTACTCTGTTTACTGTCGAAAACATCAGCCAAAAGGGTTGCCTTTTCCTTTGGACAGTGAGTGACTGAGCCATCTGGTTTGAGTAAAGGAGGAACTGTTGCATCTACACCAAAGAGTGCAGATTTAAGGGTAGACCACCATTTATGTTCCTGAGTTGTACCAGAAAGTGTTTCTTTTATGGTTAAATTGTACTCCTTTTCAGTTGAGGCATAAACTCTCTGAGCAAAAGCTCGAAGCTGAGTATAGTTGCTCCAGGTCAAATCTGATCTGTTACCCTTCCAAAGATGATAGGCCTCCTGTTTCTCCAAATAAGCACGTCTACAATCATCATTGAACCACGGTTTGTCCTTCACTCGGTACCTTAGCACACGAGAAGGGATACGCCTATCAATTATGTTGACTAGATTCTCATTCAAAGGGACAACAGGATCTGCACTATCATATAATTGTGACCAATTCAAGCACAAAAGATCATGCAAAATCCCATTCCAGTCTGCTTGGGATTTCATATAAATTTTACAAGAATATGATATATCAGGGACAGGCTGCTCAGTCTTCACTAATAATGAAATCAAGGCATGATCAGATGTCCCGACTGGAGAACCAACCTTACTAGTTATAACGCCAGGGGAGTCAGTGTATACGAGGTCCAAGCAATTACCAGACCTGTGAGTAGCTTCATTTATGATTTGCTCACAGCCTGATTCAGAGGCAAAGTCTAAAGCTCTTAAGCCATGGCGATCGGTAGGAGAGATAGAACTTAGCCAATCCCTATGGTGAGCATTAAAATCACCAACAAAGACAAAAGAAGCCTTTCTATCATCTTCTTGTATCTTAGCCATAATGGTAAGAAGACAATCGAAGATAGAATCATCTATGTCTGGATTCCGGTAGATCGAACACAAATAAAAGTTGTTATGCCTGCCACAAACTTTTATTACCTGAATCTCATGACATCCACATTGATAGCAGGACTTATGAGAAGCAGGGTACTCGGTCCTAATATACACCGCCATTCCCCTGGCCCTAGGGATGGCATCACGTTTCAACATTATTGGCTTCTTAAAACCAGTTATAAGGAGCTCAGATGAGTGCCTCATATTAGAAACCAAAGTTTCTGAGCACAAAAGAATATCATACTGTCTGGACGCAACTGTAAGGTCTTGGATATTTGCATGAAGACCACGAATATTGCAATACAGAAGACGACATTGACGAAATCTAGGACGTACTGGTCCCGGATTTCGCTCAATGTCTCCAGACAGCATAAGAGTTAATAGAAATAAAAAAGAGACATCATACTTAAAAACTAGATTAACAAGAATTATAACAAAAACAATACGTACAGAATTATAAACAAAGTGATTGATGATACCCATAAACTATAGTAAAAAGTCGGAAAAACTGGTCAACATGGAGGAGCCGATACACCATGCAAGGCTAAATACCCTCCAGGATAGCCACTTCAACTGAAGGGAGGACAGTAAGGATGGTTTTGAGAAGAAAAATAATCAGAAAAAGGAAAAGACAACCTCTTGATAAACCACCAGATATCCATGGCCCTTCTATTAAGCCTGCCCAACACACCATTTCAAAAAAACAAGAGGAAGGGAAAAAAAATAAGATAGAATAGTGTGCCTGAGTGTACCCTCAAGCAAGAGAACTCCAACCCAAGACAGTGGAAGACCATGGTACAGAGGCTATGGCACTACCCAAGACTAGAGAACAGTGGTTTAATTTTGGAGTGTCCTTCTCCTAGAAGAGCTGCTTACCACAGCTAAAGAGTCTCTTCTACCCTTACCAAGAGGAAAGTACACTGAACAAATTGCAGTACAGTAATTAACCCCTTGGGTGAAGAAGTGTTAAGTATCTCAATGTTGTCAGGTGTATGAGGAAAGACGAGAATATGTAAAGAATAGGCCAAACTATTCTGGGTAAGTGTAGGCAAAGAAAAAATAAGCCGTGACCAGAGAGAGGGATCCAATGCATTAATGTCTGGCCAGTCACAGGATCCAATACCTCTCTAGTGGTAGTATCTCAACGGGCGGCTGGTGCCCTGGCCAACCTACTACCTTACTGTATATATATTCATATATATACTTATATATATAGTGTGTGTGTGTGCTTATTCCATATCTCTATTGTTTTCATAGTCAAACGTTTCTGTGATATATAGATAAAAACATATCCATAAATTCTGGATAAGTCTCTCCATCTCATCGTTTCAACTGTATATTTTGTAAACTTTTATAACTTGCATTTCGTATTCAGGTTATGTTGTCTTTGAGACATATAGATATAAATGCTGGAACATTTTGTGTTCTTTTATTTTGAATTTTATTGTGCTTAATTTTCGTGCTAAATTAGTCTTGAAATACGTATCGAGATCAAAAGAACTTTCAGTGTATGGTGATTGTTTGGGAGGTAATCTGCGCATGCGCGAGCAATCGTCTGTCGTCTGCTAAAACTCATAACTGCGCTATTATGAACAATGCTTAAGTTATTATGATAATGTGTTGTAAACTTTTTTTTTTTTATTTATTCTACACATTCCACCTTCTTAAGTGGTATACATTAAGGCGATGAACGGGTTTGTGCATCGCTTTGATCAGCAAATCTGTTCTAGTCAGGGCCACCTATACCAGGTGGTTTGCTATGAGTGATTAGACTAAAGTCTCCCAATATCACCAATCTACAGTGGCCAGGGTGGTGATGAAAATGCCCAAACTCCATGCATGACATAGACATGTCTGAGGCCTTTGTCCTGCGGTGGACTAGAAATTGTTGCATTTGTTGTTGTTATTGTTGTTTCCTTATGGTTCTTAAGGCTGAAACGATAGATTATATGTACAGCATTTTGAATTTGTTATAGTCTACTCTGAGAGTTTATTTGAGAGTTTACTTTGGATTCCCAAAATAGATATAGTTTATCTCTTATGAAGAGTACTTGGTAATTACATATGACAGAATCTTGTCATTAGTCATTGCTCAATTAAATCTGTACAAGCAGTTTTATTTTATCACAATAACTCTATACTATAAACTTTTATATTCAATATTCTTCTAGATATTTTATCATTTTGTTATTGCGGGAGTCTTTGCTTAGCTGATATCTCAACCCATCGTAAAAAGTACTTGTGATGTAGTTTACCACATTTCTCTAAAAAGTAGCATTTTAGAACATTTTGACCGCGTAATTTTTCAGTAGAACTATTTTTTTTTTTCGATTTTAATCTTGATTCCTCTGAATCTGGGAACGCTCAGTAAGCTCTTACTTTGTGTCTCCTCTCGGGCGATAAAACAATCCCGAATTATATATATATATATATATATATATATATATATATATATATATATATATATATATATATATGTATATATATATACAGATATATATATATATATATATATATATATATATATACATATATATATATATATATATATATATATATATATATATATATATATATAATGTGTGTGTATCTATATATACATATATATACATATATATAAATATACACACATATATATACATACATATATATTTATATGTGTATATATATATATATATATATATATATATATATATATATATATATTTATATATATCTATATTTATCTATAAATACACACACAGCACCCAAGCTCCTTCTTCACTAAAATTAGGACCAGGGAAGGCCAGGCAATGGCTTCCGTTGATTCAGCAGGTAGACTTATAGGGTCCCACACACACTACAAAAAACCATCGAGGTTGAACGGGACTCGAACCCCACTCCGGCAGAACGCCAATCAAGAAAGTTTCCAATAGTCCACCGCAACCCATAATGTTATTCCCCCCCCCCCCTCCCCCCTCCTTCGATTTCTATTGGAAGACATAAATTCCACATCCACATCTGACGCGGTCTCGGTCTTCTAATAATTCATATTCCGCCGGTTACATAATAAGAAGGGGTTTCCCTGCGGCCTTCAGCATCGGACGGAAATAGAAAAGCAATCAGCTCGCAAACTCCTTGATGAATCGAGCCGATGAACCTTCCCAGCCTAATCAGAGATTCGTCTTCGAACTAAATTTCGGCTTCGGTTTTTATTTTTCATAAGATTTTTTTTTTTTTTTTTTTTTTTTTTTTTTTTTTTTTTTGATGGGTTGTATAACCTTAGTTCTTGTTTTGGAAAAAGATTGTTTTATCATCTAATTCCATCTGTCTGTCTATCTGTTGTTGTTATTATTATTATTATTATTATTATTATTATTATTATTATTATTCATAAGGACTATTTTTTTATGTGTTTCGTAATCTTAATTATTACTTTGGAATGAATTGTAAAATTGTCGAATTCTATCTATTGCAATAATAATAATAATAATGATAATAATAATAATAATAATAATATTAATAATAATATTTTATTTTTTTTATTCATAAGGACTCGTTTCTGAAATGTATTACATAAACATAATTCTTGGTTTGGAATAGATTGTATAATCATCGAATTCTATTTACTATTATAATTTTTTTCATTACTCACGAGGACTCAGCGTCAATGACCTTAGATGTCAGGATGCCAGAAAACTTTAAATCAATCAATCAATCAATCAAATTTTGAGGATTCGTTTTTGAGATGTGTTGTATAATCTTTAGTTCTTGTTTTGGAATAGATTGTATAATCGTCTAGATCTATCTATCTATCTATCTATCTATCTATCTATCTATCTATCTATTATTATTATTATTATCATTATTATTATTATTCATAATGAATTGTTTCGAGAATCCATTGCATAATTCTTGAAGTTCCTTGACTTTGTTTTTTTTAAATGTTTATGAATATCATTACTCTTATTAGTGCTATAAAAATTAGAATAGCAAATATTTATTCATATCACACACGTAAATTTCTGGGTTAAACTTGGACCATTATTGTTATTACTGTAATTTTTTCAGTTTTCATTATTATAGTTATGAACCATTATTATTATTATTATTATTATTATTATTATTATTATTGTTATTATTATTATTATTAATATTATTATTAATAATATTTTTATTATGATAATTGTTATTATTATTATCATTATTGTTATTATTATTATTATTATTATTATTATTATTATTATTATTATTATTATTCATTCTCAATTTTCCAGGTCCATTTTGATATAAATCCTAAAGGGGTTGGCTGGATAAGTTACCCAATATATGAAGAGAGCAGCATAACAGGACTCTGCAAACGACCGGGAAACTATAGACAAGGTTCAATTTTGTTTAGACTACTAAGAAGAGAAGAATATCTCTCACGAAGTTGAATGATCTACAGGTATGTTTATTGCTTTCACATAACCTCTAGATAAGCCTTTTATTTAAGTTAGATAGTCTTTTGGAAGGCTTTGATAAATCTGTAGAATATTTTGACATGAATTTTGAGCCATTGTATTGTTCTGTAACCGGTAGTTTCCCTCAGTACATTTTACACAGTGTACTTTACTAGCGTCTTTTTAACTTTTATTTCTTAGCGAAACCGAAAGGATTATTTCCCCCAATTGAACCTCGATTTCGTAGGCCCTCTTCGGGATCAGCTCCAGGTCTTAGGGGTCAAATTCCATGAAACTGTATTGTTATTAATGCTAATATTGTTAATTTTGTTGATAGTGGTAGCGTTATTCTCGTATACATTGTCCTGTAAGTGGTAGTTCCGTCAGTACATTTTACACAGTGTACTTTGCTAGAGTCTTTTTAACTTTTATTTCTGCGCGAAACCGAAAGGATTTCCCCCAATTGAACCTCGATTTCGAAGGGCCTCTTCGGGATCAGCTCCAGGTCTTAGGGGTCAAATTCCATGAAACTGTATTGTTAATAATGCTAATATTGTTAATTTTGTTGATAGTGATAAACGTTATTCTCGTATACATTGTTCAGACTAATAAATTTGTTGGCCTTGTAGTAACGTCCCTACCTGATGATCTGTTCGACGGGAGTTCGAGACCCTCCCAAGCTCTATAGTTTATAGTAGTGTCTAGTGAGCTAGGATTGGGGTTTGATGGAGCCTATAAGGCTTCCTTTTGAATCACCAGAAGCCATTGCCTTGCCCTCCCTGGTCCTAACTTGATGGAGAGGGGCTTGTGCGGTGATCATATGTAGATATGGGCAGTCTCTTGGACATTGTTCTGTCCCTTGACAGCGTTTTAAAAAAACACAGATCTGTATGTTAGAAGCGCGTCGCACTCCTTGCAAAAAGACGGATTTATTTACATCAAAAGCTCTGTTTTCACTCACCTCTTCTGTTAGCCAGACTTTAACGTCTGTTGTCTGCTGCCATTCACGAGGGACCTTTAAACCACCTATACTTCTTATGTTTTTTTTTATATATATACTAGCTATAATTTTTGGAACGACCTTCGAGGTTTTTTTTTTTTCCTTGTACAACACCTATTGATTTCCTCCTATTTTTCCTCGTCTGTTTTCCTCATTTATTTTATTCCACTTTTTTCGTCCCCTGTTTTCTCGTCCGTTGAATGTGAGTTTTAGAAGAGTATGACAATTCTCTTATTATTATTATTATTATTATTATTATTATTACTAGCCAAGCTACAACCCGAGTTGGAAAAACAAGATACTATAAGCCCAAGGTCTCTAACAGGGAAAAATAGCCTAGTGAGGGAAGGAAACAAGGAAATAGACTAGGAGTAATTTTATAGCCTACTACTCGTTATAAATATTTCATCGGCAATGAAATATAAGTCATTCGAATTAAAAATGCCTGAGCCGATCTGTTATGAACTAGAATTCGCATGAATTTTCATTAGATACTAGTTGATAAGGTTCTCTCTCTCTCTCTCTCTCTCTCTCTCTCTCTCTCTCTCTCTCTCTCTCTCTCTCTCTCTCTCTGTGTATCTTATATTTATGATTCTAAATATTTGATTTGATTCATGACAGAATTTTGTGTTCTGCAAGATATTTTTTAACTTAAAATGGAAGATAATCCAATTCAGTGACCTTATTTAGTCCCAGAGGGAAGTTGATCGGGTCAAATGACCTTATTTAGCTCATGAAGAAAGGCAATCGGTTCCAGTAACCTTGTTTAACTCAAGAAGGAAGACAATCCACTCAAGTGACCTTATTTAACTTAAGAGGGAACGCAGTCCAATCCTGTGACCTTATTATAGCTCAAGAGGGAACACAGTCCGATCCTGTGACCTTATTTAGCTTAAGAAGGAACACAGTCAAATCCAGTGACCTTATTTAGTTGAAAAAGGAACGCAGTTCAATCCAGTGACCTTATTTAGTTCAACAGGGATCACAGTCCAATCCAGTGACCTTATTTAGCTTAAGAGGTAAGACAATACAATGCAGTGACCTTATTTAGCTCAAGAGGGATCACAGTCCAATCCAGTGACCTTATTTAGCTTAAGAGGTAAGACAATACAATGCAGTGACCTTATTTAGCTCAAGAGGGAACACATTCCATATAAGATCTGTATTATTTTGAATAAAAGGCTAATCTGAGTATCAGGTAAACTGCTATACAGGATTAAGTGTACTAATCTTACATAAACATATATCTTTAAGGATTTTAGTATATTGTCAAATTTTATTCAGTTGAGTAATTCATAGTTTTCTATTTACCTTATTCATTTATTTATTTTCCCGTGGCTATATTTCAAAGTCAATTAAAAAGATGAATGAAATGAATTACATCAGAAGACTAAATAGTTTCATAATTTGCCTTCTACAAGGAAAGTTCAATACTCATGTATTACTATCTGTAAAAGATGCATTTTCATTTAAATCTTTTTCTTACATTTTTTAATTTTCCCTTTTACCATTTGTATAAAACGTATAAACGTTTTCTAATTACTAACAAGACATTAAAATCATCAGTAAAATAAGAAGTAGGAAATAGGATAATGAATGTATGAAGAAACTGAATCAAATAGAATTTTTTTCTTTTATTGTGGAGAATTATTTAGATTAACTACGCTTTTGATAAGTGCAGGAGCAACCTTTTGCGAATTCTCGGCTCTTAATTAAGCTGGAGTATGCATAATTTAGACAGAGACAGCGCAAACAAGCTTCAAAGTATATTTCTCTTTTAGTGCAAAGCGAAATTAGGGCAGTTGCGTTAATGCTGCGAGTGGAGTTCAGACACAATTAGGTTGCTACGATAATGTTTTTTTTTTTTTTTTTTTTTTTTTTTTTTTTTTTTTTTTTTTTTTTTTTTACACGAAAATATTGGGAATTTAAGGTACGTGAATGTATAGTTTTTATTATGTTTATTTCTGATCTAGGACCAGAGAATCAAGCATTTATATATATATATATATATATATATATATATATATATATATATATATATATATATATATATATATATATATATATATTTATTTATATGCTGTATGTATGTATATGTACATGTGTATAAATACATATATATATATATATATATATATATATATATATATATATATATATGAAGGGGAAAATGTAGTCATTAACATTAGTGAGGAATACCTTAACAACTTCAAATTTGCAGACGACGTAGTTCCTTTAGTGGAATTTCAAAAGACGATTGAAGATTTTAGTAGAGAAAGCAGAAATGTAGGACTGAAAAGGGTTATGAGTAAAACTAAGGTAATGTTCAATGAAAACGGAGAGACAACAAATAAGGGTTTATGAAGACACCTACTTAGAACACACAATAAGTGTTTCTTCTGGATATGAGACAGAAATTAAAAGAGATAAGCATAGGATTGAGAGCATTTGGTAAATAAAGTGAGTTTATGAAAAGTAAAATGCCACTTTTTCTAAGAGGAAAAGTATTTAATGAGATGGCCTTTACCTTACAGTGAACTATGATATATATATATATATATATATATATATATATATATATATATATATATATATATATATATATATATATATATATATATATATATTTGTGTGTGGGGGGGTGTCTAAGCTTAGAGTAATGAGTTACATTAATACATGGACGGGGATATTGGCACCGTGTGTGTGAGAACTATTCACATTACACATAACCTCTATTAAAGAACTTTAATGCTGTTATCGGTAACAATGAACCACTGGTAGTGTGTGTGTGTGTGTGGCGTGGGGGGAGGGGGTACTACAGATTAGCTGTTTCGTCAAACAGGTGAAGCGTATAACATCCTCAACGTCAGCTTGTTTATATCCATAAACAGAAGAACATCAGCAGTATGTGGGCCCTTCACACACACAGTTAATAACCTTTATCTTGCTTGTATTCCCATATGTTTCGAATAAGGAGGCCATTGTGTTTCTAATTTGTGTAATGTATAGAGCCTTTGGGACAAGTTTTTATCCTTAGTGTCAGAGTAAGACCAGATACCCAAAATGAGATATTTTCTAGTTGAAATAGACCTATAGTTATTTTTTTTTCCAACTTGCCATTTATAGTTCCGATTATTTAGCACTTATAATGTTATCCTCCTGTTTCGTAACACTCAAATTATTCCTTATTTTCAATACTGACATGTTCAATACTCTCTACGCTACCTTATTACCAAGAAAATCTCTTGTCCATGGTCTTAATATTTTTAACTTTATTCCTTTAATATTATATTAGGTTCGTAAGACACGCGGCACAAACTTATCGTACCATCTTACGTCTGTTGATTATCCTACCGAACAGAAAAAGCAAAAAATAACATCGTCTCCTCCTGCGTCCTTCAGGAGCAAAAAAAGTCCTTCTCGCCCACGCCGGAGCAATTCCTCCATTAATGATCCAGAACTCATTACTCTCCCTCCCGTCTTGGGACACCGTTCATTAGCAGTCCTAGCCATTAGCACTTTTCAAATTAGCAATGCCCCAGCTTAAGTAGCAGTCGATCGTTGGCTTTATTGATTCATTCCACTCACCACAGGTTATCAGACGTGGCTGATGAGTAGAGGCTGATGTTGATGCTGCTGCTCTTGGGGAATATTTGCACACTTCGTCATTAGCTTGGTGCAGGGCTATTAAGCTGGGGATTTTATACAAGTATTACAGATTTTTGTGAACGTAATGATGTTATGATTGAAACCAGCCAATTTAAAAAGAAAAATGGTTTTAGATGAATTTGTATCTCCCCTATATGATAAAGAGCAAGTATCAGATTATATATATATATATATATATATATATATATATATATATATATATATATATATATACAGTGCATATATTTATATAAATACAGTGTGTGTATATATATGTATATATATATACACTGTGTATATATGTATATATACAGTGTATATATGTAAATATCAACCACAATGGCATTTTAATACCGAATTCTATCTTTGGAATATATATCCACTGGGATTCATTTTATGTTAATAGTTTCTCGCCGGTCAGAGATTCGAATCCCTGTCTATTCAGCCGAAAACTATGCGTACGAGGACTCTACCAACTGAGCCATCATATATATATATATATATATATATATATATATATATATATATATATATATATGTATATATTTTTTTATTTATAAATACAGTATATATATATATGTATATATATACATACATATATATATATATATATATATATATATATATATATATATATATATATTCGGTCATCCTCAGCTCTCTCCGTTCCTTGGGCATGGGGGGGGGGGGAGAGGAGTAGCCTTACCCTGGTGAGAGGGTGTTGTGTGTGTGCGTGTGTGTGTGTGTATGTGTATGTATGTATGTGTGTATATATATATATATATATATATATATATATATATATATATATATATATATATTTATATTTATATATATATATATATATATATATATATATATATATATATATATATATATATATATATATATATATATATATATATGTGTGTGTGTGTGTGTGTATGTACAAAACTAATTTAGAAGTTAGCGTTTATAAAACGAAACCAGAAGTTAATACCTTTTAAACTAAACCAGAAGTTAATACCTTATAAAACTAAACCTAGAATTAAAACATTATAAAATAAAACCAGAATTTAAAACATATTTAAAACTAAACCAGTAATTAAACGTCTACGAAACGAAACCAGACGTTGAAACGTATATAACAAAACCAAAAGGTAAAACGTGTATAATACTAAACCAGGGATTAAAATGTGTATTAAATAACCCGAAAATTAAACCTTGTAAAACTAAACCAGAAATTGAAAAGTGTATTAAACTAAACTTGAAATTAAAACCTGCATAAAGCGAAACCAAAAATTTAACCGAAAATAAAACTAAAGCAGAAGTTAAAACGTGTAGAAAGCTAAACTAGAAATGAAAACGTGTATCAAACTAAAGCAGAAGTTAAAACGAATAGGAAACTAAACCAGAAATTAAAACGTGTTTTAAACCAGAGCAGAAATTAAAACGTGTAGAAAGCTAAACCAAAGTTAAAACGTGTATGAAACTGAACCAGAAGTTAAAACGTTTAGAAAACTATACAAGAAGTTAAAACGTTGTAAAATTAAACCAAATTTAAAATGTGTCATAAACTAAACCAGACGTTAAAACGTGTAGAAAATTAAACCCGTTGTTAAAATGTCTACAAAACAAAAATCAAGAGTTGAAACGTGTGTAAACCGAAACCCAAAGTTAAAACGTGCATAAAACTAAAACAGAGGTTAAAACGTGTAGGAAATTAAACCAGTAGTTAAAACGTATACAAAATAAAAACCAGAGGTTAAAAAGTGTATAAAACTAAACCAGAAGTTAAAACGTGTATAAAACTAAACCAGAAGTTAAAACGTGTATGAAACCGAAACCAGAAGTTAAAACGTGTATGAAACTAAACCAGAAGTTAAAACGTGTATCAAACTAAACCAGAAGTTAAAACGTAGCAGTGTGTGTTCGATAAGTAATTCGAGAGGAATAACATGGTAGGTTATCATCTCGAAAGCCCTTCTTATGATTATAATTTTAACCCAAGTATCCGTTAACTTTGAAATACTACGACATAACATAATTATGCTGTCATAGTTAATAATAACTGATGTTTGGGTTGTGTGACTGAGCCCGATTTATCCATTGATCACATCCTCCATTCAGCTTCGGTAAAAAAAAAAAAAAAAAATCCTATAAATAGAAAATAATGAAATAATGAAGAGAAAACAAAATCCCGTCGTGTTTTCCTCCTCAAAATCAAAACACATGTTTTGTTTCATGCTCAAGATTTTCTTTTTTTTTCTTTTGCCGGGTAAAAAGAAATATAATTGACTTCAAAAGATGTATAATTTTAGCTGACGTGTATCTGTTCTGATACGATGCTTAGTGTTTATTACTTTGGCAAATTACAGTTCCAGGTTTAAATAATTCGAGAGAAGGATCAAAGACCAGGGTAATTTATGGACGGAATTTCAGCCTTTTTAGATAATCAAAGCTTCCGACGTTCCTCGATTTCACATAAAGTTCAAGGAATTTATGGCAAGTTTTGCTTTACAAGTAAAGAGTAATGAAGGTTTATTGCACATAAAAGCTACTGTGTTCACTTCCATAGAAAGGTGATCATATGATAAGGCTTATTTCCGCCCTCGTGCTTTTTACATCAGATGAATTTAAGTGTTTCTCTTTAATCTTCTATATTTAGATCACTGAAAACAGATGAGTGTGTGGGAGTGATCGGGGAGTGTGTATCCCGTAGAGGTTTTTAGAATTTGGTTATACAGTAATCGGTACATCTTTATCAACTTCTAATTTTAACCAGCGTTGTCTTTTATATGGTTAATTTTAGGTTTTTTTCTTTTGTAATACCATTATATATATATATATATATATATATATATATATATATATATATATACATATATATATATATATATATATATATATATATATATATATATATATATATATATATATATATATACATTCCAGGTTCGTAATTGTCATTTAATTGGATGTGTACAATTTTTACATACGTCAAATCGTAACAGAGAGAGAGAGAGAGAGAGAGAGAGAGAGAGAGAGAGAGAGAGAGAGAGAGAGAGAGAGAGAGAGAGAGATCATTGAAACTTTAATGTGCCATTCTCTACCACTACATGTGATACGTTACAGTAGATTAATCGATTGATTTGAGGTTTTCTGGCATCCTGACATCTACGTTACAGTAGATTAGAACTTAATTAGAACCTAATATCACCTTAACATCGAAACATCTTAACAAAATCCTTACTAAGAATCACATAGTCGTTCTTTCATATTTTATGGACGTAAGTAAGCCCATATTAAAGTAAAAACTTGCGGTTCATATTTGCGTAGGTAGGCCCATGTTAAATAAATACACAGTGGTGAAAATTATGTGCCTTGTATTGAATTCTTGATAGACAAATTGCTAATGTAAGTGTAAATGAGCAATTGGATAATAGAGTGGAGAACACTGTATTCATGTGATTTTAGAATTTATATATATATATATATATATATATATATATATATATATGTATATATATATATATATATATATATATATATATATGTATATATATATATATATATATATATATATATATATATATATATATATGTGTGTGTGTGTGTGTGTGAGTGTGTGTGTGTATATATATTTATTTATTTATTTATTTATATATATATATATATATATATATATATATATATATATATATATTTATATGCATGTGTGTATATATCCAATATATATATATGTGTGTGTGTGTGTGTGTGTGTGTGTGTGTGTGTGTATGTATGTATGTGTGTGTGTGCGTGCGTGCGTGTATGTGAGTTGTGCGTCCCCGTCTATTATTAGTAATTTAATGAACTAGCACATGTTAATGTTTACTACTTATTATGATTACTATAATATCCATTGTATATTCTACACTTAAATTTGATATTGGATGTGCAATAACAAAATAAAATGAATTACGGAGCTACTATCATTTGAGGAAAATTAATGATAAAATTACATCTTACTTAACGAGAAACTCATTTTATTTATGGGGATCAATACCGAAGATGGATGATAATGATGAGGCTGATAAAAATATTGACTGCTTCCCTTTTACTCATACATTGGTGAGAATATTAAATATCTGATAATGCAATGTAGAAAAAAAAATAAGTTTAAAGGAATTTTACTATAGTTGTCAGAGGAAAATGACAGTCTCGTGAATACAGTGAGGGAATGACAGTATCATTAATGCATTAAGGAAATAACAGCATAATGAATAATGTGAGGAAATGGCAGTATCATGAATACAGTCAGAAAGTAACAGTATCATGAATACAGTAAGGAAATATCAGCATCATGAATACTGTGAGGAAATGACAGCATCACAAATACATTGAGAAATGACAGCATCACGAATACAGTGAGGAGATGACAGTATCACAATTCACGAATGCAGTGAGAGAATGACAGTATCACAGTTCACGAATAGTCAGTTAATGTCTGGATGCTGAGGATAAGATACCCAAAGATGAGAGATGCTGGCAAATATGAATGTCAATACAGCGAGGAAATGACAGTATCGTGAATACAGTAAGGAAATATCAGCATCATGAATACGGTGAGGAAATGGCAGTATTACAAATACATTAAGGAAATGAAAGTATCACAATTCACGAAAACAGAGAGGAAATGACAGTATCACCATTCACAAATACAGAGAGGAAATGATATTATCACACTTCACGGATACAGTGAAAAAATGAGTATCACAGTTCACTAAAACAGAGAGGAAATGACAGTATTACTATTCACAAATACAGAGAGGAAATGATAGTATCACAATTCACGGATACAGTAAAAAATGAGTATCACAGTTCACAAATACAGTGATAAATTGACAGTATCACAGTTCACGAATACAGTGAGGAAATGACAGTATTACAATTCACAAATACAGAGAGGAAAGGATAGTATCATTTCACGAATACAGTGAGGAAATGACAGTATCACAATTCAAGAATACAGTATAAAAAGGACAGTAGCATAGTTCACGAAGACAGTGAGAAAATGACAGTATCACAATTCACGAATACAGTGAAAAACTGACAGTATCACAATTCACGAATACAGTGAAAAAAATGACTGTAGCATAGTTCACGAAGACAGTGAGAAAATGACAGTATCACAATTCACGAATACAGTGAAAATAAATGAGTGTCACAATTCATGAATACAGTAAAAAAATGACAGTAGCGCGATTCACGAATACAGTAAAAAAAATGACAGTATCACAATTCACGAATACAGTGAAAAAAAATTACAGTATCCCAATTCACGAATACAGTGAAAAAAATGACAGTTACACAGTTAACGAATACAGTGAGAAAATGACAGTAAAACAAACACAGTGAAGATATGACAATATCACAAAACCAATGAAGAAATTACAGTAACAGTATCAGGAATACAGTCAGACCATTTGATGCCTATAACATCATTCTCTCGCCCAATATATATATATATATATATATATATATATATATATATATATATAATATATATATATATATATATATATATATATATATATATATTATAATATATATATATATATATATATATATATATATATATATATATATATATATATATGTGTGTGTGTGTGTGTGTGTGTGTGTGTGTGTGTATATAGCCTGTCACTTGCTCTTTATTATATAGGGGCGATGCTTAAATAGGTTACGGAAGATGACCTTAACTAGTATCATGTAACAACTAGCCTCGTTTCCTTTCACAATTATTATTATTATAATAATTATTGGCAAAGCTACAACCCTAGTTGGGAAAGCAGGAAGCTATAAGCCCAAGGGCTCCAACAGGGAAAAAAGCCCAGTATGTAAAGGAAATAAGGAACTAAATAAACAATGAACAATTGAGATGAAATATTTTTAAGAACAATAACATTAAAGTAAAACTTTCATATAAAAACTGAAAATAAGATTAAAAAAAACAAGAGCATGAAAAATAAGATAGAATACTGTGCCCGAGTGTATCCTCAAGCAAGAGAACTCTACCCCAAGGCAGTGAAAGACCATGGTACAGAGGCTATGGCGCTACCCAAGACTGGAGAACAATGGTTTTATTTTGTGTCATTCTTCTAGAAGAGCTGCTTACCATAGCTAAAGAGTCTCTTGTACCCTAACCAAGAGAATAGTACGCAATGAACAACAATAGTGCAGTAAGTAACCCCTTGAACGAAGAAGAATCGTTTGGTAATCTTAGTGTTGTCAGGTGAATGAAACCCGGGGAATGGGGAAAGAATAGAACAGACTAAACGATGTATTTGTAGGCAAAGGAAAAATGAGCAGTAACCAGAGAGGGAGAGGGGAGGTCCTATGCGATACTGTTTGGCCAGTCTAAGGACCCAATAACTTTCCATAGCTCTACCAATAATACATTTGTCCTAGACTCCTAGAGTATCTACCTTCAGTAATATTATATTGCTATTTTATCTTAACCTAAATAATCTCTCTCTCTCTCTCTCTCTCTCTCTCTCTCTCTCTCTCTCTCTCTCTCTCTCTCTCTCTCTCTCTCTCTCTCTCTCTCTCTCTCATGTTAATATAGTCTTCAATAAGGAGTGATTTATAATTCTAGGTAAATCTGTGTTACCTAAATTTTGATAACCTTTATGAAAGTCAGTTTTCTTTGAATACGCTAATAATACCACAATTTAAACAATTTATATCATCATTTATTAGAAATATTCCACCTCTTCAACGTTGCAGATGACTCTCGAGGGAAGTATAAGGGAATGAGAGGTTCATATAGCGTGGAATTATTAATTTTTCCCCAATTACCAAGACGAGCAATTCTCCTTCTAATGCAGAAAACGAATACACACGAGGCAACGATGTCCCTTTTGCACGGGATATTGGTCTGTTCTTAGCGATCAGTTAGCTCAGAGATTCCTGAAAATAGCGATCAATTAGCTCAGAGGTAACTGAAACAGATTATTAATGGAGATTCCATGAACTTCAGTTCCCTAGTTGCCATGGTTGCTATATGAGACCCATGATTTAAGATGACTTTTTTATCAGAATAGATAGCTATTATTTTGGCAAGGACACCAGCCACCTGTTGAGATACTACCGCTAGAGAATTATGGGGTCCTTTTGACTAGCCAGACAGTACTACAATATGTCCTTCTCTCTGGTTACGGCTCATTTTTCCTTTTGCCTACACATACACCGAATAGTCTGGCTTATTCTTTGTATATTCTCCTCTGTCCTCATACACTTGACAACACTGAGATTACCAAATCATCCTTCTTCTCTTAAGGGGTTAACTACTGCACTGTAATTGTTCGGTGGCTACTTTCCTCTTGGTAAGGGTAGAAGAAACTCTTTAGTCATGGTAAGCAGCTCTTCTAGGAAAAGGACACTCCAAAATCAAACCATTGTTCTCTAATCTCGGGTAGTGCCATAACATCTGTACCATGGTCTTCCACTGTCTTGGGTTAGAGTTCTCTTGCTTGAAGATACACTCGGGCACACTATTCTATCTTATTTCCCTTCCTCTTGTTTGGTTGAAGTTTTTAGAGTTTATAAAGGAAATATATATTTTAATGTTACTGTTCTGAAAATATTTTATTTCTTCCTTGTTCCCTTTCCTCACCTGGCTATTTTCCCTGTTGGGGGCCCTGAGCTTAAAGCATCCTGCTTTTCGAACTAGGGTTGTAACTTAGCAGGATAATAATAATAATAGAAATAATAATATCTAAAAGTTTTCCTCCGCTAATGTATTTAAATCTTTTACTATTTTAGCTGTGATTTTAAGATTTATTTTACTTTTCTTACATAATTTGAAGCTGTAATTGTTCAATGGCTAGTTCCCCTTGGTAAGGGTAGAAGAGACTCTTTAGCAATGGTAAGCAGCTCTTCTAGGAGAAGGACACTTGAAAATCTAGTCTTGTGTAGTTCCATAGCCTCTGCACCATGGTCCACTGTCTTGGATCAACGTTCTCTTGCTTGAGGGTACACTCGGGCACACTATTCTACCTGCTCCCTTATTTCCCTTCCTCACTGGGCTATTTTCCCTGTCGGATCTCTTTGGCATATAGTATCCTGTTTTTCCCAATAGTGTTGTAGCTTAGCTAGTAATGATAGTAATAATTTAGTAGCCTTATTTTAGCTACCAGAAGAACTAACATATTTATGCCTTTTGTCTAACTTGAGAAAAGAAAAGCTAGGATTTTCTTGAGAATTACTTCTCGCTAGTAAAAGAAAATACCGAGAATATAATGTTAGTTCCATTATTTGAAAATTTACACAAATATGACCCAGTTTTATATAAATTGCTTTCAAATAATCTTCAACTAAACTCAAATATTAATTATTTGCAGAACCAAGCATCCTTTTTCCCCACATATCTAATTGAAGAAAAGTTTATTCACGTATTAAAAAAAAAAACCGCAGGAACATGACATTTGAATCAGAATTTCATTAAGGATAAAGCGATTAAAACTAGAGAGACACTGGGCTGTGTCGCTATTCCTTACAGTTAAATAAAAGCGAAAATATGAAAAACGCCCAGGCGATTCTCGGAGCCTTATTGTTGTGTTTTGAAGCGAGTTCTGGGAACTGTATTGAAAATGGGACGTTTACTGTTCGTGGATTTTAACGTTGCATTTTTCCAAGGAATAGAACCGAAGCGATGAATATAATGGATGACGCAACGCTCATTATGGGCCATATTGGAATTGTCGGGCTGGTGCGGTAAACTCTACGGATTCGAAATCGATTATTTGGATTTACTTCTATTGTTACGATTTACTATGAGATTCAGGGCCTCTGTAACACGGTTTTTTCACAATAATTTTTTATCTATGAATTTCATAAATATAACGCTTCTTCAGAATGCACATTATATTCACACATTAATTTTGACCATATTCTGCATTACGTAGGTTGAATAAATTTGGTACTTATAATGTAAAAGTGACGTTTTTTGAAGACGAACCAACTTATTCAGAGAAAAGGTTTCGAACGCACACGTTACGTAACTTATGACGGCATTTCTTCCCTCTTTCTCGATCGATGATTGGCTATACGTAACGAAGGCTATACCTCTGCCAACAATGACACAAAGGTTTAAATAAAAGCAAAACAGTACACCTTTATGAACTCTGAAACCTCTCCACTGATAATTGTCATAATGAACAAACCAACAAAATATGTTAATAAATACAAAAACACTTCGATTATTAGTCCAACTCCCAAAATAAGTTTCCTAAGAAATTACAGTCTACTTTATAGATCACAATCAGATTGACAAGCTGTAGGGAATAGTTGGTAATTTTCAAAAACGTAGTAGACAAGCTTGATTTGATAACTGCTATATCCAATGTCAAGCAATTTTTATTTATTGTCTATCTACCGACCTATTTACTGGAAAAAAAATAGCCGGTACTGTATTTTGGCTTTAAACCTTCACCAATAATTATCGTCAGAATGATGACTTCATGAGGCTCCACCCACTTTAGCCTCGTTATCATTCAGGATAACACTGAAGGCTATACATGGGCATTGTTGGATCAGAAAATTTAAATTCTGGCTATAAAAACTCATTTCTCGGGTAGTTGTAAGAAGTGCTAAATGATCCTCAAGGATCCCAGCATTTGGCCCAAACGTTTAATTCATGTATACTACTGTTGCGGCACTACTGCCAAAGTAGTATTACTACGCTAGCACAGATACCCCACCCACATTCATGTATCGTTCCGCCATTCATAAAGTCTTTGTTATGTTTTTTCACTGTGCAGTAAGCCATGGCCTCCTCAGAAATTAAGTTTAACATTAGATGATAGGCTATTTCATTAAGCTGAGCTTAGCTGACAAATTCATGGCAACTGGGTATGTTATTGCCGATGTTGAAGCTAAAGATAAAGTTTGGTATTATTCCTTCATTGCATTATCATCTTTACTACTATTTGTTTTGCTACATGTAGTAATTATTTTAAAGGATAAATGAATTATGTTCACTTTACTTCTATAAATTCCCGTAAGATGTACAAATAAAATTCTTAAAACTATTCATGATTTATTTACAAAATGCAGTCATGCCCAAAACATAGCCAACACGGTCGTACGGCCTAAGAAGAAGAAAAAAAAATGATATCGGATGATCTGTTGGTCTGATGGAGAGTTTAGCACAAAATTCTTATTTTAACATAAATAGTTATATCAACACTGTTCACATACACTCTCTCTCTCTCTCTCTCTCTCTCTCTCTCTCTCTCTCTCTCTCTCTCTCTCTCTCTCTCTCTTGGGGGCATAGTGAATAGTTAATGGAAATGTTCAAAAGCCTGAGTGACATTACAAGTATTATAATCATGTTACGCTAAATATAAATCAGACCATAAACATTGGATTTAAACTAGATACTGAATGATTACCTATTCAGGCTATAGTAAATATGGCCACAGGCTTTCTCTTGACTGTATAAAGTTGCAAGTCGTAAGACAAATGCAGTTATGCAACCACGGGGGCAATTCCAAATCCTGCTAGCCATTCTTGACTGTTATGGGTTCCAGAGCCGATGGAACAAGGTGAATGGGTGTCCGGTGGATGGGCGGGGCAACATTTTGTCAAAAGGTGTTTACATTGCTCACATAATGAATATTTTCGACTCTTGGCTCGTTATCACTGGCCATGGCGTCGGCCAGATCATTTTTGCTCTATAAAAATTAAAACTATCGGGTTTAGGTTATTGATAATGCTGACGAAATTTGTGTGTGGTTATAAAATATACATATGTCAACTTTCAGCTACATCCGTTGCATTGATAAGGAGCAAAGTCCAAAAAACCGTGTTACAGAGGCCCTGAATCTCATAGTAGAGCTTTTACCTCATGTTTTAGTAGAATAATGGAATTGCCTCTCTGGTGCTGTAAACTCTATGGATTCAAAACCGGGGATTTGGAATTTCTTTTATTGCTACGATTTAGAGCTTTTACCTCATGATTTATTATATAGTAATGAAAATATAAGTAATGTAAATGTTTATTCAGCTTAGGTAATATTTAGTTTTGGGGGATTTGTCACCATAGATCGAAAGACATCATTCTTCAATAGAATTATAATCGTTAATGCGTATAAACACGTTTTATTAATCCATTATTTTTTTTTTATCTAGTGAGTGTGTGGTGACATTGTTAATAACACATTTCATCATAATTATATTGTGAAAAGCAAATCTTAAACAAATAGAATTATAATTGGCAATGCGTATTATTATTATTATTATTATTATTATTATTATTATTATTATTAATTGCCAAGGTACAACCCTAGTTGGAAATGCAGGATGCTATAAGCTTAGGGGCCCCAACTGGGAAATTAGCCCAGTGAGGAAATGAAACAAAAGCTGCTTCTTCACTTAACAAGAGGAAAGTGGCCACTGAACAATTACAGTACAGTAACATGTTTTATTATTCCATTACTATTTTTAACCTAGTGAGTGCGTCGTGACCTTATTGATAAATTATAACCCAATTTATCATGATTACAAATTCCGAAATTTTTTCCGAAATTTTTTTTCGAAAATTTCGGCCGATTTTGGGGCCGAAAATATTTTTGAAAATTTCTTTTCGAAAATTTCGGGCGATTTTCGGGCCGAATATTTTTCCGAAAATTTTTTCGAAAATTTCGGCCGATTTTCGGGCCGAAAATCTGCAAAACTAGAATCAATAAGGAGATTCTAGCCAAAGTTTAAAGTCAAGAACTACAGTATATGAACATGACAGCAAGCAAAGTATTACTCATGAACCGCTTGCCGTAATTGTTTAAAGGCTTAAAGGCCGCTCGTGAATGGCATAGGCAAGGGATAGTGATATTTCCCTATCAAGCAGGACAATGCCCTAGAGACTGATTATATATACATATGATCAGTGCCCAAGCCCCCTTTCCACCCAAGCTAGGACCAAGGAGGGCCAGGCAATGGCTACTGATGACTCAGCAGATAGACCTATAGGCTCCCCCCCCCAACCTTAGCTCACAAGGATGGGGAGGTTGGAGTGTTAGTAAAAACATACAATGGCATGAAACAAATATGGAAAAAAATAAAGAAAGAAAGAAAACAATATAAAACAAAAAATCCTAAGCGCATCTAGAAAGAGTACATTAAAAATAGTTCCTTCACAAAAGGATTTAAGTGGGAAAGACTGTTAGAGCCCGAGATGATATCACTGAATTCGCAGTAATGACACGCAGTGAAATAAAAAAAAAAAAAGGAAAAGAAAAAGATGAAGCAGAGGAAGAAAGGAGAATAATGAAGCAGAAAGGGTGGCGGGGGATGGAAGTTTAAAAGAGAGTACACGTGCCTCTTCACTCTACCACGGGTGGGGGGGGGGGGGGGGGGCCTTCTGAGGGGGGTAGGAGGGAGGCTGTGAGGGTACGGATTTGGAAAGGTTTCAACGATGGATTATTTCGTGAATCATTTAAATACCCTTTACTTGTGTTTTCCGGGAATCTGCTAAATGTGGTTTGATGAGCATGCGTGATTAAGGGACGTTCTCTATGCGTTCGTCTTGTCTATCTGTCTGTCGATTTAGTATTTGTTTGGTCTCTCTCTCTCTCTAGACTATATAATGGTTGAAATTATACAATAGGAATGAGGTTTAATATTTAAAACGAGATTGTTGAGAATAAAAAGATAAGAATAGATTAGGTGTTATATAAGAGTTGAAATTCAGCTAGTTATAACCAGAAGTGAATAGGAATGACTGGTTAACTCCTCCGGAGAAGCAAAGTACTGTTACTACTAGTAATAAATGTCATTACTATCATTCATGATAACCACTAATATAAAGTGAACTTTTTCGAGTGGGATGTTTGTGTGTGTGTGTGTGTATATATATATATATATATATATATATATATATATATATATATATATATATGTATGTATGTATATATATATATATACACACTTATGTGTATATGTATGTACAGTATGTCTAGAAGTATATATATATATATATATATATATATATATATATATATATATATATATATATATATCTATATATATACATATATATATGTATATATATGTATATATATATATACTATATATATATATATATATATATATATATATATAT
The DNA here is from genome assembly GCF_036898095.1 of Palaemon carinicauda. NCBI lineage: Eukaryota > Metazoa > Arthropoda > Malacostraca > Decapoda > Palaemonidae > Palaemon > Palaemon carinicauda. The sequence continues at coordinate 16,239,366 of NC_090737.1, forward strand.
ATATATATATATACATACATATGTATCTATATAAACATATGTGCGTAAGCATATATACAGTATACATATATATATATATATATATATATATATATATATATATATATATATATATATATATATATATATATATATATATATGTGTGTGTGTGTGTGTGTGTGTGTGTGTGTGTGTGTATGGGCGTCTGTGTGTGTGTTTGTAATATGTACATAGATAAACAGACTACTGTAAATTGCAAAATCCATAAATCGACGTCTTTACATCTTAAAATTAGAGCCACATCCGTTCGCGTGTCTCATCTAAATCCTTCCCAGTTTAAATTGACTTCTTTTTCCCTTCTTTATTTTCGTCTTTGTTCTTGTTTCTTCTTCTTCTTCTTCTTCTTCTTCTTCTTCTTCTTCTTCTTCTTCTTCTTCTTCTTCTCTCTCATCGCCCGTCCTCTTGTGTTTTCTTTTCCTTCTTATCTTATTCTTTTTTTTTTTTTTTACATTCATCTTGAAGTGTATATATCTTTCCTTTCCTTTTACTCTTCTTCCGGCAGATGTTTCTCGTCTTTGCTTGAGGACGTAAACAATCTTCTGCCACATCCTACCGAATCTCCTCCCCTCCCCTCCTTCCGTATTACACTTTCCCTCAGTAATAGCTTTAAAGGGCCTCGCCCCTTGTTAAAGAAATTTACCCTTAACGAATGAGCTTAAATGTCCTCCGCCAGTCGTCACGCAGGGTGGCATTTCTTACTGGCATTGGCATTGGATGGCACTGACGATGAAGTGGGATGATGATGATGCTAATGAATATGATGAACAATATGATGGCGATGATATCGGGGTAGGGGAACGACCCAGGGATAAATATGATGAACATGATGATGGTGATGATATCGGGGTAGTAAAACGAGCCAGGGGTGAACATGATGATGGTGATGATATCGAGGTAGGAGAACGAGCTAAGAGATGAATATGATAAACATGATGATGGTGTTGATATCGCGGTAGAGAAACGAGCTAAGTGATGAATATGATGAACATGATGATGGTGATGATATCAGAGTAGTGGAACGAGATAAGGGATGAATATGATGAACAAGATGATGGTGATGATATTGGGGTAGGAGAACGTGCTAAGTGATGAATATGATGAACATGATAACGGTGATGATATCGCGGTAGGGAAACGAGCTAAGTGATAAATATGATGAACATGATGATGGTGATGATATGGGGGTAGGGGAACGAGCTAAGTGATGAATATGATGAACATGATGATGGTGATGATATCAGGGTAGGGGAACGAGCTAAGGGATGAATATGATGAACAAGATGATGGTGATGATATCGCGGTAGGGAAAAGAGCCAGGGATAAATATGATGAACATGATGATGGTGATGATATGGGGGTAGGGGAACGAGCTAAGTGATGAATATGATGAACATGATGATGGTGATGATATCAGGGTAGGGGAACGAGCTAAGGGATGAATATGATGAACAAGATGATGGTGATGATATCGCGGTAGGGAAACGAGCCAGGGATAAATATGATGAACATGATGATGGTGATGATAATGCGGTAGGGGAACGAGCTAAGTGATGAATATGATGAACATGATGATGGTGATGATATCGCGGTAGGGAAACAAGCTAAGGGATGAACTTCCGTTCATGTTTCGGGGTGGTAATCTCGCAAGATCATTGGCACCCATTAAGATCTAGTGCCACTCCCCCTAATGGCTCAAATAAAAAAAAAAAGATAAAAAGATGCTCTGCATCTGCAGCAACCTTTAGAGAGAAAAACCTTTTTGGCTAAATAGATGCTCAAGCATTTCTCAAGATTAGTGGGGCGGGGGGTTGGGGGGGAGGGGGGTGTAAGATGGGGCTGATGGGTGGGGGAAGCAATTTCGACACGGGTGCAAGGATGAATATAGATCGTGATCTGGGATGTGGAATTGTTATGACACTTCGCAAACACACCCAGTACCAAGTCGGAAGAAGGAAAGGGGGTTGGCCTGATGATGGACGATTTAAAGAGAGAGAGAGAGAGAGAGAGAGAGAGAGAGAGAGAGAGAGAGAGAGAGAGAGAGAGAGAGAGAGAGAGACTGTATATGCATATATATATATATATATATATATATATATATATATATATATATATATATATATATATATATATAGATACATAGATAGATAAATAGAAAGATAGATATAGATATGGATATATAGATATAGATATATATATATATATATATATATATATATATATATATATATATATATATATATATATATATATGCATATATATGTATAAATATAATACAAATATATATATATATATATATATATATATATATATATATATATAAATATATATGTATATATTATATATATATATATATATATATATATTATATATATATATATATATATATGTATATATGTATATATATATATATTTATATATATATATATATATATATATATATATATATATATATTTATATTTATATATATATATATATATATATATATATATATATATATATATAGAGAGAGAGAGAGAGAGAGAGAGAGAGAGAGAGAGAGAGAGAGAGAGAGAGGAGAGAGAGAGAGAGAGAGAGAGAGAGAGATTTAAACAGATTTGTACACCTTTTTCTAACTACTGAAAATCTTTTATTTTTGCGCTTGGGTAATAAAATTCGTTACCTGAAATCTTAAAGTTATTATTTTGCGTTGCGACAATTGCCAGAACAGCGTTTTCTAACGCGAACTAGAAAACTCAAATATAATGTCAACTATTATTATTATTATTATTATTATTATTATTATTATTATTATTTTATTATAATTATTATTATTTTATTATTATTTTATTATTATTATAATTATTTTTGTTATTATTATTATTATTATTATTATTATTATTATTATTATTATTTTAATTATGATTGTTGTTATTATTATTATTATTATTATTATTATTATTATTATTATTATTGTTGTTGCTATATGGTATTATTATTATTATTATTATTATTATTATTATTATTATTATTATTATTATTATTATTATTATTATTATTATTGAAACGAAACTATTCTTCGAAAAGCATTTTTTAATCGCGTAAAATTACAATTAAGCTTCGACGTGAAGTTAATTTTGAAAAGCCGTTATTTCGTCCTCTATATTGTTTACTTATTTCAAATCTTAGTACTTTCACAGATTAATTGTAATCGTCATATTCACTGCTATCATTTATCAGGCCAAACCCTTTCAGCATCACCGTGTTTTACCTTGAAACGAACTATATACAGTATGTTACGGGTTGTGGTGGCCTGGTGGTATCGTCCTTGCCTGGTGATTGTCAGACTGGGTGGGGTTCGAGTCCCGCTCAAACTCGTTAGTTCCTTTAGTCGATACAACCTCACCATTCTTGTGAGCTATGGATGTTGGTTTTGGGGAAACCTATAGGGGAGCTGCTGAGTCATCAGCAGCCATTGCTTGGCCCTACTTGGTCCTAGCTTAGGTGGAGAGGGGATTTGGGCGCTGGTCAGTTTTTTTTTGGGCATTGTCCTGCTTGATAGGGCAATGTCACTGTCCCTTGCCTGTGCCATTCATGATCGGCATTCTAACCTTTGAGCCTTTACGGATTTATTTATCAATGTTATCAGCAGGCCATTAAAATATAATCCATGTATCGTTGAAATTTAATTAATTATGATAAATTAAAAATACCAGAACCCAATGCTGATCTTATTATATATTTTACCCGTATATTCGTTTATTCAATTTCTGTTTAGTCAAAAATAGACGCCGTGAAACTGCCCCAAACTTATTAAATTCTGTAACTTTATATAGTTTCAGTCTTTGATCTTCGTAAAAACAGTCTCATCGATTCCAGCTCGTGTTTATTACTAAATTTTTTTGAGACCAAAAGAAAAATCATATCGACACTTCATGTATATATGAAAAATAATAATAAAAACGGCGTCATCGTTATGAAAAATATTCACACTGATATACAGTGATAAAAACCACAACGTATTTTTATCTAGTCATTAGTGTTACCGTCTTTGTTTTGCACATTATTTTAGATACACCTTTTCAAAAGATTTCTTTTTTTTTATTTGCACGACGTATTTCAGGCGCAAAACATATTTCTGATATAAGTTTTTATAGTTATATATAGATAATGTGTTTTAATGTTGTTAATGTTTTTCAAAATATTTTATTTTAATTTTTCATTGCATTTTATATCGTTTATTTATTTCCTTATTGCCTTTCCTCACTGGGATATTTTTCTCAATTGGAGTCCTTGGGCTTATATCACCTTTCTTTTCCAACTAGGGTTGTAGCTTGGCTCGTAATAATAATAATAATAATAATAATAATAATAATAATAATAATAATAATGTTATTTAGTTTTTGTTCTTCGTTTACCATGATAAATTTCAGTAGCATGAAATCAACGTCAATAAAAATCAAATTTATGTTGCTATTATCTTGTTTGGGTAAGTAACAGCAATGTATTTAGGTCGAGGGCAACATCTGTTCTCTTTCTAAGAGCAGAACGATTGTTTGGGATACGTTCAGTGATAATAATAGGTAGTAGGTTGGTAGGGCACCATCCACCCGTCGAGATACTTCCGCTAGAGAGTTATTGGCTCCTTTGACTGACCCAACAGTACTTTATTGAATCTATGTCTCTGGTTACGGTTTATTTTTTCTTTACCTACACATACACCGAATAATCTGTTATATTCTTTCTACCTACTCCTCTGTCCTCATACACTTGACAACACTGAGATTACCAAACAATTCTTCTTCACTCAAGAGGTTAGCTACTGCACTATAATTGTTCAGTGGCTACTTTCCTCTTGCTAAGGGTAGAAGAGACTCTTTAGTTATGGTAAGCAGCTCTTCTAGGAGAAGGACACTTCAAAATCAAACCAATGTTCTTTAGTCCTGGATAATGCCATAGCCTCTGTACTTTGGTTTTCCGCTATCTTAGAGTGTTCTCTTGCTTGAGGGTACGCTCAGACAGTTTTTTTTTTTTATCTTATTTCTCTTCCTCTTGCTTTTCTAAAGTTTTCATAGTCTGTATATATGAAAGATCTGTTTTAATGTTATTACTGTTCTTAAAATATATATATTTCATTACTTTTCTTATAGTTTATTTACTTATTTCCTTTCCTCACTGAACTATTTTCCCTGATGGAGTCCTTGGGTTTATAGCATCCTGCTCTGCCAACTAGGGTTGTAGCTTAGCAAGTAATTATAAGACAGTAAATGTCCTATAGTTTTATAGTATCAAGTTAATATCTTGAATATATATGATAATATTAAGATACTAAGTCTCCAATCCTATCTTATTCTCAGAATCAAGCATCATTTCCTCCTCCTCTCTCTCTCTCTCTCTCTCTCTCTCTCTCTCTCTCTCTCTCTCTCTCTCTCTCTGGTTACTGGGGTAACGCGATTGATGCAGTACTGGATACGCATTTAGCATAAATGCGCTTGATCCTAGCACGTGTCAGTGCGTAATCTTTCGTAGGTGGTTAAGTGGTTTACCTTCATTAACCTGGATGGGAAGCAGCATAGACCACGTCATCTCTCTCTCTCTCTCTCTCTCTCTCTCTCTCTCTCTCTCTCTCTCTCTCTCTCTCTCTCTCTCTCTGAGTGTGTGGGTCTCATAAAGTAGTCGTGCCACCCTTGGCTATCAATCAAGGAACACGAGTTCGATCACTAGGGTGGGCAGGGGAAAGAAGAGTATACGATCTCTTCATTATAATTTAAATACGTCTGTGATGATTTAAATATTTAATTAGGTAACTAATTGACATTAGATTGTTGTGATTTCTAATCAAAACATGGAGATATAAAGAAAAGTTTAAAAAAAGTTGCTCCGTATAAACGTATTTCAGGAATTATGATAACATACATGAATTGAACGACAAGTCCATCCTATTATACTTACGTATACATTATATGAATCTATCTCCTAATGTTATTAACCGCATCGCACTTGCCTGATTAGCTAAAGCTCTCTGGTTGGAATCCCTGGGAGGACGGATTAATATATGCACGTTTCATTTAAAACCATTGTTCCTCTTTTGGGCTAAATATATAATCACGCGCTTAGTGGTCAGTAGTTTGTTTAAGGGATGAAATCAGCGAAAGAAAAGCGGATCAGAAAAGGGCAAAAAATATCAGATGGAACCGAACATCAAACTACCTACCGTAATATCATAATGACACATTATTATTATTATTATTATTATTATTATTATTATTATTATTATTATTATCATCATCAATTATTATTATTATTATTATTATTATTATTATTATTATTATTATTACTTGCTAAGCTACAACCCTAGTTGGAAAATTACTATGAGATTCAGGGCCTCTGTAACACGGTTTTTTGGACTTTGCTCCTTATCAAAGCATCGGGTGTAGCTGAAAGTTGACATATGTATATTTTACAACCACACACAAATTTTGTCAGCATTATCAATAACCTAAACCCGATGGTTTTAATTTTTATAGAGTAAAAATTATCCAGCCGACGCCATGGCCAGTGATACCGAGCCAAGAGTCGAAAACATTCATTACGTAAGCAATGTAAACACCTTTTGACAAAATGTTGCCCCGCCCATCCACCAGACACCCATTCACCTTCTTCCATCTGCTCTGAAATCCATAACAGTCAAGAATGGCTAACAGGATTTGGAATTGCCCCCGTGATTGCAAACCTGCATTTGTCTTACGACTTGCAACTTTATACAGTCAAGAGAAAGCCCTTGGCCATATCTATTATAGCCTGAATAGGTAATTATTCAGTTTCTAGTTTAAATCCAATGTTTATGGTCTGATTTGTATTTAGCGTAACATGATTATAATACTTGTAATGTGAAAGCCCTTGGCCATATCTATTATAGCCTGAATAGGTAATTATTCAGTTTCTAGTTTAAATCCAATGTTTATGGTCTGATTTGTATTTAGCGTAACATGATTATAATACTTGTAATGTCATTCAGGCTTTTGAACATTTCCATTAACTATTCACTATGCCACCAAGAGAGAGAGAGAGAGAGAGAGAGAGAGAGAGAGAGAGAGAGAGAGAGAGAGAGAGAGAGAGAGAGAGAGATTGTATGTAAACAGTCTTTATATAACTTTTTTGGTTAAAATAAGATTTTTGTGCTAAAATCTCCATCAGACCAACGGATCATCCGATATAATTTTTTTTCTTCTTCTTAGGCCGTACGAACGTGCTGGCTATGTTTTGGGCATGACTGCATTTTGTAAATAAATCATGAATAGTTTTAGGAGTTTTATTTGTACATCTAATGGGAATCTATAGAAGTAAAGTGAACATAATTCATTTATCCTTTAAAATATTTACTACATGTAGTAAAACAAATAGTAGTAAAGATGATAATGCAATGAAGGAATGATACCATACTTTATCTTTAGCTTCAACGTCGGCAATAACATACCCAGTTGCCATAATTTGTCAGCTTAATGAAATAACCTATCATCTAATGTTAAACTTAATTTCTGAGGAGGCCATGGCTTATTGCACAGTGAAAAAACATGACAAAGACTTTATGAATGGCGGAACAATACATAGGTGTGGGTGGGGTATCAGTGCTGGCGTAGTAATACTACTGTAGCAGTACTGCCGCAACAGTAGTATGCAGGAATTAAACGTTTAGGCCAACTGCTGGGATCATTGAGGATCATTTAGCCCTTCTTACAACTACTCGAGAAATGAGTTTTTATAGCCAGAATTTGAATTTTCTGATCCAACAATGCCCATGATAGCCTTCAGTGTTATCCTGATTCATAACGAGGCCAAAGTGGGTGGAGTCTCGTGAAGTCATCATTCTGACGATAATTATTGGTGAAGGTTTAAAGCGAAAATACGGTACCGGCTATCTTTTTTTTTTTACAGTAAATAGGTAGGTAGATAGACAATGAATAAAAATTGCTTGACATTGGATATAGCAGTTATCAAATCAAGCTGGTCTACTACGTTTTTGAAAATTACCAACTATTCCATACACTTTGTCAATCTGATTGTGACCTATAAAGTAGACTGTAATTTATTAGGAAACTTATTTTGGGAGTTAGACAAATAATCGAAGTGTTTTTGTATTCATTAACATATTTTGTTCGTTTGTTCATTATGACAATTCTCAGTGGAGAGGTTTCAGAGTTCATAAAGGTGTACTGCTTTGCTTTCATTTACACTTTTGTGTTATTGTTGGCAGAGGTATAGCCTTCGTTACGTATAACCAATCATCGATCGAGAAAGAGAGAAGAAATGCCGTCATAAGTTACGTAACGAGTGCGTTCGAAACCTTTTCTCTGAGTAAGTTGGCCCGTCTTCAAAAATCGTCACTTTTACATTATAAGTACCAAATTTATTCAACCTACGTAATGCAGAATATAGTCAAAATTTATGTGTAGATATAATGTGCATTCTGAAGAAGCGTTATATTTATGAAATTCATAGAAAAAAAGTTATTGCGAAAAAACCGTGTTACAGGGGCCCTGAATCTC
>NC_090737.1:16252929-16255429 GCF_036898095.1 Palaemon carinicauda
TGGCTCCCACACCCCTTACATTAGAAGTTCTTTGACCTCATTTTAGCTCCCACATTAGAAGTTCTTTGACCTCTATTTAGCTCCCCCACCCCTTACATTAGAAGTTTTTTTTACCTCTTTTTAGCTCCCCCACCCCTTGCATTAGAAGTTCTTTGACTTCTTTTTAGCTCTCACACCTCTAGCATTAGAGGTTCTTTGACCTCTTTTTAGCTCTCACACCTCTAGCATTAGAAGTTCTTTGACCTTTTTTTTAGCTCCCCCACCCCTTACATTAGAAGTTTTTTTTACCTCTTTTTAGCTCCCCCACCCCTTGCATTAGAAGTTCTTTGAGCTCTTTTTAGCTCCCACACCTCTAGCATTAGAGGTTCTTTGACCTCTTTTTTAGCTCCCATACCTCTAGCATTAGAAGTTCTTTGACCTCTTTTTAGCTCCCCCACCCCTTCCATTAGAAGTTTTTTGAGCTCTTTTTAGCTCCCACACCTCTAGCATTGAAGGTTCTTTGACCTCTTTTTAGCTCCCACACCTCTAACATTAGAAGTTCTTTGACCTCTTTTAGCTCCCACACCTCTAGCATTAGAAGTACTTTGACCTCTTTTTAGCTCCCACACCTCTAGCATTAGAAGTTCTTTGACCTCTTTTTAGCGCCCACACCTCTAGCATTAGAAGTTCGTTGACCTCTTTTTAGCTCCCCCACCCCTTGCATTAGAAGTTCTTTGACCTCTTTTATCTCTCCCACCCCTTACATTAGAAGTTCTTTGACCTCTTTTTAGCTCCCACACCTCTAGCATTAGAAGTTCTTTAACATCATTTTAGCTCCCACACCCCTTGCATTAGAAGTTCTTTGACCTCATTTTAGCTCCCCCACCCCTTACATTAGAAGTTCTTTGACCTCTTTTTAGCTCCCACACCCCTTGCATTAGAAGATCTTTGGCCTCTTTTTAGCTCCCCCACCCCTTACATTAGAAGTTCTTTGACCTCATTTTAGCTCCCCCACCCTTACATTAGAAGTTCTTTGACCTCTTTTTTGCTTCCCCACCCCTTGCATTAGAAGTTCTTTGACCTCTTTTTAGCTCCCACACCCCTTCCATTAGAAGTTTTTTGACCTCTTTTTAGCTCCCACCCCTTACATTAGAAGTTCTTTGACCTCTTTTTAGCTCCCACACCTCTAGCATTAGAAGTTCTTTAACATCATTTTAGCTCCCACACCCCTTGCATTAGAAGTTCTTTGACCTCATTTTAGCTCCCCCACCCCTTACATTAGAAGTTCTTTGACCTCTTTTTAGCTCCCACACCCCTTGCATTAGAAGTTTTTTTACCTCTTTTTAGCTCCTCCACCCCTTACATTAGAAGTTCTTTGACCTCTTTTTAGCTCCCCCACCCCTTGCATTAGAAGTTTTTTTTACCTCTTTTTAGCTCCCACACCCCTTGCATTAGAAGTTTTTTGACCTCATTTTAGCTCCCACACCCCTTGCATTAGAAGTTCTTTGACCTCTTTTTAGCTCCCCCACCCCTTACATTAGAAGTTCTTTGACCTCTTTTTTGCTTCCCCACCCCTTGCATTAGAAGTTCTTTGACCTCTTTTTAGCTCCCACACCCCTTCCATTAGAAGTTCTTTGACCTCTTTTTAGCTCCCACACCCCTTGCATTAGAAGATCTTTGGCCTCTTTTTAGCTCCCCCACCCCTTACATTAGAAGTTCTTTGACCTCATTTTAGCTCCCCCACCCCTTACATTAGAAGTTCTTTGACCTCTTTTTTGCTTCCCCACCCCTTGCATTAGAAGTTCTTTGACCTCTTTTTAGCTCCCACACCCCTTCCATTAGAAGTTTTTTGACCTCTTTTTAGCTCCCACACCCCTTGCATTAGAAGATCTTTGGCCTCTTTTTAGCTCCCCCACCCCTTACATTAGAAGTTCTTTGACCTCATTTTAGCTCCCACACCCCTTGCATTAGAAGTTCTTTGACCTCTTTTTAGCTCCCCCACCCCTTACATTAGAAGTTCTTTGACCTCTTTTTTGCTCCCCACCCCTTGCATTAGAAGTTCTTTGACCTCTTTTTAGCTCCCCCACCCCTTCATTAGAAGTTCTTTGACCTCTTTTTAGCTCCCACACCCCTTGCATTAGAAGTTCTTTGACCTCTTTTTAGCTCCCACACCCCTTGCATTAGAAGTTCTTTGACCTCTTTTTAGCTCCCACACCCCTTGCATTAGAAGGTTCTTTGACCTCTTTTTAGCTCCCACACCCCTAGCATTAGAAGTTCTTTGACCTCTTTTTAGCTCCTACACCCCTTGCATTAGAAGTTCTTTGACCTCTTTTTAGCTCCCGACACCCCTAGCATTAGAAGTTCTTTGACCTCTTTTTAGCTCCCACACCCCTTGCATTAGAAGTTCTTTGACCTCTTTTTAGCTCCCACACCCCTAGCATTAGAAGTTCTTTGACCTCTTTTTAGCTCCCACACCCCTTGCATTAGAAGTTCTTTGACCTCTTTTTAGCTCCCACACCCC
>NC_090737.1:16260429-16262929 GCF_036898095.1 Palaemon carinicauda
CTTAGAACTTCTAACTTAACTTCGTGGTAAAAGTACAAAGAGCTTAAGGATATTTTTTCTTTCTGTCATGAAATATCTGAAAATGTTACTGACAGACAGGCTTTTTTAGAAGTATATAGCAAGATTGCAGATATATTAATGAGCATAAGAAGCCATTATATATTTGGTTGGTTGGGTTTATATTTACATTTTCTTATGCAAAGCATGGGATCCTGCTGTATCATCATCATCCTCCTACGTCTATTGATGCAAAGGGCCTCAGTTAGATTTCGCCAGTCTTCGCCATCGACTGACTTAATCCTTATAGGATTCATTGACTAAATTCCTGAAAGGATAGCCAGTTCCTTGTGATGCCCAGTGCCTATTTAACTAAGTAGAAGCCGAAGAGACGTTGTCTCTCGCCTTAAACTCAATCCGTCACCCTGCTGTCAGTGACTTCATGGAGATTTAGGGGGGCCATTTCCCATACACCCAAATTTTTCGTTGCCCTACCAGGTTGCTCATCCGCTTATACTCGTATATCAGCATGTAATTCAAATACTGATGTATCCTTGGACCTTAGCAATTAAATACTTCCACATCATGTGCCCCTTAGTTTTCAAGTATTACCATAACAATTAGACCTCTAACATCACCTGGACTTCAGTATTCATGAATTTTCATGTCATCTTCATATATACTCCAAAGTTTTCGTGGTCCACGATACATTTCCTTTTATTGAGACCATTGATTCATCAATGCTTACGACATCGGTTTTGTGTGTTACCACAATCCTTGTCAAACTAAAGGACATGTTGTACCACTTCAACCTTGCATTTGTTTTTACTAAACCTCTAGTTTGGCCCTTATTCCACCATGCCAGTTTATTTTATTGTGCATATGGTATACGTCAGTCTCTTACAGTGTTGCTTCTAGATTCAAATCAGTGTAAAACAACTGGAGATGAAAAAATGAAATTGAAGGATAACAATGGTAACATACAAGATAATAGCAATACCATTATGCCACCATGTCAGTTTATTTTATTGCGCATATGGTATACTTCAGTCTCTTACAGTGTTGCTTCTAGCTTCGAACCATTGTAAAACAACTGGAAAAAAATATAAAATTGAAGGATAACAATGGTAACATAAAAGATAACAGCAATACCATTATGCCACCCATGTCAGTTTATTTTATTGTGCATGTGGTATACCTCAGTCTCTTACAGTGTTGCTTCTAGATTTGAACCAGTGTCAAATAACTGGACATAAAATCAAATCAAGAGATAACAATTGTAACATAAAAAATAGCAATATCAGACGTTCATATTTAGATTATAACAATGAATTTACAATAGCAATGGTAGCATTATGAATAAAATCATAAGGAAATCGATAGTGAAAGCAAGTGAAAAAAAAGGCTGATGATGAAGATAATGACGAGAAGGAGAAGAGAAAAAAAAGACTAACGATGAAGATAATGGCGACGAAAGGGGGAAGAGAAAGAAAGAAAAAAAAATCACTGACGATGAAGGTAATGACGACGAGAGGGAGAAGAGAAAGAAAAACATAACACTAACAATGAAGATACTGACGACGAGAGGGAGAGGAGAAAGGAAAAAACTGACGATGAAGATAATGATGACGAGGGAGAAGAGACAGAACGAAAAAAACCCACTAACGATGAAGAAAATGACGACGAGAGGGAGAAGAGAGAGAAAAAAAGACACTGACGATGAAGATAAGGATGACGAGAGGGAGAAGAGACAGAACGAAAAAAAACCCACTAACGATGAAGAAAATGACGACGAGAGGGAGAAGAGAGAGAAAAAAAGACACTGACGATGAAGATAAGGATGACGAGAGGAGAAGAGACAGAACGAAAAAAAAACCCACTAACGATGAAGAAAATGGACGACGAGAGGAGAAGAGAGAGAAAAAAAGACACTGACGATGAAGATAAGGATGACGAGAGGGAGAAGAGACAGAACGAAAAAAAACCACTAACGATGAAGAAAATGACGACGAGAGGAGAAGAGAGAGAAAAAAAGACAGACGATGAAGATAATGACGACGAGATGGAGAAGAGACAGAAAAAAAATACTGACAGTGAAGATACTGAAGACGAGAGGGAGAAGAGACAGAAAAAAAAAAGATACTGACGATGAAGATAATGACGACGAGAGGGAGAAGAGAAAGAAAGAAAAAGACTGACAGTGAAGATAATGAAGACGTGAGGGAGAAAAAACGCACTGACGATGAAGATAATGACGACGAGATGGAGAAGAGAGAAAAAAAAGACACTGACGATGAAGATAATGACGACGAGATGGAGAAGAGAGAAAAAAAAGACACTGACGATGAAGATAATGACGACGAGATGGAGAAGAGAAAGAAAAAAAACACTGACGATGAAGATAATGACGACGAGAGGGAGAAGAGAAAGAAAAAAAAACCACTGACGATGAAGATAATAACGACGAGAGGGAGAAAGGAGAAAGAAGACGAGAAGAGATCTC
>NC_090737.1:16282929-16285429 GCF_036898095.1 Palaemon carinicauda
CTCGTCATTCACAAACGTCTTACGAACCGACCATGAACAGGCAGTTTGTATTTTAGAATATACACTTTTTAGATTCTTCATCTTAGCATATCTCCCCTATATAATAAAGAGCAAGATTTTGGATATATATGTATATATATATATATATATATACATACATATATACATACAGTATATATATATATATATATATAAATATATACATACATATATACATACAGTATATATATATATATATATATATGTGTGTGTGTGTATATATACTTACAGTACACACACACACACACACACACACACACATATATATATATATATATATACGCATAAAATACATATACTGCATGACTACTCTACTCAGGCTCGCCTCATTCATCGGGTATGGAGAGAGGAAGCATTCAAACCCTAGTGAAAGAGAAGGGTGTGTTAAGGGTTGAAGCTGTATGTTTGCGTGCGTGCGTACGTGTGTGTGTGTGTTTGTGTGCGTGTGTGCAAATTTATCTACATATCTACCTGTAATTTACGACGGGTTGATTACACTAGATATTCATACACTTACGTGCATTCTAGTCAACAATTTCCTTTTCGGTCAGTTTACCTATATATCCTTTACTCTGCCTCTGAACATAAGAAAAACAAAATTTTGCATATATAAATAAAAGAAAAATATTTCATATCGATCGAGTTGATCTCTCTCTCTCTCTCTCTCTCTCTCTCTCTCTCTCTCTCTCTCTCAGAATTATTTGGTTATACTGTATAACTGTCTTGTTATAAAAATAACAACATGGGCTCTCCAAACGTCTCTTTTTGTTGCATGTCCAAAGCTTTTCTCTAGCAAAAGAGGTAACGTCCCTGACTGGTGAACGCCAGACTGGGGTTCGAGTCCAGTTCAAACTCGTTAGTTTCTTTGTGAGCTAAGGATAGGAGTTTGGGGGGAGTTTATAGGCGTATATGGTGTCATCAGCAGCCAATGCCTGGCCCTCCTTGATCCTAGCTTGGATGGAGAGAGGGGCTTGGGCGCTGATCAAATGGATATATGGTCAGTATCAAGGGCATTGTCCTGCTCTATAAGGCAATGTTACTGTCCCTTGCTCCTGCCATTCATGAGCAGCCTTTAAACCTTTAAAGGTAATTTACTAGTTCCTTACTAAAATGTTCTATAACTTCCTTCTTCACGTTCTGTCTTCTCTTGATGGAATTCGTAAAAATGTCCATGTTCTTTTAATCTATTCTCTTATCTAATCAATCCCGTATCAATTCTGTCAGCTCTTGATCCTATCTTACAACCTGATTCCATATCATCATTTTTGAAAATGTGGATATCGCTTGCTCTTTTGAAAGCCAAAATGGGTAGGAATTATATTCCTATAACTTTCTTCAAATAGTTTTTATTAAATGATTGATTCCGGTTCCGAAATCTTGTACTTGTCCTTTTCGGTGGAAATATTCCTATAATGAACAAGTTGGATTTCAATGAATAACATTCTACAATTTTATTTTGATACAAATGGTTCTTGGATGTGTGGAGCGCTGCATGGAGAATGAAGATTGCATTATGTACTGAATGTAGAGTAATAGGTAAAATTGCTAATGGAATAGTTAATAACCTATTATTAGATTTTTTTTTTTTCATTTTAATGCGTTCAATTAAGTCTATCAATTGTAGTCGTTTAACCATTTCTGGCAAACACTAAAACTGTTCGTCCATCTTCAGTTTGCAAAATAAAACAAGATAGGTTTGAGGACGTACACAATTCCACTATAGTTGAACGGAAAGATTTATTTAAGATTATTTTTAAAAAGGGCGAACAGCTACTTATCTAGCAAGAAAAATTATGGCATCCTCAAAGAGCTATATAATCTTGTGCTGCACACTTTCGCTTATGTACAGTAGACAAACAGGTGACATTAACGATACTCAAAAAATTTTTTTGATGAGGCGCATTTGCATCGACTCGCAGCGGTGCCCTTTTAGCTCGGAAAAAGTTTCCTGCTATCTGATTGGTCAGAATTATCTTTTCCAACCAATCAGCGATCAGGAAACTTTTCCGAGCTAAAAGGGCACCCCTGCTAGTCGGTGCAAATCTGCCTCACTAAAAAGAACTGACTTTAAAGGGTGATCTGTGGGTAGGTTAAAGTTCTTTAATTACTATTCTCCCATCGTTAAGGCAAACAGTTTGATCGCTTTCCCTGGAAGATGTTCAATGATAAATCGTTCTATGAACAAAAGAACAAAGCTTGCTCGAAGATGTTCAAGATTAATATCTCATCACCAAACCGAACGAATCACTTATAAACTCTTGAAGCCCAAGAATAATTTTCGTATCTCCTGAACTGGGACATCGGTAAGATTCACTTTAAAGATCTAAAGAATATATAGTCATGAAAAATTCAGAATCGATTAAAAACTATAGTCAATTCTTTTTAGTCAGGCAGATTTGCACCGACTCGCAAGGGTGCCCTTTTAGCTCGTAAAAGTTTCCTGCTCTCTGATTGGTTAGAA
>NC_090737.1:16288555-16298555 GCF_036898095.1 Palaemon carinicauda
AAAAGGTTTCTGCATAAATGATTAAATGAAAAAGTTTTTTTTTGTGTGTGTGCTTGTAAACATCTGACAATTACTTGTCAAAGGATATTTATATAATTGTTTTAAATGATTTCGCTTTTGGTTTTTGTAAAATTTCAGTATCCAGCGGTGTTTTGTTGAATATTTCTCGGCAAATTGATTGTTTTTTTTTATTTCATTTTGATTTCACCCTTCGATGATTAATCAATTACCTTTATTCATTATATGTATGTATATAAATAAGTTTATTGGTATATATATTATGTGTTTATTCATACATATATATGTGTGGGTATATATATATGTATATATATATTATATATATATATATATATATATATATATATATATATATACATATATATATACTGTATATATAAATATATATATAAATATATATATATATATATATATATATATATATAGAGAGAGAGAGAGAGAGAGAGAGAGAGAGAGAGAGAGAGAGAGAGAGAGAGAGAGAGAGAGAGAGAGAGAGACCCATTGTTTCGAATGAACTTACATAGTCAAGGTATAGAACAAATTGATATTTTTTTTTTCTAACACGAAAAAAGGGTAGGCCACTCGTTTGCAGTCTGGCAGTCATTAGTTAATATTAAATTCTCACCAATTTTTGGCCATTGATGAAATGGGTTTAGGGAAGACTGGCAAAATAGATTCAGGTAAGTGACAAATGAGTTTAGGGATGACGGACAAAATGGGTTTAGGAGAAAGTAACAAAATGGGTTTAGGAAAGATTGACAAAATGGAGTTAGGGGAGACTGACAAGATGAGTTTAGGGAAGAATGACAAATTGGGTTTAGGGATGTTTGACAAAATGGGTTTGGGGAAGAATGACAAAATTATTTTAGGGAAAATTGACAAATGGGTTTAAGGAAGAGTGACAAAATAGTTTTAGGGTTGGGAATACTGACAAGTGGGTTTAGAGAAGAGTGGCAATATTTGTTAGGGAAGAGTGACCAACAGTGATAAAATGGATTTTGAGTTTAGAGATCATAGTCATAGTCATCATCATCATCATCATCTCCTCCTACGCCTATCACACAAAGGGCCTCGGTTAGATTTAGCTAGTCGTCTCTATCTTTGCGCTTTATAGTCCTCAGCCATGTAGGCCTAGGTCTTCCAACTCTTCTAGTGTCTTGTGGAGCCCAGCTGAACATTTGGTGAACTAATCTACCTAGAGGAGTGCAAAGAGCATGCCCAAATCATCTCCATCTACCCCTCATCATGATCTTATCCACATATGGCACTCGAGTAATCTCTCATATAGTTTCAAGAAGAGTGATAAAATTGTTTTAGGTAAGACATACAGAGTGGGTTTAGGGAAGACTGAAAAAAATGGGTTAAGTGAAAACAGACAGAATTGATTAGGGGAGTTTAACAAAATGGGGATAGGGAAGGCTTAAAGACTTAGTTTAAGGAAAACAAAAGAAGAGCAATGACGCAATTTCAGCCTTGCTTAATTTAGGGAGAAATTCGACTCGCTTCAAACTGAATAAAAACGTAGATGGGACATGAAAAAATTCGGAAACCTTAAGACTTCACCGGTACGAAGATCATAAAAATTTTGGAAAGTTCTGATATAGAATCATTGTAAAACAATATTTTGAAACGAACGCTTTTAACAAAACGCAATGAATTAAAGTAAGTAGAAATCCAGGTAGCAATGACCACATTTTTTTTTTTCCAAATCTAAGTACGTCATGATAGTTCTGGGGTTAATTGCCTTTAATTAGGTCTTTTTATGATGTGATTTCCTTTGCTATTTTCTATTTACTATTTTCACCCATTTTTATTTCTCTTCATACAATTTTATTTGATACAATTATGCCCTATGTATAGTACAGTATTTTTTCTGATCCGGTCATTAAATATAGAATACATCCCACAGGGAATTACATAACTCTCTTATTGGGTCTGGAGTTCTATAACTATACCAGTTGATATATCCGTTTTAGTGGACTGATCTTCCTAATCGGGTACTTGAATCGGTAGAACTTCAAAAGTTCAAAATTGAAGCAATTTTTTTTTATGTTGAAGAGGATGACATATGTCTCTTCATTATAGTTTATATATGAAAAATATGTTTTAATGTTGTTACTGTTCTTAAAATATTTTATTTTCATTGTTCATTACGTCTCATATAGTTTATTTATTTCCTTATTTCCTTTCCTCACTGGGCTATTTTGCCCTGTTGGAGCCCTTGAGCGTATAGCATTCTGCTTTTCCATCTAGGGTTGTAATTTAGCTAGTAATCATAATGATGATAATAATAATAGTAGTATTAACAACAACAACAATACTACTACTACTACTACTACTACTAATAATGATAATAATAGTGAGCATGGAAACGCCATATAAAAGCATATTTTGTTTAAAGGTTTACGTTTTCTTATTCATAATATTCCAAAACAAGACAAAATTTCATATATTTTCCTAAAACTGCTTTTTGAAATATAAACATTAAAACCGATTCATTTGAGAATATGCAAAATCTTACCTTAATTATTCCGTGATAAAAAAAAACTTTAATAATCACGTTTCATTTCTTGTTTTGTCTATATCAATTGCTCTTAATAAGACAATCTATAAATAAAAAGGTTTTGGAACTGGTTCTCTTCACCTTTAACCTCATCATCATCATCATCATCATCATCATCATCATCATCATCTACTCCTACGCCTATTGACGCAAAGGGCTTCGGTTAGATTTCACCTTATCAGACCTAATTACTCTAAAAAGAACTGAAGTCATTGTATCTTGTTTCCAATCAGAGAATTTATCCCGGTTTTCTCAAAACACTTGTGTGTGTGTTTACTGCACATAAAAGTGAATTCGTTTGTTTATAGATATTTAAATAGTTAGATTTGTTAATGATCATCTCAGTTTTCGTATCTACAACGAATAACAAGCATTCAATTTTTGAAAGGAAAGTGTAGACAAAAGTCCTTTGCAATTCCAGGCTTTGAAAGTTGGTAAAAACATGAAAGGAGGATGATATATAAAATGCAAAAAATTCTGAAGGACATGATATAATAATATTATATGTATATATATATATATATATATATATATATATATATATATATATATATATATTCATATATATATACAGAGAGAGAGAGAGAGAGAGAGAGAGAGAGAGAGAGAGAGAGAGAGAGAGAGAGAGAGAGAGAGAGAGAGAGAGACCTTCTCAGCTATGAGATCACATACGGAAATTTAGTATGAATAATGTCAAAGAGAGAGAGAGAGAGAGAGGAGAGAGAGAGAGAGAGAGAGAGAGAGAGAGAGAGAGCTTCTCAGCTTTGAGATCACATACGAAAATTTAGTATAGATAATGTCAGAGAGAGAGAGAGAGAGAGAGAGAGAGAGAGAGAGAGAGAGAGAGAGAGAGAGAGAGAGAGAGAGAGAGAGAGAGACCTTCTCAGCTTTGAGATCACATACGAAAATTTAGTATAAATAATGTCAGAGAGAGAGAGAGAGAGAGAGAGAGAGAGAGAGAGAGAGAGAGAGAGAGAGAGAGAGAGAGAGAGCTTCTCAGCTTTGAGATCACATACGAAAATTTAGTATAGATAATGTCAGAGAGAGAGAGAGAGAGAGAGAGAGAGAGAGAGAAGAGAGAGAGAGAGAGAGAGAGAGAGAGAGAGAGAGCGAGCTTCTCAGCTTTGAGATCACATACGAAAATTTAGTATAGATAATGTCAGAGAGAGAGAGAGAGAGAGAGAGAGAGAGAGAGAGAGAGAGAGAGAGAGAGAGAGGAGAGAGAGAGAGAGAGGGATAAACACCTCAGCTATGAGATCACATACGAAAATTTAGTATAAATAATGTCAGAGAGAGAGAGAGAGAGAGAGAGAGAGGAGAGAGAGAGAGAGAGAGAGAGAGAGAGAGAGAGAGAGAGAGACCTTCTCAACTATGAGATCACATAAGAGAATTTAGTATAAATAATGTCAGAGAGAGAGAGAGAGAGAGGAGAGAGAGAGAGAGAGAGAGAGAGAAGAGAGAGAGGAGAGAGAGAGAGAGAGAGAGCCTCAACTATGAGATCACACAAGAAAATTTAGTATAAATAATGTCGAAAGTTGTGAAAGCCAAGTAAAAACCAAAAAAGAATATTTTATGCAAACGTAATTCAGGAATTACATTACAACTTTTCTATTCATGACACGTAAAGTTTTTGTCTTAAAGCAGATGAACGTGTGCCTGAGCAAGGCACAGGATACAGATGCTGCTTCTCTCTCTCTCTCTCTCTCTCTCTCTCTCTCTCTCTCTCTCTCTCTCTCTCTCTCTCTCAATACTAACTCAAACAATTTATTTGGGCCACCATGATTTTCCTATGGTAGATGACTATTTGCTTTGCTTCTTTCCTTTTTGTATGGATGTGGTAGCCTATTGGAAACGTCCCTGTCTGGCAATCTACCGGACTGGGGTTCGAATACCTTTCAAGCTCTATAGTTTCTTGTAGTATCTGCAACTTCACCATCCTTTTGAGCCAAGGATTGGGTGCTTGGAGGAGCCTATAGGTCTACTTCCTGAGTCATCAGCAACCATTGCCTAGCCCTTCCTGATCAAAGCTGGGGTGGAAAGGTGCTTGGACGCTAATCAAATGTGTATAGTATCAGTCTCTAGCGTATTGTCACTGTTCCTTGTCTTTGACACTCATGAGTGACCTTTAAACCTTAGCTCAAGTTCAAGGTACGATAAATGTCAACTATCCAATTTAAAGTGATTTACTTTTAATATATATTTGTTCCGACACGAATACTTTACCTCGAATTACCTCTTTGGAGGGTCCTTGACCTCTCTCTCAAATTCGACCAAGATTTCCCGCGCTACCCCCCTATCTCGCTCCCGATAGTTACTACCCCCCGCCGCCAGGATAATTCCTTCGGCCCGGATTAGAGCAGGTCACTGCTTTTCCCGGGTCAGGACCCCATTAAGTTCTTGGTCGTGAGATCCGAAGCATCTCACTCTCTCGTTTTAAATCTTTCGATCAGCGCGTTGTGTTCCCACGTGTTCCCAGTTTACGGACTTGTGTTTTTTCTGCGATAGTGCGTTTTCGCAAAAGTGTCCTCAGTCCGTTTCCCTTGTGTTATCCAGACTTTTCTGTAACTCGTGTGCGAACGATGGGGAACGTGCGTCGTTGTCCTGGTCCTAGAGCAGGAAAGTCGTGTGGGGCTTTCCTCTCTAAACCAG
This sequence comes from Palaemon carinicauda, assembly GCF_036898095.1. NCBI lineage: Eukaryota > Metazoa > Arthropoda > Malacostraca > Decapoda > Palaemonidae > Palaemon > Palaemon carinicauda. The sequence goes on from NC_090737.1 coordinate 16,293,786, forward strand.
AGGTGGACCCGCATTCTCTTTGTTCCACGTGTAGGGGTAAAGTTTGTTCCTCCTCGGACACATGTCCCGAGTGCGTGAATTGGGACGGAATTCAGTGGGTACGTTTTGGTACTAAGAAAAAGAAGTCATCTAAGCGTTCCCCAAAGAAAGTGAATAGCGTGACTTCCTTACAGTCGGTCAGTGATCGGTCCGACGAAGCCTCGGCCTCTCCGTCTCCTTCGCAGAGGAGTGGCCAGCAAGCCCCCAGTGTAATTGTGACCCATAGTGTCCTCCCAAGTGAACCCAGTGTGACGGAGGAACCAAGGGCTGGCTCCTCGGGAGTAAACGGAAGGGCCGCGAGTGTTTCGGGCGGATCGGGCCACGTGGCAGGGGAGCACGTTTCCTCGGATGACCCGGTATGGGACAGTGTGGCGGTCTCGGTCTCCCCCCCGCCCTCGTGGGCCGGTGCGTCGGGTTTCCCCCCGCCAGAAGAGAACCACTCGAGAATTCGTCGACCGAGTAGCGACTCCTTCGGTTGGAAATTACCGAAGACTCCAGGGAGGTCTCCGCTGAGGATGGATGTATCCCTGGGTCCATGGCCTTCTAGTAGGGGCGGAGTGGTCTCAGTACCCTCGGTATCCACGGCAGTTCCCGAGGACTTTCTCCAGCGCCCGGTCTCGGACGATCGGCGGCGAAGGGCCTCCCCTGCGCATCACTCTAGCAGTCGTCACGGGAAGAACGTGGCGCCCTCGGACTCTTCGGAAGAAGGATCATCCTCCGAGGGAGAACGCAGGGAAAGGCGGCATCGTAAGAGAGCGCGGACCGATAGCGATCGTTCTCGCTCTAGGTCGAGGTCGCGGCACGGTAGGAGGCGCCCACGCTCTCACTCCCGTAGGTACAAGAGGGAAGTCTCTCCCGGCGGCGGCGAATGGTTTTACGTGCCCCCAGGAGACTCCAAGAAGCACCGCTCGCCAGACTCTCGGTCCAGTGATCGAGCCTCCAAGTTGTCACTGCCTACATACAACTTGGAACCGCTCGACCGGCCACGCAAGAAGGACCTCTCGATCAGGCACAAGTCCTCGAGGCCTTCGGTTCACCCCACCCGTCGGGAGGAAGCGCGCTTCCGAGAGGACAGCCCGACCGAACCAGCCCAACCGGGTCGGACGTCGAGCGGGAAGGACCGGTTGCCGGGTTCGGGTCTTCCCACCGGGACCGTGTCCTCCGCGTCCAGAGCCTTGGCCCAGTCGAAAGGCCTCCCTGGGTCGGTGGCACCCGCCACACGGCGAGACCCGACCGGGTACGGTGCGCCCTACGATTGCGGGAGGGCCTCCCTGGGACCTGGTAGGGAGAGGCCAGTCTACCTCCCAAGCACGGATCCCCCCAACCAAGCCGATACCTCGATCGACGGAGGCGAGGCTTCCCCGTCGGAGGACTCCGCATACAGGAAGGTGGTAGCCCGCATCAGGAGGACTCATGGGATTCCTGAACCCGAGGTGCCGAAGGTCAATACCTGGAGGTCGAGCCTCTTGAGGTACACACATCGGGACGTCCTGCCGAAGTCTTCTCTGGCCCTGCCCCTCGCCCCAGACCTAGTACTCGGCCAGGAGTACATAGATAACTTGGTGGCCAGCACTGCGGAGGCCCCCAGGTCCCAGAGTTCCTCCAAACTCCTCCAGGGTCTGAAACTACAGGCCAAAACTTATATTCCAGCAGGACGTCGCCCGGGTCCCTGTAGAGTGGACTCAGCCGTAGATGTCCTAGGGCAAGGCGGCTCGGACGAAAGGGCCGGCTCAGCCCCTGTGTCCTTCTCGGCTTCTGAAGCAGGCATGATGGAGGAGATGTCGAGGGACATGATCAATGTCACTTCATGGCTGGACTGGTGGGCCTCCACGTTACTGGATGTACAGGCCTCCACAGACCCCGACGACCCGGAACAACAGAGTCTCCTGTCGGCCATTATCACTTCCGGGGGGAAAGCGCTAAAATTTATGGCATACCAGGCTCTCTCCCTGACGGCCAACTGGGTCCTCCGGAAGAGGGACACAGTGCTTTCCAGGGTAGCAAGGAAGATCCCAGACAGACAGGCACGAGCCATTCGCACCCTACCCCTAGGAGGAGAGTCCCTGTTTCCTTTGAAGGAATTGGAAGAACTGATGGAGAAGGTGTCCAAGAGGAGAGAAGTCAACGTCCCTAAGCTCTCATCCTCCAGGAGACCTCCGTATAAGAGGTCAGCCTCGGATAGGACCGTGACCCCTCAAGCGGGTCCCAGCTCTTCAAGGAGGGACGCCCACTCCTCTTCCTGGTCATCATCTCCTCAGCCCTCCCGCAGGGGAACTACAGCTTCTACCAACTCCTTCAGGTCGGGTTACTCCGCCTCGAAGAGGGGCAGATCAGGCCGCTCCTCTAGGAGAAGGTAGAGGGAGAGGCCCCCTACTCCCGCCCAAGCCTCGGGTTGGGGGATGCCTCAGACCCCATTGGCAAGCATGGAAAACGTATGGGGCGGATGCTTGGACGGTGTCCGTCCTGAAAGAAGGCTACAGGATCCCCTTCATAGCGGACTCACCCCCTCTGATCCCAGCCACCCAAACAGAATGGTTAGCTCCCAGGGACCCGTTGAAAAGGGCTTCCCTACAAAAAGAAGTTTCCTCCATGTTGGAAAAGGGAGCCATGGAAGAAGTCCTTCTCCCAGGGCCAGGCTTCTACAGCCGCCTGTTCCTGGTGGAGAAAGCAACGGGGGGGTGGAGACCGGTGATAGACCTGTCGGCCCTCAACAAGTTCGTCAAGAAGACGGACTTCAAGATGGACACCCCAAAATCCGTCCTGATGTCCTTGAGGGAGAAAGATTTTATGATGACGGTCGACCTCAAGGATGCGTACTACCAAATTCCAGTCCACCCGTCGAGTCGGAAGTTCCTCCGGGTAAAATGGGGCTCCCAGATCCTGCAGTTCCGGACCCTCTGCTTCGGACTGTCGACGGCCCCTCAAGTGTTCACGAGGGTCTTCGCGACAGTCTCAGTATGGGCTCACGAACGAGGTATCCGCCTCATCAGGTACCTGGACGACTGGTTGCTCCTTTCCAGTTCAAAGGCCCTCTTGGAAGAACAAGGAAGGGACCTCCTCCGGTTCTGCAGGAGTCTGGGAGTCATCATCAACCTGGAAAAATCAAACCTAACGCCGTCCAACAAAATGGGGTACTTGGGGATGACGTTGGACACCGTGCAGGGGAAGGCCTTCCCCTCGGAGGACAGGATACAGAACCTCGTCAAGATCATTCAGCCGTTCCTGTCGGGGCTTCCCAGGAAAGCGAAAGACTGGCAGAGGCTGATAGGCCACCTGGTCTCATTAGAGAAGCTAGTTCCCCAAGGGAAGTTACGACTCAGACCCGTACAATGGAACCTCAAGGCTCTATGGTCCCAGACAGGCTCTCAGAAAATATCGATCCCAGTCCTTCCGCACACGGAAACAGCCTTGAAATGGTGGAGATGCCGGTCGAACTCCCTCAAGGGGATGCCCCTCGGGTCCTGTCCTCCCGAGTTTCTCCTGTTCACGGACGCCTCCAGCCTAGGGTGGGGAGCCCACCTGAGGGAAGAAACAGCAAGCGGGACCTGGTCAGAGACCGAAAAGCATCACCACATCAACGTCCTAGAGCTAAAAGCAGTACAAAAAGCATGTCTGCACTTTGCAAGTCGGTTGAAGGGAAACACAGTGGCCCTAATGTGCGACAACGCCACGGTGGTAGCCTACATCAAAAAGCAAGGGGGCATGAAGTCGAAGGAACTGTGCGACCTCACTGTAGACATCTTGCACTGGGCGGACGATCACCAGGTAACACTGCTTGCAAGGTTCATCCCCGGGAAAAAGAACGTGCTAGCCGACGGCCTCAGCAGGGTAGGTCAGATAGTAGGGACGGAATGGTCCCTACAACCAGCGGTAGCCAGACTCATCCTTCAACGATGGGGCTCCCCGGTGATAGACCTATTTGCAACAAAGCTCAACGCCAAGTTACCGGTTTATTGCTCCCCGGTACCAGACGAAGGAGCAGCCCTAGAAGACGCCTTCCAGCACAGGTGGGACAACCTGGACGTTTATGCCTTTCCCCCCTTCTCGCTGCTAAGACAAGTGCTCAACAGAGTAAGAACCGCCCAAAACCTAAAGATGACTTTGGTAGCGCCCTGGTGGCCGGAGAGAGAGTGGTTCGCGGATCTGAAAGACCTGGCAAGCCATCCGCCATGGCCTCTGCCCCCCAGGTCAGATCTACTAAGTCAACCGCACTTCCTCAGGTTCCACGACAACCCTCTCTCTCTTCGCCTTCACGCCTGGAGACTATCCAGCGACTCCTGAGGAAGGAGGGGTTCTCCTCCCCCACAGCTAAGAGGATGTCCCTATATCTAAGAAAATCCTCTACCGTAGTCTACCAGGCGAAGTGGGCCGCCTTTACGAAATGGTGCGCGACAAAACAAATAAGACCTCTCGAAGCCTCGGTCCCTGACATAGCTGATTTTCTAGTGTATCTTAGGGATAAAATAGGAATGTCAATCCCAGCTATTAAAGGAGTGCGAGCAGCCTTAGGCCAAGTCTTTCTCCTGAAAGGCATCGACCTAGGGACATCAAGACATATAGGGATGCTGATTAGGAGTTTCGAACAATCCTGTCCTCCCCAAGCCAGGAGAGTGCCTAGATGGGACCTGGCCAAGGTCCTGAAAATGTTGTCTCTTCCTCCCTTTGAACCGCTCAGAGATATCGGGGACAAAGATCTCACCCTCAAGACAGTCTTCTTGCTAGCCTTAGCTT
>NC_090737.1:16303555-16306055 GCF_036898095.1 Palaemon carinicauda
CTCTCGCAACATATCTTGCTATTCTTTGCTTTCCCAGCATTTAAAGAACCTCCTGATTACTGTACAAAAAGAGGAGAGCTGCAGGACTGCATAATTTTGGAGTAAATGGAGAGCGTGCTCTTGTAAACAAATACCAACGTCCCTAACTGGTGATCGCCAGACTTGCGATGTTTCTTTCCATTGCTCTTTGAGTTGTAACTAGGTTATGTCCTAAGGCCCTAGCATGGCTCCAAGTCTCTTATGCATAAGTTAAAACCTGTAGGACCATCTCATTAGATACTTTTCCTTTTAGAGAAAGTAGTAGTTTACTTTTCTTAATTTCATTTTGTTTACCAAAAGTTTTCCATCCCATGCTTATCCATTTGTAATTTCGGTCTCGCATCCTAGGGAAACACTTACTGTTTGCCCTATCTACGTATATTCATTAACAAGCTCTAGAGGTTCGTCTATAACTTTTATTAGTTGACTCTGCATTTTCATTGAACTTTATCTTAATTTTACTCGTATCCATTTTCAGTCTTACATTTTTGCTTTCTCTATTCAAGTCTTCTGTCATATTTTGTTTATCCCCATTGATTTTAATTCCTACATTTTCCAAATATAAATATTTATAAACTTCTAGGCATGCTGTGAATAATTTACTAATATATGGTGGTCTCCCTCTCTAACTTCTTTCTCAGTCGGAATGTTTTCATTATTTTTATGTAGTTTAGGATTGATGTATTTCCTGTATAGATATCTCCAAGTATTCCAACATATGATTAATATATTCCTTGTTTTTGAAGAGCTTTCTTTACTGCTGAGGTTTTTACAGAATGAAAGTCTTTTCCATTGTCTATAAACACACACACACACCCATATATATATATATATGTATGTATATATGTGTATATATATATATATATATATATATATATATATATAGGCCTATATATATATATATATATATATATATATATATATATATACACTCACACACACACACACATATATATATATATATATATATATATATATATATGTATATATATATATATATATATATATATATATATGCACGAACGTGTTTGTCTATGCTTGTATGTCTATGTATGCTTTGGTGCTCTCTATGTTTCTTAAACTGCATCACCCCAGTTACAAGCCCCTAATTTCTGGGGGTTTTGGGATAGAGATCTCTTTTGGGGATTTTTAGATTATTGTGAATTTTTGTGTAAAGGGATAGGAATGTTATTCAGAAGATGGACCTCTTCTGGAGATCATTAGGTTGCTAGGTAAATGTTTTTTTTTATGGTGCAAATCTCAACATCACCTCAAGTAAGTTTATTGGTTAAACTTCCGGCATAAGTAACCCTCTCTCTCTCTCTCTCTCTCTCTCTCTCCACACACACATGTACACATATATATACTGTATATATATGCATATATAATATATACATATGTATATACATGTATATATGTATATATATGTGTATATATACTGTTTATACACACACACACAAATATATATATATATATATATATATATATATATATATATATGTGTGTGTGTGTGTGTGTGTATGTGTGTGTTTGTGTGTATGTGAGTGTGTCTTTATAGACTGCGAGAAAGCTTTTGATTATGTCAAAAGCTCAGTAGTAATGAAAGCCCTTCAAAATTTTTCATAACTAAGCACAAATTAATTTCAGATTATGCCCTATGGCTTTTTGGGCAACTCTTTACCAAACACGATGATCTGAAAACTAATCTGATTAATAATTAATTAGTTTGATGGTTCAAGTCACGCCAAATACAAACTTTTGAAATTCTCTGCCTAAGGTTGAGATGAAGATGTAGTTAATATATTTTTTCTCGACTCTTATATGTAAATAAGTAAATATGTTAGCGGAAGAAAATTTGGTCATATAAGAATTTGAATTGTCTAAAAACCTTCGTTTCTTGCAGTTAAATTATGATTCATATCAGATGTTTAGATAAATATCGAATATCCATTCGTTTCTCCATTCCTCTATATCTCTATTATAAATTATCTAGTAATCCCTTGCTAAAATAAACTGCTGTCTCTGTTCATTATATCGTTGAAAAAACTGAAATGTGAAAAGAAAAAAAATACATCTATTAATATTTGAGTAAAGTAGGTCACCTAGTTTCACTGGGGATAAACCAGGCTGAATGTAATGCTTCAAATTACATTGTGTTGCCTGAATGCTTTTGATATTTTCCATATTAGAATTTTGTGCTGAGCTCAAACTTCAATCCCTGACACTCACAGTGGTGTGGTGACTGACAGCTGTTTGCATAATAACTTCTCCGCATATTGTTGTTTTTTTTTTTTTTTTTGTGTTATGACTGCTCTGCTTACAATGGGATTTTCATTACTTTAAAACAGTGGGTATTGTGATGATTTTGATACATGGTCTGATGATAATTTAGTGATATTCATTTTGATAACTTCCTTGCACAGGGGTAAACATATGCAATTGAGTTGTATGTATTCAGTCT
>NC_090737.1:16308555-16311055 GCF_036898095.1 Palaemon carinicauda
TCCCCCTACGTAAGAAGGGTCCCGAGTTGAGTGTGGTCGCTATATTCTTGACGTAGGTTATCAGGAAATGTGAGTTGATAAATAAAGTTAGCGGAAAACATCCTGAAGGATGGTCCTGGCACCCGGCCTATATGTCCCTGAAGAGGGAGAAGACTTTGCAGGTGTTATAATAATAATAATAATAAGAATAGGGAAGTGGGGAATATGGGGAAAGGAAGAGTACCCCTGGATACAATTCATTTTATAGCTCAAAGGCAGATACTCGGGATGGGAAAGATTAAAGAAATAGGGAGAAAGAGAAGTACAGGAGAAGAATAAAAGAGAGGGGCAGACCCTCTTGCGATATTAGGGAATTGGTATTATTATTTTTTTTTTTTAAGAATAAAGATTTCAAGCAAATAATGAGAATTTTATATAATATCTTAGGTCCGTAGACATTAATACTATATTTTTTTAAAGTTTTACTTTAGATAGAAATAAACATTGATTATATATGGGTATATTTGCTTCTATAAAATATTTATTGTATTGTACGGATTATATGTTTAAAGTAGGGAAGGGAGTCTTGTATCAGTCATTTCCAATCGAATTTCTTCCGGTGTTCCAAAGGAAATCTTGAAGACTCGTCCGGAGACTTAAGGTGGAATTAGAGAAGTGTAATGGAAAATAAGGTTTTCAACTTGATACTATTAAACATTCACTAAAATAACAATTGGGAATCATTTATAAAAATATTGTAGTTTTTAATTTTTAAATTAAGTCTAATTCCTAAAATAAATGTTTATGAAAACAATTATGTCTGTGTTCTTCTAAAATTTACATAATAATATGAGAAATTTTGAGTTAAAAATAATACTCTGAGATAAACGTTCCAAAATCCTCTTCGTCTTCAGGGATATAAGATGATGATTAAATATTATTTTTTTTACTGTGTTTCACTCTACCTTGAGGCGTCAGTGCCCCGGGCAGTTTGACGCCGCCTAGTGTCAATGACCTTTGTAGTTGGACGCTAGGCAACCTAATCAATCTTTTAACATGATCATATGGGTAAATCCCTGATATAGGGTCTCTCTCTCTCTCTCTCTCTCTCTCTCTCTCTCTCTCTCTCTCTCTCTCTCTCTCTCTCTCTCTCTCTCCCAAAATCTAATGGAAAAAGGGAGAGATAAACAAGTTTATTATTTTATTTATTCATTTTTTTTAATTAGCGTGGGCCTAAATTAGCCAGCTTGGACTTGTACCGAAATACGAATTTTCTTCCTATGAACCATCATGTAAGTGCTGATAATATATCTATCTTCAGACAATACTCTCAAAATACATCTTTAATGTTTATTATTATTCAAGCAATCATCGCTTAGTGTTCAATAAATATGATTATTTTATTTTCTTTCTTTTCTTCTCCTCTAAATGGAATAAATAATTAGAAATACAAAGCAGATAATCTATCATTAAGACCAACTATAAACCTTCCACACTTTGAAATATTGCCATCACATGTGCAAAATCGTGTGCTGATATCATTACTGTTTTGTGAGATGTTTAACACAATAAGTCATTGGAGATTTATCTTTTCTTAAATAAATTTTTTACTTATTTTATTATTATTATTATTATTATTATCATTATTATTATCATTATTATTATTATTATTATTATTATTATTATTATTATTATTATTATTATTATTATTATATTTATATGTATATAAATTTCTTATAAGTCTTTTTACATATATGTAAATACATTAATATATATATCTATATAATTGAATATATATATATATATATATATATATATATATATACAGTATATATATATATATATATATATATATATATATATGTGTGTGTGTGTGTATATATATACATACATATATATATATATCTATTTATATACATTCATATATATATACTGTATATATATATATATATATATATATATATATATGTATATATATATCATCATCATCATCATCATCATCAGCCGTTACTAATCAATTGCAGAACAAAGGCTTCAGACATGTCCTTCTACTTGTATCTGTTTATGGTCTTCCTGTCCCAGTGCACACCCGCAAGCTTTCTTAGTTCGACGATCCATCGTCTTCTCTTCCTTCCTCTGCTTCTTTTATAATCTCTACTGACCCATTCTGTTATTCTTAATGTCTATCTATTGTCCGTCATTCTCATTATATTTCCTTCCCATGCTCATTTCATTTTATATGTTGTTGGAATATGCTCTACTTAACTTTGATCTCGTATCCATGTTGCTCTTTTTCTGTCTCTTAGTGTTATTCCTATCATTATCTTTTCTATGGCTATTGAGTTGTAACTAGCTTATCTTCTAAGTATCAAGTTTAGGAGAAATTGTTCTATACTTATCATTCTCTCTCTCTCTCTCTCTCTCTCCTCTCTCTCTCTCTCTCTCTCTCTCTCTCTCTCTCTCTCTCTCTCTCCCGTTGAGAAATTATTTTCCTTTTTTATATCCTTTATGAGCTACGAGT
>NC_090737.1:16318555-16328555 GCF_036898095.1 Palaemon carinicauda
GCAAGGGGTGGATTCGCTTCAAAGGACTTAATTTCAAGGTTGTAGGCCATTTTTTTTCCTTTTAGCTAAGCATTTTCAGTTAGTTTCTTTTTTACGTTACGAGTTTATTTTTCTATTCTTATTACCCTGGTAGCGGGAGCGGGGGAGCTCCTCTACGTCAGCAGGAGCTGAGGGGGGGCTCTGTTGGAGCGGCATCGGGGGAGCCCCTCCGCGGGAGCGGCAGCGGATGACCCCTCCGCTCCAATGGGAGCGAGAGAGAGCCCCCCCCCCCCCCCGCACCAGCGAGAGAAGAGGACCCCTCCTCGCCAGCAGGAGTGGGGGACCCCACCGCAGGAGCGGGGGAGCTCCTCCACGCCAGTGGGAGCAGGGGAGGCCGTCCGCGCCAGCGTGAGCAGGGGAGGACCTCTGTGCCAGCGGGAGCGGGGAGCTTCTCCGTGCCAGCGGGAGCGTGGATTCCCTCCTCTCCAGCGGGAGCTGAGGAGTCCCTCCACGCCAGCGTGAGCGGGGGAGCACCTCCGCGCCAGCGGGAGGGTGGGAGCCCCTCCGTGCCAGCAAGAGCGGGGTATCCCCTCCGCGCCTGCGGGAGCCGGAGAGCCCCTCCGCGCCAGCGAGAGCGGGGGAGCCCTGCCTCATGGGCCCAGCAGGAAGGGGAGATTCCCGCTGGGCTAGCGGGAAGCGGGGAGACCCGCCCAGCCAACAATATAGAGTTCCTGTATGTAGCTTATTTTTAATTTAGTAAACATGAAGGCCTTCTGGAAATCCCTAGCAGGCTCCAGAATCCGAAATAGTCTTCAAAACTCTCATCAATAGGAAAGTTGAATGCTTTCCTATCAGAGTTCCTAAAGATTTTTAGTCTCTCTGTGAGGAAAAATATGAAATACCGATGCATTCCCAAATCAGCTTCAAAATCGGCTTCAAATTGTCATTCGTCTTTGAGCAGAAATGTTAGAAAGGTTAAAAGATCATTTTGATCATTTTATTGATCAACCCAAATTTGCAAGCTTTTATCACGGACTTGCCTCTGAGGCCATTAATATGGAAACAAGATTTAGGTGATGCGGAAAATGCTTTGATGAAAGTAAAGAGACTTGTTGAGTCTGCGACTTTGAAAGAAAACAAAAATACCTCGTCAAAAAGGAACCAACGACAATTGGAATAAGGGAGATAGTTAGAAAAAGCAAAGCAAGAATCTTGAAGACTAATAATTGAATTAATCGAAACGATTCGGACAAAAACTACAAGAAGAAGAGGGAGCCAGAATGGAGAACCGGAAATAAGAAAGAAAGAATCGGAAAAGGAGAACTAATTATAATTTGTTGATCAGTTTACGATAGGGTTGATTTGAAATGAGAATGTAAAGTCCATAATGTTGAAGATCCAAAAATAAAGATTGTGCTGAATAAGGAGGAAACTGCACAGTTGAGAATATTGAAGGATCAGAGAAAGATCTAAAATTCAATCTGAAGTAAATTTTTTCCTCTCTAAAAGGAAGGACTTCTAAGGAGAGACTCCCCAATTGGACGTCGTCCTGTTAGCACGCTCTTATAAGAAAAATATTTATCCAGGACTGACGAAGGAACGAGTTTGGGATCGGAGATGTCTGCTTTACGGCGCCCCGGATTTGAGCTTCGGGCTCCAGCTTCGGTCGTCATTTTGTGTCATCCTCATCATCATCTATCCGTCTTCAGTGTTCGTGTTATCCAACACGAGTCAGCTTTTAAAAGATACAACCAACGATCCGTTCCCCTTACGGCCTGCCAACGCAAGGGCCCGTGGTCAAACTAAATCATCATCACCAGGAGAGGCAATTTGAGAAACAAGAGACCTCTTACAGTAGTTATAAAAAAGGATATTTGTTCCGACACGAATACTTACCTCGAACTACTTTCTTAGGAGTTACCTGTAACCTCCTCTCTACCGACCAGAGTTTTGTGTAGGGTACCCTCTACCCCGCTTTCTATGGAGGCCTACCCCCGGCATTAAAGAATGTGCCCCGAGGGTAGGCTTATCGTTAGGTCGAGGTCCGCCCGGGTCAACAGCTCCAGTACATTCTCTGGTCGCAACGTGTCAACACGTCGCCCTCGTTCTCTATCGATCCTTTGTGTGCGTTCTGAGTGTCCCACGTGTTCCCCGCGTGGTAACTTGTGTTTCCTGTGTACTGTTCCCGGGTGTTCCTGTGTGTTCACCTTCCACCCTTGTGCTTACCGAGTGTATTCCTTGATTCCCTTCGTGCTTGTGTCTTGCGTGTGTGGATTATGGAGCAAATCCGCCGTTGTCCTGGGCCTAGAGCCGGTAAATCGTGTGGAGCGTTCCTCTCCAAGCCTGAAGTGGACCCTCACTCCCTTTGCTCCTCCTGTAGGGGAAGGGTTTGTTCGTCAGCAGATACGTGCCCCGAGTGTGTAGGTTGGAGTGATATCCAGTGGGTACGTTACGATACTAAAAAGAGAAAGTTGGCGAAACGTTCCCCCAGAAAAGCTAGCGTTACTTCGCCGCTACCATCACCCAGTGAGCGGTCCGACGGGGCCTCTGTTTCGCCGTCCCCTACACAGAGTAGGGGCCGAGGTAAGCCTGTCGTGGGGAAGGAACAAAGCGGTCTTCCCCAAGAGTTTAGTGAAAGTGCAGTGGTGGTTGCGGGTCCTTCTAGGGCTAGTGAAGAACCCAGTAGTGCGTCCGGAGAGTCGGCCCTTGTGCTCGGGGGGCACGTGTCCTCCGATGACCCCTTGTGGGGTAGTAACGCTGTGTCTGTGTCTTCGCCGCCCTCGTGGGCCTGTGCTTCAGGGTCTTCGGTAGGCGGCGACAACCAAAATAAGTTACGGTCTACGGGTAATGATGCCTTCGGTTGGAAACTTCCGAAGATACCAGGTAGGTCCCCCTTACGAATGGAAGAGGGCCTGGACCCCTGGCTTCCTAGCATGGAGCGCCATGGATCGTTCCCGGCCCCTCTCATGTAAGTCCCCGAAGATTTCCTTCAACCGTCGACCTCGGGCAATCAACGGGTTAAGAAGTCCTCCGCAGTCCCCGCTACCGCCCGCCATACGATAAGTTCAGTGTCGTCGGGTTCGTCAGAAAAGATTATTACTCGTCGGGGAAGAAGCCAGGAGAAAACATCGTCGTCGGAGAGAGCGGTCCAGGAGCAGGCGTTCCCGTTCTAGGTCGCGCTCCAGGTATAGTAGGAAGGGCTCCCGCTCCCCAGGGCGTAAGTACAGGAGGAGTAGGTCTCCTGATGGCGATTGGGTCTTCGTACCCCGGGAGTCAAGAGTACTTTGTTCCCCGGACCGCCGGTCCAGAGAGTTCTCGCCAAGGATACCTTCCTCCAAACACGGCCTTGACCCTCGCAACCAAGCTCGCAGGAAGGACTCTACAGGTAGGCGTAAGTCCTCGAAGCCTCCGGTTCACCCCGCCCAGCGGGGGGAAACGCGCTTCTTTTCGGGCAGCCTGGCCGAACCAGCCCAGCTGGTGCGCCGTTCGGGTCGGAAGGAACGGTTCCCGCTGTCGGGTCAGCCCACGGGAACCGCGTCCTCGTCACCCAGAGCCCTTGAGCGGACGCGAGTCCCCGCTGAGTCGGCGATGCCTGCGTTAACCCAGGCCCCTGGTGCGGACGTCCCCGCCGATGAAGTCCAGTACCTCGGTGGGACGGCACCCCTGGCTCCTAGAACTAGACGTCCGGTCGGTGTGCCCAGCAACCCAGCTCCCCGGTCTCAAGCCGAGACCTCGGATGACGGGAGGGAGGGTTCCCCAACGGAGGACTCGGCCTATAGGAGGGTGATTGGCCTTATCAGGAGGCACCATAAGATTGAGGAACCTGCAGCTACGGACGAAGACTTCTGGAGGTCAAGCCTGGTACGGATAATGCAGACCCCTACTCAACCTAAGACGTCTCTAGCGCTTCCTCTACCCCGAGATCTGGTCCTAGGGCAGGAGTATGTGGACAAAGTGGTGGCTAGTAATGCCGAGGCCCCCAAAACCCAGAGTGCCTCAAAATTGATCCAGGGCCTCAAGACTCAGGGCAAAGTATATGTGCCAGAGGGGCGTCGCCCAGGCCCCCGTAAAGTGGAATCTTCCATTGACATCCTGGGTCAGGGCGTCTCAGAGGATAGAGCCTCTTCGGCCCCAGTTTGTTTCTCTCCATCGGAGGCCTCCATGATGGAAGAGATGTCAAGGGATCTGGTGAATGAGACTTGGCTGGACTGGTGGGCTTCCACCTTAGTAGGAGTACAAGCCTCGTTCGACCCCACGGACCCTGATCAGCAGAGCCTCCTGAGGGAACTTATTACCTCCGGGGGTAAAACCTTAAAGTTTTTAACGTACCAGTCGCTCGCCTTGACCGCTAACTGGGTACTCCGCAAAAGAGACACCATACTGGCTAAGGTGTCCCGGAAGGTTCCAGACAGGGAAGCGCGGGCCCTGAGGAGCCTACCCTTTTGGGGGGAGTCCTTGTTTCTCCTGAAAGAACTAGAGACCATCATGGAGAAGGTCTCGAAGAGGAAAGATTCTAACACCCCCAGGCCTACGCCTTCTAGGAGACCGCCCTACAAGAGGTCCGTCTCAGATAGTGCCGCGACGGCCCAGGCCTCTCCCAGCACGACGAGGAGAGAGGCTCCCTCTTCCTCCTGGTCCTCAGCGCCTCAGCCCCCCCGTAGGGGAGCTCCAGCATCCTCAAGCTCCTTCAGAACAAGTTACTCTGCCTCTAGGAGAGGCCGTTCAGGCCGCCCCTCCAGAAGGAGATAGAGTGGGAGGCCCCCTATCCCCGCCGAAGCCTCGGGTTGGGGGATGCCTCAGACTACATTGGCAAGCATGGAAAGCTCACGTAGCGGAGCCTTGGACAGTGTCCGTACTAAAGGAGGGCTACAGACTACCGTTCTTAGCAGAACCACCCCCTCTTATCCCGGCCAGCCGGGCAGAATGGCTGGCCCCCAAAGACCCGTTGAAGAAGACCGCCCTTCAAGAGGAGGTGTCCTCCATGTTAGAGAAGGGCACCATGGAAGAAATTCTTCTCCCAGGCCCGGGTTTCTACAGTCGTCTGTTCCTAGTAGAAAAAGCGACGGGGGGGGGGGGGGGGGGGGGGGTGGAGACCGGTTATAGATCTGTCGGCTCTCAACAAGTTCATCAAGAAGACAGACTTCAAAATGGACACTCCGAAGTCAGTCCTGCTGTCCTTGAGGGAGAAAGATTACATGATGACCATAGACCTCAAGGACGCCTACTTCCAAATTCCGGTCCACCCCTCGAGTCGAAAGTTTCTCCGGGTGAAATGGGGTTCCCAGATCCTGCAATTCAAGACCCTTTGCTTCGGATTGTCAACAGCGCCCCAGGTGTTCACGAGAGTCTTCACGACTGTCTCAGTGTGGGCTCACGAACGAGGCATTCGCCTCATCCGATACCTGGACGACTGGTTGCTTCTTTCCTCCTCGAAGGACCTCTTGGAGGAACAAGGGATGAAACTCCTCCAGTTTTGCAAGGATCTGGGCATCGTAATCAACCCAGAGAAATCAAACCTATCCCCATCCACCAGAATGACCTACTTGGGAATGACGTTAGATACCATTCTGGGAAAAGCCTTCCCTGCGGGAGACAGAATAAACAACCTCATGAAAATCATTCGGCCGTTCCTGTCGGGGCGTCCCAGGAGAGCGAAAGACTGGCAGAAACTGATAGGTCACCTGGTCTCATTGGAGAAACTAGTTCCCCGAGGCAGGGTAAGGCTCAGAGCTGTACAATGGAACCTGAAGAACCTCTGGTGCCAACTGGACTCACAACAGGTCCTAATCCCAGTTCTACCAAACACGAGACCTTCCCTCGAATGGTGGCATTGCCAGTCGAACTCACTCAAGGGGATGCCCTTCGCGAGCGACCCCCCCGAGTTACTACTGTTCACAGACGCCTCCAACCAAGGGTGGGGAGCCCATCTCCTCGACAAAACAGCACGAGGGACCTGGTTGGACGGGGAAAAGGAACTTCACATCAATGTCCTGGAGTTGAAGGCAGTCCAGAAGGCTTGCCTACACTTCGCAGATCTTCTAAAGGGAAACACCGTGGCGTTGATGTGCGACAACGCCACGGTAGTAGCATACATAAAGAAGCAAGGAGGCTTGAAGTCGAAGGAGTTGTGCGATCTCACCATAAAAATTCTAGATTGGGCAGAAGAGAACCAAGTGGTGTTGTTAGCGAGGTTCATTCCCGGGAAGAAAAACGTACTGGCCGACGGTCTCAGCATAGTGGGCCAGATAGTAGGGACAGAATGGTCCCTCCTTCCAGAAGTAGCCAAGCTCATCATCCAACGTTGGGGTTCCCCGGTGATGGACCTCTTTGCAACAAAACTCAACGCCCAACTCCCCGTATATTGTTCTCCTGTACCAGACCCGAAAGCAGCCTTAGAAGACGCCTTTCAGCACAAGTGGGACAATCTAGACGTGTACGCTTTTCCCCCTTTCACGTTGATAAGGCAGGTGCTCAACAGAGTAAGGACAGCCCGAAACCTAAAGATGACTTTGGTAGCGCCCTGGTGGCCGGAGAGAGAGTGGTTCGCGGACCTAAAAGACCTGGCGAGTCAACCACCGTGGCCTCTGCCCAACAGGTCAGACCTTCTGCATCAACCTCATTTTCTCAGGCTCCACGACAACCCACTCTCCCTACGTCTTCACGCCTGGAGACTATCGAGCGGCTCCTGAAGAAAGAAGGATATTCTTCATCCACTGCTAAGAGAATGTCGTTATACCTGAGAAAGTCTTCAGCCGCGGTCTACCAGGCTAAGTGGGCCGCCTTCACAAAGTGGTGCTCTGAGAATCACATTAAGCCTCTTAAGGCCTCTGTCCCAGACATAGCAGATTTTCTGGTGTTTTTCAGAGACAAGATGGGAATGTCAATCCCAGCCATAAAAGGAATGTCAATCCCAGCCATAAAAGGGGTTCGGGCCGCCTTAGGCCAAGTCTTCCTCCTGAAGGGCATCGACTTGGGGGCCTCTAGGCACATAGCGATGCTTGTCGAAAGCTTCGAGCAGTCCTGCCCCCCACAGGCGAGTAGGGTGCCCCAGTGGGACTTAGCCAAGGTCCTGAAGATGTTGTGTGGCCCCCCCCCCTTTGAACCTTTGAAAGATATCGTGGACAGGGATCTCACTCTCAAGGCCGTCTTCTTGCTGGCCTTGGCGTCCGCTAAGAGAGTAGGTGAGATCCATGGGCTGTCATATGACGTTTCTCATTCGAAGGGGTGGAAAGAAGTATCCTTCAAGTTCGTCCCTTCTTTTGTGGCTAAGACCCAGAACCCAGCAGTCTGGGATCCGAGGTTCAAAGGTTTTTCAATACCTGCCATCCCTAGGACGGGTAATTCAGAGGATTTGAAATTATGCCCTGTACGGGCCATTAGAAAATACCTTGAGAGAATGGCTCATCTCCGCCCAGGCATCAAGAGCCTCTTCGTATCCACGGGTATTACTAAGAAGCAAGTGTCCAAGAACACCATTTCCTTCTGGTTGAGACAAGTTATTGCCAGAGCCTACAAGGAGGAAGGTATAGCAGTGCCAGGCACCCCCAGACCTCATGACATCAGAGGCCTGAGCACGTCCTTAGCCTTTGAGAAAAACATGGCAGTAGGTCAGATCCTTCGAGCAGGTACTTGGTTGAACCAGTCAACCTTCACTGCCCATTACCTCAAGGACTACTCGAGGAAGTCCTTAGATGGGTTCTCCATTGGAACAGTCATCTCCGCCCTCCAAGTGGTGTAACGGTATAAGCCCCAGGCTCAATCACGGATAGCAACCGGGAGACACAGGTGCGTTTTCCTTCCATCCTACCCAGTTGCTTCCTAGCCTCACCGGGGAGTACCAACTTGTACCATTGGATAACACATTCTTCACGACTACGCTACTGGATGCAACATCAGAAGAAGTTTTTCAAAGGGTGAGTACTTAGACACTAACGTGAGCTCTTTGTGTAGTTACCCTCTCATCCGTTTTCTAGTATGTACCGTTATTCCTAGGCCTCTTGGCCTCCGCTTACCGGGTCAGGGGGTCAGAATAGCACGCCCGCCTCCTAAAGTGTAAGTCTCCTAAGAAAGTAGTTCGAGGTAAGTATTCGTGTTGGAACAAATCAAAAATTTTAATTAATTTTTATTTTTCCTAACATACTTACCGAGAACTACTTTCGGGTAATGGCCCTCCCTTCCTTCCCTTAGTGCCTCTCTTCCCTTGCAAGCATTGTGCTATTTCAATAGAACTTACTGGAGCTGTTGACCCGGGCGGACCTCGACCTAACGATAAGCCTATCCTCGGGGCACATTCTTTAATGCCGGGGGTAGGCCTCCATAGAAAGCGGGGTAGAGGGTACCCTACACAAAACTCTGGTCGGTAGAGAGGAGGTTACAGGTAACTCCTAAGAAAGTAGTTCTCGGTAAGTATGTTAGGAAAAATAAAAATTACTTAAAATTTTTTATTTTAATTGCAAATAGCTATCTGGTTCAATTGGGTTCCGTCGTCATGAAACGCCTTCAAGATGTTCGTCAAAGGAAAGTCGTCCAAGAAGCGCTCTGGCAGGAGGAGAGGAACTGATCAAACGAATACTTTGAGGAAAGAGTTTGTTGCCCTCATCAGGACCCCTAAAAGATTGATACGAAATCGGGACGTCAAATCGAAAGTTAGCTTATGGGAGGAGATGAAAAAGAACGAAAGATCCGGCCAATTAAACACTCAACGAAAAGACTCAAGATTGAAGGCGTATATGAAAATCCGACACGAAGAGGAGAGGAGACGGATGAGAGAAAATGGATTTACAAAGATTCTTTTGGAATACAAAGGGTTCAATTAAAGGCAGGCCCGATATTAAACAATGTTCAAATCTCACTTGATAAATGAAGGGGGTACCTACACACTCGCACACACGTATATATATATATATATATATATATATATATATATATATATATATATATATATATATATATATATATATACACCATTCCATAAACTCCTTTTTTCTAATGCATATAAAAAAATTGGCAGCTTTATGCAATGTTTCCAATAAAAATTATTTTATTATGCTTCTAAAAGCTCATCGTTATTTTTAAATGCTAGATTGACTTCTTAAATTTTTTTTCTTTGCTGCATTTCTTATTCAATCTTTACCCCAATATCTTTATTCGCTTGATAATTATCCAGACCAAATGGCAAAATTGGAGACAATTATCACAGGGTATAGAATACGGGATTATTTTGTTGGATTTAAATGCTGATCTGAAAACTGGGTGATTTTGGGGAAAAAGTAGCTGTAATTAGTGAGTCATTGTCTTTTGAGTGTTTGGAGAATTTGCTTCCTTAAGGACCCGTATACCAACATTTGTGTGGCTCGATATGATTAGAGCATTTTATTTTGTAGTCCCCCGTATACCTTAAGTGCTCTGCAGAAATATTTTCCCGTTTGCTTCAAAATCAACCTAAATATTTTCGTTAACTGGAATATTGATAATGGAATGAGACATATATTGTATAAAAAATCTGAGTGACACCACTTATTCATGGAAGCATGCTTCCCAATGCAAGTTTTTTTTGGTGGGGTGGGGGGTTTGATGGAGATTTTAAAATCGAAGATTAAGGGAAATGAAATGCAGTGCTCCAAGTGGCTTGTTTCTGAATCCAGCTATTGAATATCTTGTCTTGGCTTCACATGAATATCAAATAGTTCCATGTTGGAAAGGTCAAGTGAAGGTGTTTCATGCTGCCGCTCGGGAGAGATTTCTTTTCTGGAGGGATAGTGAGACGCTAGGAACTAATATTGAAGGTCTGTGACGAGCACCGAAGAGGAAGGCCATTCATTTTAAAAATAATGAGAATGTTTGATAAATATATGATTAAAGGATGAACGAAAGGAACACAAATGCTAAAGAATAGGGGAACAAATGTTAAAGAATAAATACCTAAAGAATGAAAGAAAGGAGCACTAATGTTAAAGAATAAAGTCCTAACAAGACATGTCAGGGGATAGAGGAAGAAGCTCAGAAAATAAAGTCTAAAGAG
>NC_090737.1:16333555-16338555 GCF_036898095.1 Palaemon carinicauda
TTAGTGGCTGATGACCCTCTTCATTGGCACACTATGCTTCCTACAGCTGAGCTAGCTTTGAGCATTGCATATAATACTTCGGTCAGGGACACGCCTTTCTTTTTAGTGATGGTCAGGATCCTGTGTTACCATATACGATTCTCATCAATTCGCAACAATTGCCAAATTATTCAACTGAGCAATACCGTGTATATTTATTAAATTTATTGAGGAGAGTAATGAACACCACTGAAAGGTTTTTGAAAAGAGCTAATGAAAATCACAGCTCAAAGTATGATGGTCGGTTCAAAACCGCACCGGTAAAAGTATTTGTGGGCGATCGTGTGTATTTGAAACGATTACAACTTAGGAAACACAAACTAGATCCAGCGTATTTGGGTCCTTACCGAGTAAAGATGGTTAAGTCTAACACAGTTGTGATACAAAGCATTATTAATGGTGCAGTGTCTGAACATCATCAGGCACACATACATGTGGTACCTGAAGAGGTAGTTTTCAAAAGTGTTCCTCCTTACCCCTGCATACATGACATCCCTAGAGTTGATGAGTAGAATTTTTTTTCCCCTTGCTATTGTTGTTGTTTGAACAGACCTCATTTCTTCTTTCAACGTGTTTTAAATAATCGTGATGATAACAATGTTTTAAGTTGATGCTAAATTTATACGTAAAATGTTGTGGTAATTTTGCTGAGTGTGGAAATACGTATAACATTGTTGAGTGAACCTAAAAACAATCAGAGGTTAAATAGGTCAAGTGAGATCCGTTAGGCGGATGCTGTATTATTCATGTATTTATATGATTCCTGGTTGCTGGGGCCGGGGCGGTTCCCGAATGGCAAGTGGCTGCGGGATTAAAGTTCAGCCTTGAGGATAGGCAGTGTTAGAGAATGTGTAGAAGTGAATACCTTATACTTAATGTTATAAGAGAAGGGCGGGAAGATGAATGATTTTCTCGGGAAAACAGCTAGTGACCACCGATTGAAAGTTGCAAGTGCAAGTGTTGTAGTGATTTAAATAAATAGTGAAACGGTGGTAGTGAGATGTGTTGCAAAATTGTGCCGTAAACCCGGACAAGTAAAATCGAGGGATGAAGGAATATCCATTCTTTACAGTGTCCCGCTCAAGAAGCCTGTATTGCCCGCAACCAGAGGGAGGTTATTGATGAGGTTTTATAGACCTGATGTTTTTTTTTTTTTTTTTTTTTTTTTACTTTTGGTATTCTGTGTTTTGATTGCAAAGGACTTGAGAAGAAATGAGTGGAATTATTTATATTGTTTTGTGTACATTTTAACATGCAATATTTCATTTTTTATTTTTTTGTGGAAGATGTGTTTTTTTTATTTTGAGGGGGGGGTTTGATTTCCTTATATATATATATATATATATATATATATATATATATATATATATATATATATATATATATTATGTTGCATTTCTTTTTAGTACATGGCATGCCTATTCCGGATTGGAGTGTCCATATATCATTGACTAGTGACGGCGAGTGCGCACCTCCTCCCGGAGTGAGGAGCTTGGGGGGGGGGGGGGGGGGGGGGCGAGTAATGTCTTAATTCGTGTATGTAGATGTCTTGTATATCAAGGTAAATTAACTCAATATTCATGTGTATTCCACAAAAACCTATGTGTCTGCATGTTTTGCAATAGCTGTATTTTGATAACGAAGGCAGTAGTTAATTGCCGATGAGCACTCGAGTTGATAAGTCCCTCACCTGAGAGGGTAGATTGTGTATTGTGTAATTACGAACAAATCTTTTATAATAAATGAATAAAACCCATATGCCGACGTCTCATTATCCGTCTGCAGGGGTCATATATACTGTATATGTTATCTGTGTGTGGGTCTTTGATAAGAGTATTTAGATAAACATGAACTTAAATGAATTATACACATAAAACAAAAACGTTTGTTATTATATGGAGGTTTGTCCAAACGAAATATATGCGAATATTACATTTTTTATCAAAAGTATCTATGAAGCAAACAATTTCCTGTATAGTTGAAAGCAAAACCCGCTTCCCTTACAAAAGCCATCAAACATTAAAAAGATTAAAAAAAGAAAAAAATACATGTCAACACGTATCTTTGGCGAGGGGACCGGTTACCTTTAAATATATATATATATATATATATATATATATATATATATATATATATATATATATATATATATATATATATATATATATATATATTTCCCTAGAATGTTTTTCCCAATAATTATATATATTTCCCTAGAATGTTTTTCCCAATAAATATATATATATATATTTCCCTAGAATGTTTTTCCCAATAAAATCAGCCGCGACGCAGCAAAATATAGATACCATTCATTTCGTTATTTCCTGAGGCTGGATGAGCATCGGCCTCAGTTCAATCCTCAATAAATAGCAGAAACGGATATTTTATTTCAACATTAATAATGAAAATAGGTTTGAAACAGTAGTTCTGTTTGTTTTCTTTTGTTTTGAGATGGATTTAGATACAAAAGTTTTTGAGGGGTTGTTGGGGGGGGGGGGGGGGGTTTGGGGGTCTGTCATTGGTTAAAGGGAGGGGTAGGCGTTTGTGCGTTCTGATAGGATTCTGTTGTTTTACTTCACTTGACAAAGGGTAAATGATTCAAATGATATACATTTACACACACACACACACACACACACACATATATATATATATATATATATATATATATATATATATATATACATATGTATATTATATATGTACTGTATATATACTGTATATATATTTATATATATATGTATATATATATATATATATATGTGTGTGTGTGTGTGTATATATATATATATATATATATATATATATATATATATATATATATATATATATATATATATATAAATGTTCATGTATTTATAGATACATATGCAAATATATAGTTTATACATATACAGTAGACATACATGTATTTATTTAGGCCTTGTAATATTACTCCATTAGGTAAATGTTTTTGTGGTAGGTTTTGTCATGCTGATTACCGCCCAATTTCCATAATTCCCATATTATCCAAAGTTTTTGAACGTCTTTTGGCAAAACATCTAAGTAGGTATGCAGAGAATAATAAATTGTTCCCTAGTTTGCAATTTGGCTTTCGCAAAAACCTTAGAGCATGTGATGCTCTTCTTATAATCTCCAATGTTGTACAAAAATCCCTTAATTGTGGTCAGGAAATTCGTATGATTGACCTTGATTATAGTGCTGCCTTTGACCGTGTTTTCAGACTCAAACAGTTAGGAATTGATGGGTTTTTCTTAGCATCATTATTGAATTTTTAAGTAATTTATTGCAAAGAGTAGATATTGATGGGCAACAAAGTGAGCATAGGAATATAATATCTGGTGTTCAGGGTATTGTTCTTGGCCCTTTTATTTTCAGACTATATACACATGATATGTGGTTTTCCTAGACGACAAGCTCGTTGCATATGCATATGATGTTACTCTCTTTGCATCAATTCCATCTCCTTATTGTAGATCTGGTGTTGCTGAATCTATAGATAGAGATCTAGCTAAAATTAGTGCATGGTTCAAATTATGGGGCAGGAAGTTGAACCCTAAAAAACTCATAATATGATTATAAGTAGGTCGAGGACAGTGGCTCCTCAACATTCCTTTAACTACATAGAACTTTTTTGAAATTTGTAGGTGTGATTCTTCATAGCAAAATTACTTTTGGAAAACACATTCAATCTGTATCTTCAATTACACAAAAAATCAGCATATTTAAAAAGTCTTTTATGATTTCTGGTTATCATTCTATTTTGAAGATATATTAGAATTCTTTTATTTTACTTTGTTTTCAGTATTGTTCTCATTTCAGGTCTTCAGTGGCTCTTTGAGTTGTAACTAGTTTATGTTCTAAGGCTTGAGTAAGGCTCCAAGTTGTAACTAGCATATGTTCTAAGGCTTTTGTAAGGCTCCAAGTTTCTAATGCATAAGTTAATACTGGTAGGACCATCTCATTAAATATCTTTTGTAGAGAAAGTGGAATTTTACTTTTCTAAATCTCATTTTGTTCCCTTGCTTATCCTTCTTTTAATTTCAGTCTCGTATCCTTGGGAAACACTTACTGTCTGTCCTAAGTATGTATATTCATTAACAATATCCAGAGGCTCGTTCATAACTTTTTTTGTTGTTTTTGCCTTTTCATTGAACATTATCTTAGTTTTACTCATATTCATTTTCAGTCTTACATTTCTGCTTTTTTCGATTCAAATCTTCTATCATATTTTGTAATTCGTCCCATGATTCACTAAGCAAATCTATGGCATCTGAAAATCATAAGTTGTTAAGGTATTCCCCACTAATATTTATTCCTACATTTTCTCAATCTAAGTTCTTAAAGTTTCCTCTAGGCATGCTGTGAATAATATATGTGTGTGTATATATATATATATATATATATATATATATATATATATATATATACATATATATATATATATATATATATATATATATATATATATATATGTATGTATATGTATGTATACGTGTATATATATATATATATATATATATATATATATATATATGTATATATATATATATATGTATATATATTAATGTAAACTATATGTATATATATAAATATATATATATATATATATATATAAATAAATATTAGTACACCTTATTTAAATTACCAACAGAAGAATTTCCGTAGTTTCCAGCCACCATTGCTCACATCCTACAAAAGAGAAACACAATCGTAATTTTCCAGCTGTAAAAGCGACTGCAGCCCCGATTTGGTATTTGCGGGCGTATATTTTCCGTAGAGTTTATGGATTTTGGCGTTGACGTTTTTTTTGCCAGTACTGCTCCACTAGGTTATATTTCATTTTTTTGAATTGGTTGTTTTTAATTTATTTCATTTTTCCTACTTAATATGAAATTGCCATGTTATTTACAATATTATCGCAGACATAAATTAGCATTATGTTGTTTCTGGATGAATGA
>NC_090737.1:16343511-16346011 GCF_036898095.1 Palaemon carinicauda
GTATCTTATTGATTTAATTGAACATCAAATTATTACCGGAACACCTTCGGAAATGCTGGAGTCAATTAGCACAAGGGAAATAACTTGATCGTGTAAACAAACACAGCAAACATGCTATTTTTTCCTGCTGGAGTCCTTAGGCTTATAGCATCTTGCTTTCCCAACTACGTTTGTAGCTTAGCTAGTAATAATAATAATAATAATGTTGGAGGCCTTAGGCTTTAATAGCATCTTGATTTTCCAAGTAGGGTTGTAGCTTAGCTAGTAATAATAATAATAATAATAATAATTATAATAATAATGATAATAATAATAATAATAATGTTTTTACTTCAAGACTTCTTTTTACTCGAACTTTTTCTTTACTTCGACGGCTTATTTGCAAACCTCGATTATCTAATTTATTGAAATATCTTTTCAACGATTTTAGCAATTGTTGATTTAACCTCATGTAATGTAAGCGTCATTTTCACTTGGCATATATTTCACATTTAGAGGTTAAAGATCCAAATCTATCAGCTCTCATACTTCAAGTGGCCTTTTTTGACAGTATTTCATTATCTGTCTATCTCTGCGGGAGAAATTAATATCAATCCATGAATCGAAAAGGCAGGTATATGTTCCTTATGTTAGTTAGCTATGAAATTTTCTCTACTTGAACCTATGTATGATGAGGAAAAAGTGGGTGCCGGTTTAGTATGTGGCCTACCTTTCGAAATACGGCCCACGAAATTCTATCTCTTTTAATATGTGGCCTAACCTTACTAACCTAACCTAATCTTACCTAACCTAACAAGCCAGACCTAACCTAACCTAACAATCCAGGTAGGCCACATACTAAACCAGAATATAAAAAGTAGGCCACATACTAAACCAGAATAAAAAAGGTAGACCACATACTAAACCAGAATATAAAAAGTAGGCCACATACTAACCAGAATAAAAAAGGTAGGCCACATACTAAACCAGAATATAAAAAGTAGGCCACATACTAAACCAGAATAAAAAAAGGTAGGCCACATACTAAACCAGAATATAAAAAGTAGGCCACATACTAAACCAGAATAAAAAAGGTAAGCCACATACTAAACCAGAATATAAAAAGTAGGCCACATACTAAACCAGAATAAAAAAGGTAGGCCACATACTAAACCAGAATATAAAAGTAGGCCACATACTAAACCAGAATAAAAAAAGGTAGGCCACATACTAAACCAGAATATAAAAAGTAGGCCACATACTAAACCAGAATAAAAAAGGTAGGCCACATACTAAACCAGAATATAAAAAGTAGGCCACATACTAAACCAGAATAAAAAAGGTAGGCCACATACTAAACCAGAATATAAAAAAGTAGTCCACATACTAAACCAGAATAAAAAAGGTAGACCACATACTAAACCAGAATATAAAAAGTAGGCCACATACTAAACCAGTACGAAAAGTGTTTACGTACGAAAACTTTTAACTTTTTGACAAAATCAAAACATTGTTCTCATATTCAGTGTATAGGGGTTAAATTATAATTTTTTCTACATTTTTTTTTTTTTTTTTTTTTTTTTTTTTTTTTTTTTTTTTTTTTTTATTTACGTTCTCATCACATACAAAACCTAACAATCATTAGCAAATAGCTGTGACTGGTGTCAAAGACTACGAGGTTTAGAGGAAGGGAAGGGTAGGTAAGTGGGGTTAAGGGGGTATAAATCTAAGACAGGGTTGACCCATATCCCCCCCCCCCCCCCTTCCCCCTAAAAAAAAAAGAGAGAAGGCTCGCCCCGGCACCGGGCGACCGTATAATCACCAGGTGTAGGCAAGAGTGTGCGGCATGTGCCGGCGGTGGACAGGCCGGGTTGCTAAGAAGAATAAAGATGAGTGTTTATGTGAGGACTTTGACAGCTCAGACGAGCCTCGGCGAGCTCTTATGTCTTGCCTTACTCGAAGGGAACTAACTCGGCGGAGGCGATCTGCGACTACTTAAAGGCTATTACTGCTCGTCTCGGCGGAACTGGCTGTACTAGCCAGGCATAACTGAGTGGCTCTTGATATGTGTGTGTGTATGTTTTTGTTTTTGGTTTTGCTCGATATAGGTCGTGACTGATGTTTATCTATTGTTAGCATGCGGTTATTCATTATATGCATACACACACACACACACACACACATATATATATATATATATAAATATATATATATATATATATATATATAATATATATATATATATATAAGTTGCGACTGATACATATCTATTGTTAATATCTTGTTATATATATATATATATATATATATATATGTATATATATATATTTATATATATATATATATGTGTGTGTGTTTGTGTGTATAAATTATATACACATACTGTAAATATTATATATATATATATATATATATATATATATATATATATATACTATACATACATACATACATACATACATACATAGTTATACCCATATAGAAATGTATGCCTTATCTCACATTCAATTTCATCTCGAGA
>NC_090737.1:16351011-16371011 GCF_036898095.1 Palaemon carinicauda
GCAATAAATCCCTATTTTACTGCAATTTAGCAATATTGCAAGCTAAAAAAAATGACAAAACAGCAGGGTTAACCTCTTGCAGTGTTTTTTAGGGCCAATTTAATTTTTCTCTTGAAATTCGGCCATATTGTGCGGAATCTTTTGCTAAGGAACAAAGAACATAGGAAATACCTGTTTGCTCTTTCTACTTGTAATTATTATTGTTGTTGTTGTTATCATAATTTCTCCGAGCATACCCATTAAAAAACTTTGTGTACTAATGATAAAGATGTAAATATTTCATTTTTTAATCTAATCAGCCAGATTCGCGAAATTTTACATTTAATAGCTATATACAGTTAGTTATCGAAAATTTCCAGATATTGCAATATTTTTACACTTAGAAATTTGCGCAAAAACGGTAAAAATCCTGGAATAAATGTTGCCAGGCATTTACCTTTTTAAAAACGGATATATTGACGTAAAGGAGGGATATTACGGTCACCAACCCGTAAAAATTAATAACAAAGTACCGTAAATATTACGGTCTCCTACATTTTACTGAAATGCGTGTGAGAACAGTATATTTTTACGGAAAATTTCCCATTGATATTACAGTTTTTTTTTTTTAACAGTGTATACATACTATTCCAGTATTTCAGTAAATCTAAGAAACCCCGTATTTATTTTCATCACTAAAGAGATGTTCTCTAGACAGACAGTGAACTCTGAGCACAGCATTTTCAAATCATGTTGTCACCTTCTTTTCCTAAGTTTACTGCATCCGTTTCATTTGTTATGTACCGACGTTAAAATGTACCAAGCCATAAGCAACACTACCAAAAAAAAAAAAAAAAAAAAAAAAAAAAAAAAAAAAAAAAAAAAAAAAAAAAAAAAAAAAGTTCAAAGAAAACTTGTCTCATTCCTTTCCCAACCCTTTCTCTCTTTCACTCTGTGTACCTCTCTTTCAGGTAAAGAGCCTCTCAGCTACGTATCAGAATTTGAAAAGCGTTTCGCGCCATTACCTCATGAGGCTGCACCAGCCAGATAAGAGGCTACCTTATGCCGCGTGTAATAGAGGTTATCGTCTGCTACAGAGGCGCAAGGATCATTTGGCGTCGACCTCTCTTGTACTCTCAAAAAGACGCACCTCTCTCTCTCTCTCTCTCTCTCTCTCTCTCTCTCTCTCTCTCTCTCTCTCTCTCTCTCTCTCTCTCTCTCTCAAGTTTGTTGACATCGAATCGAGTTGAATTAATCCCCCCCCTTCATTAGGTTTCATTTTTACATATCCGTTCCATTCATTTAAGACCGACACTTGTTGTGCTCGTTCTAAAGTAAGATTAATGAGCTACGTTCCATTTACAAGTATGACAAGTATATGTAAAGAAAAAAGAATTGTAACACATGGCCCTCCACACACACACACACACATACAAACACACACACAGAGGGAAATAGAGAAAAAAGAGCGGTGTCTAGGTCTTTTGGTCAATTACCAGAAGACAATGACAGAGCGAGAGAGGCACTCTTAATGGGCCAAAGGGAGCTATATGTTCAAGTCACTGCCGCCTCGCCATATCCACCTTATAAAAAGGCACCACCTACAAATTACCATCTTTTTCATCGATTCTTTTTCCTTTTCCTTTTTCTGAAGGTTCCTACCGTCGAGGGTTGTCGAGGGAAGGAAAATCTATGGACGCATTATCGGAAATTGCTAATGAACTGATTAGGGATGATCAGAGAAGGCGAGTAATTGGGAAACTGGGATTTTGTTCACAAGTGTACAGTGGTGTAATGGGTATTTCTATATGCCATATATTATACATATATTAGCGCTATATATAGAGTACTTAAGAGGTGTATTTCAATGCGTTCTTTTTATTTCCTTTTGCTTTATTGTTTGTTGTATTAAACAGTAATTTTTTCTTTTTTTCACTTGTGTTTTTTTCATTCAGAGGAATATTTCTATTATTGCTCCTCTTACAGCTGCACCCACTTTTTACCCTTTTAATTTACCTTCATTCCGGGTTCTTTTATACCAGCTTGCTGTCCAACCCCTTTTAAGGTTCACTTCAAAGTGAAACCGCGGGTTTCTCAACATTTATACCTCTTGGCTGAAGGGCCTTGCAGGCCCTAGCGCCGGTTCATATGGTTTAAAGTGCAGAAATCCTTAGTATTATAATTCACATGTGGCCTTCTGTTCTGCGGAAAATTCTTACACATTTATGGTTATTTATGTCTTCTTTGTTGATTTTCCTTATTTTGATGAAGGAAAATAGTGAGAATTAAAAGTTTATATATTTTAAAATTTAATTTTTCTGACACAATTTCCATTTTTTAGAGTATCATTCACTATGTTCGTCGTATTTTGATTATACTGTTTTTTTTTTCTTAAACTAGCTACAGTATGTTACACACACACACACACACACACACACACACACACACACACACATATATATATATATATATATATATATATATATATGCAGTATATATTGCGGCTATTCAAATATGAAGCCTTACGAAGAAGGTCGTGGAAAACAATTTCTGCATGGCGTGGCGAAGGCATGTTCTTTACTGAGTTGACCCTCTATTATTATTATTATTATTATTAATTGCTAAGCTACAACCTTAGTTGGAAAAATACAATGCTATAAACCCAGGGGCTCCAGCAGGGAAAATAGCCGAGTGAGGAAAGGAAATAAGGAAAACTAAATTTTTTAATTAGTTACACATGAAACTGTGCGCTAAAACATTTACGAACTTATGAAATTCGGTTCTTGTTTTGATTACACTTATTTTCATCAGTTGTATTTTCCAGCTGCGTACCTGTACTTTAATGTACTTCATATAAGATGTTACAGATTCATTCTTGGGTCATACCCAGCATGACTACCAAATGGTCAAAATCGTTACTGACGTTTCTTTGTAAAGTGGCTCCTAAGCAAAGAAACAAATAAATACATAGATAAACAGACACTGGTGAATACATATCCTTCACAAAACTTCGATATTGGCGAAGATAAGCAAATGTACCGATTATTATTATTATTATTATTATTATTATTATTATTATTATTATTATTATTATTATTATTATTATTAAGTTACAACCCAAGTTGGAAAGCAGGATGCTATAAGCTAAATGTTTAACAAGTTGTTTAAGAACAAGTTTATGAATATGGCATCAGCTTCATCATAGCCTTCCCTATAAGATGCACTACTTGAATCCACTTGAAAAAAAAATTAATCTACAACTGCTGGCCTTTATAATAATCCCTTGAAATTGGTAACATCTCTGCCTGGTGATCACCAGACTGGGGTTCGAGTCCCGCTCAGACTCTTTAGTCTATTAGTGCCTCCGACCTCACCATCCTTATTAGCTAAGGATGCGGGATTTTGGGGGAGCCAATAGGTCTAACTGCTGAGTCATCATCAGCCATTCCCTGGCTCTCCCTGGTCCTAGCTTGGTGGGGAGGGGCTTGGATGCTGATCATATATACAATAGATATGGTCAGCCTTTAGGGCATTATCCTGTTTGCTTATGCAATGTTACGGTTCCTTGCATCTGCCATTCATGAGCGGCCTTTAAACCTTTAAGTCGTTTTCCAAACAGTTAGTTGTTTCTCAAAAGCCCATTGGAAGATACCCTACCTGGCTCCCTTCCAAAAGCTCTATTTCTAAAGGGAATTCATGCTGAAGTCCGCGTTGCCGTCCTCAGTTTGCACGTGTCATTCACTTTCCAGAGGCCTATCAATGATCTTCCTTCCCTTCTTCCCGCTGTGTTGTCTCGACCTCACACTGAGCACGTCGCAAGGGAGTCTCATATTCCCATCTGCTGGGAAGCTGATAGACGTTCACAAGGTGTAATCCTGCCTTAAAGTACTATGATTTTGTCTTAACCATTTAATTTTTTTTTTTATAATTGTTTATTATATGTACGTATATATATTATTTATACTTTGTCTATTGTATATATATATATATATATATATATATATATATATATATATATATATATATATATGTATATATTATTTTATACTTTGTCTATTGTATATATATATATATATATATATATATATATATATATTATTTATACTTTGTCTATTGTATATATATATATATATATATATATATATATATATATATACTGTATATATATGTATATATATTAGTGTGTGTGCATATTTATGTATGTATGTATGTGTGTGTATTAACACAAGCGTATATTGTATATGGCTCTATGCATATATATATATATATATATATATATATATATATATATATATATATGTATATGCGTGTGTGTGTTTGTGAAGGGAAGTGTGTGCGCGCGCGCTGTTATTCGGATGTATATCTGTGATACGTCTTGGTACCGATTGTTCAATAAGTTTAGGTAATAACTCTACGACTCTGTAGCTACCAAATAATATAATTTATATCATTATAGTTATTAATGGTATTGGCATAATCATCATTATTACTATTATTATTTAATAACTATGATTTTGCTGTTTTGGTTGATAGCATGATGGATTGCTGTGACAACTATGTGCGAACTGTGGTTTAAGGTTAGATTTAATTTGGTCGATCTTGACCTTTGACCTGTGACTTTCAAAATTGAATCACTTCCACGTCTCTACACAACTATTAATCCTTAAAAGTTTCACTACTCTGAGTGAAATTGTGGCCAAACAAACAAACAAACAAACAGGGGTGAAAACATAATCTCTTCTCAACTTCGTTGACGGAGGTAATGATGATGATAATGATAATAATGATTGCAGAAGGATTCTATGAACTGCTGATAACTTATCTGTGTGGTAGAAGTATTATTATTATTATTATTATTATTATTGTTGTTGGTGTTGTTGTTGTTGTTGTTGTTGTTGTTATTATTATTATTATATTATTATTATTATTATTATTATTATTATTATTACACGTCATGTGACTTGAATTGTTATTCTATGGTCGGAAAAACGGCTTAATGTTAACAACAGATATATTATTGTATTTCCTCGAGTCTTGGATCCCAGTGTAGACAAAGACAATTTTCTAGTTTTCTCGGTGGTAACCAAGCAAACCTAATGTCGCTAAAGTTACCGATATTCCCACAAAGGTGATTTATAATTAGCTAAAACGGCCAACTTTTACCCAGATATAATTAAATTTTTAGTATTTAGGTTTTTCATTAAAACAGACAATTATCACAGTCTTTTAAATGTCTATTAAAAACTAGTAATTTGACATTTACTGGACTGGACCACATACGAATGTAAGAATGTATTGACGTCCCTGACTGGTGATCGCCAGACTGGGGTTTGGGTTCCGCTCAAACTTGTAGTTCTTTTGGTCGCCGTAACCTTACCATCCTTGTGAGCTAAGGATGAGGGTTTAAGAAGCCTGAGTCATTAACAGGCATTGCCTGGCTCTCCCTGGTCCTAGCTTGGGTGGAGAGGGGGCTTGGTCGTTGATCATATGTATACAGTATATGGTCAGTCTCTAGGACATTGTCCCGCTTGGTAGGGCAATGTCACTGTCCCTTGCCTATACCATTTACGTTCGGCTATTAAACCTTTATGGCATTTATTTTGATGAAATATCACGACTTCTTTCGTTTCAAAACGCAAACAAAAACTAATAATTTGTTATATGATGATTATCAAAACAAAATGCAAGAAAAAGTTTTTGTTTCAAAATACATTCACACCAAATTCACCAATATCCTTATTTCTCTCTCTCTCTCTCTCTCTCTCTCTCTCTCTCTCTCTCTCTCTCTCGCACATGATATATATATATATATATATATATATATATATATATATATATATATATATATGTGTGTGTGTGTGTGTGTGTGTGTGTGTATGTGTGTGCATATATTATTCATTCGATCCTTTTTACAAATACAAGTCAAAATATGGAAATACTGATTAATTTTTTTCTAATGGTCATAATGAATGCTTATCTTTTTTAATTATTTTCAATTTTAGCGGAGAGAATCTTTTCCTGAATGATTTTATTTATCTTGAGGGGTTTTTGCACAGAAAGATTAGTTTAATTTAATTTCTGAAATGGAAAGGATATTACTTATGACTTACAGTGCTCTTGGCTATTTCCCTTTTCATCATAAATTTCTCTCAAGATTTCTTAAATATTCATCGTTCATTTTCTTCAGTTGCATATTTATAACCCCCAGATAAAACTGATATTTCTAACTTTCCTAATAAGAAAAACATTACATAAAAACAATGGTTTTTAATCTTCTTTATTCTATTTTCCATAAAGATTTTAAGAATTAACATCGCCTTCAACTTTCCTCCCTTATGTATTTGTAACCCCAGATAAAACTTTCTCTCCACATTCTCGTTTATAACCGTCCAATAAAACTTCTTCACCAGACTTTCTCATTCACTATTATTTTTCATTTTTCTTCTTGCTATTCTCTATTTCATCTTTCTTCTCCTCTCTCTCTCTCCCTCTCTCTTTCGTCGTCGAAACCCACCAACATCTCATATTCACCTCCCATACTTTACGCCTCTTGAAAACCCATTTCCTTTTCTCCCTCCAAGTTAACCCCCATTGGGGCATAAACTTTACAGTTCATGGGAGAAGGTCTGACACCTCTCTCTCTCTCTCTCTCTCTCTCTCTCTCTCTCTCTCTCTCTCTCTCTCTCTCTCTCTCTCTCTCCTTCCTTCACCGAGATCATCTCCCCAGGAGAACGAGGGTCTTCGGCCGGATACCGAAGTTGACAAATGATGTCTCTCTTTGGCTGAACCTTGGGGAGGTTAAGTAATTCCACTGAAACCCTCTCTCTCTCTCTCTCTCTCTCTCTCTCTCTCTCTCTCTCTTGAATACAAATAACCACTGAGAACGAAAGGGAGGCAGAAAGAAAAATAGTTTTCATTAATTTTACTCAGTTCCGCGATTTTGCTCCACCTTGACTGAAAGCGACACTTGTAAAAAGGGAATCACTCTTTAGGAGAGACATTTAGACCGACAGACAGACAGACAGACAGACAGGCAGACAGACAGACAGACAGACAGACACGCAGGCAAGGATTTTTTTTTTCTTTTTTTGCAGCGAAAGAGAATGAATTGATTCTAAATGTCCTAATGGAAAAACGATAGCAAGATGTGGACAATTTTTTTGGCGGCTCAAAATCTACCTTTCAAGAATTTTTGTCTTTATGTGGATTGATGGTTGTGGAAAGTAAAAGCGGGTTGAAGCTGACAAAATAGAAGGGACGTCTTATGAAATATTGCAGTTGGAAATTGCGTCAAAATACTTTTGCAATTCATCAGCCTGCTTTTGGCCATCCCACTTTCCAGGGGGAAGAAGGCTAAGTTGACATTGGGACCTGCGAGGATTCTCAATCTTCGCAGCCTTTTTTCTTATTTTTCTTATCTAAGAATTCTGCTGTTTATTTTTTCTTGAATATTTTCTCACTCATTTTCTATCCCCAGCCTTTTTCTTATTTTTCTTATCTAAGAATTCTGCAGTTTATGTTTTCTTGAATATATTCTCACTCATTTTCTATCCCCAGCCTTTTTCTTATTTGTCTTATCTAAGAATACTGCAGTTTATGTTTTCTTGAATATTTTCTCCCTCAATTTTTATCCCCAGCCTTTTTCTTTTTTTTTCTTATCTAAGAATTCTGCTGTTCATGTTTT
The DNA here is from genome assembly GCF_036898095.1 of Palaemon carinicauda. NCBI lineage: Eukaryota > Metazoa > Arthropoda > Malacostraca > Decapoda > Palaemonidae > Palaemon > Palaemon carinicauda. The sequence continues at coordinate 16,358,675 of NC_090737.1, forward strand.
CTTGAATATTTTCTCACTCATTTTCTATCTCCAGCCTTTTTCTTATTTTTCTTATCTAAGAATTCTGCTGTTTATGTTTTCTTGAATATTTTCTCCCTCAATTTCTATCCCCAGCCTTTTTCTTATTTTCTTATCTAAGAATTCTGCTGTTTATGTTTTCTTGAATATTTTTCACTCATTTTCTATCTCCAGCCTTTTTCTTATTTTTCTTATCTAAGAATTCTGCTGTTTATGTTTTCTTGAATATTTTCTCCCTCAATTTCTATCCCCAGCCTTTTTCTTATTTTTCTTATCTAAGAATTCTGCTGTTTATGTTTTCTTGAATATTTTCTCACTCATTTTCTATCCCCAGCCTTTTTCTTATTTTTCTTATCTAAGAATTCTGCTGTTTATGTTTTCTTGAATATTTTCTCCCTCAATTTCTATCCCCAGCCTTTTTCTTATTTTCCTTATCTAAGAATTCTGCTGTTTGTTTTCTTGAATATTTTCTCACTCATTTTCTATCTCCAGCCTTTTTCTTATTTGTCTTATCTAAGAATTCTGCTGTTCATGTTTTCTTGAATATTTTCTCCCTCAATTTCTATCCCCAGCCTTTTTCTTATTTGTCTTATCTAAGAATTCTGCTGTTTATGTTTTCTTGAATATTTTCTCCCTCATTTTCTATCCCCAGCCTTTTTCTTATTTTTCTTATCTAAGAATTCTGCTGTTTATGTTTTCTTGAATATTTTCTCCCTCATTTTCTATCCCCAGCCTTTTTCTTATTTGTCTTATCTAAGAATTCTGCTGTTTATGTTTTCTTGAATATTTTCTCACTCATTTTCTATCCCCAGCCTTTTTCTTATTTGTCTTATCTAAGAATTCTGCTGTTTATGTTTTCTTGAATGTTTTCTCACTCATTTTCTATGCCCAGCCTTTTTCTTATTTGTCTTATCTAAGAATTCTGCTGTTTATGTTTTCTTGAATGTTTTCTCACTCATTTTCTATGCCCAGCCTTTTTCTTATTTGTCTTATCTAAGAATTCTGCTGTTTATGTTTTCTTGAATGTTTTCTCACTCATTTTCTATGCCCAGCCTTTTTCTTATTTTTCTTATCTAAGAATTCTGCTGTTTATGTTTTCTTGAATATTTTCTCCCTCATTTTCTATCCCCAGCCTTTTTCTTATTTGTCTTATCTAAGAATTCTGCTGTTTATGTTTTCTTGAATATTTTCTCCCTCATTTTCTATCCCCAGCCTTTTTCTTATTTTTCTTATCTAAGAATTCTGCTGTTTGTTTTCTTGAATATTTTCTCACTCATTTTCTATCCCCAGCCTTTTTCTTATTTTTCTTATCTAAGAATTCTGCTGTTTATGTTTTCTTGAATATTTTCTCACTCATTTTCTATCCCCAGCCTTTTTCTTATTTTTCTTATCTAAGAATTCTGCTGTTTGTTTTCTTGAATATTTTCTCACTCATTTTCTATCCCCAGCCTTTTTCTTATTTTTCTTATCTAAGAATTCTGCTGTTTATGTTTTCTTGAATATTTTCTCACTCATTTTCTATCCCCAGCCTTTTTCTTATTTTTCTTATCTAAGAATTCTGCTGTTTATGTTTTCTTGAATATTTTCTCACTCATTTTCTATCCCCAGCCTTTTTCTTATTTTTCTTATCTAAGAATTCTGCTGTTTATGTTTTCTTGAATATTTTCTCACTCATTTTCTATCCCCAGCCTTTTTCTTATTTTTCTTATCTAAGAATTCTGCTGTTTATGTTTTCTTGAATATTTTCTCACTCATTTTCTATCCCCAGCCTTTTTCTTATTTTTCTTATCTAAGAATTCTGCTGTTTATGTTTTCTTGAATATTTTCTCCCTCATTTTCTATCCCCAGCCTTTTTCTTATTTGTCTTATCTAAGAATTCTGCTGTTTATGTTTTCTTGAATATTTTCTCCCTCATTTTCTATCCCCAGCCTTTTTCTTATTTGTCTTATCTAAGAATTCTGCTGTTTATGTTTTCTTGAATATTTTCTCCCTCATTTTCTATCCCCAGCCTTTTTCTTATTTGTCTTATCTAAGAATTCTGCTGTTTATGTTTTCTTGAATATTTTCTCCCTCATTTTCTATCCCCAGCCTTTTTCTTATTTGTCTTATCTAAGAATTCTGCTGTTTATGTTTTCTTGAATATTTTCTCCCTCATTTTCTATGCCCAGCCTTTTTCTTATTTGTCTTATCTAAGAATTCTGCTGTTTATGTTTTCTTGAATATTTTCTCCCTCATTTTCTATGCCCAGCCTTTTTCTTATTTGTCTTATCTAAGAATTCTGCTGTTTATGTTTTCTTGAATATTTTCTCCCTCATTTTCTATGCCCAGCCTTTTTCTTATTTGTCTTATCTAAGAATTCTGCTGTTTATGTTTTCTTGAATATTTTCTCCCTCATTTTCTATGCCCAGCCTTTTTCTTATTTGTCTTATCTAAGAATTCTGCTGTTTATGTTTTCTTGAATATTTTCTCCCTCATTTTCTATGCCCAGCCTTTTTCTTATTTGTCTTATCTAAGAATTCTGCTGTTTATGTTTTCTTGAATATTTTCTCCCTCATTTTCTATGCCCAGCCTTTTTCTTATTTGTCTTATCTAAGAATTCTGCTGTTTATGTTTTCTTGAATATTTTCTCCCTCATTTTCTATGCCCAGCCTTTTTCTTATTTGTCTTATCTAAGAATTCTGCTGTTTATGTTTTCTTGAATATTTTCTCCCTCATTTTCTATGCCCAGCCTTTTTCTTATTTGTCTTATCTAAGAATTCTGCTGTTTATGTTTTCTTGAATATTTTCTCCCTCATTTTCTATGCCCAGCCTTTTTCTTATTTGTCTTATCTAAGAATTCTGCTGTTTATGTTTTCTTGAATATTTTCTCCCTCATTTTCTATCCCCAGCCTTTTTCTTATTTGTCTTATCTAAGAATTCTGCTGTTTATGTTTTCTTGAATATTTTCTCCCTCATTTTCTATCCCCAGCCTTTTTCTTATTTGTCTTATCTAAGAATTCTGCTGTTTATGTTTTCTTGAATATTTTCTCCCTCATTTTCTATCCCCAGCTTTTTTCTTATTTGTCTTATCTAAGAATTCTGCTGTTTATGTTTTCTTGAATATTTTCTCCCTCATTTTCTATCCCCAGCCTTTTTCTTATTTGTCTTATCTAAGAATTCTGCTGTTTATGTTTTCTTGAATATTTTCTCCCTCATTTTCTATGCCCAGCCTTTTTCTTATTTTTCTTATCTAAGAATTCTGCTGTTTATGTTTTCTTGAATATTTTCTCCCTCATTTTCTATCCCCAGCCTTTTTCTTATTTGTCTTATCTAAGAATTCTGCTGTTTATGTTTTCTTGAATATTTTCTCACTCATTTTCTATGCCCAGCCTTTTTCTTATTTGTCTTATCTAAGAATTCGGCTGTTTATGTTTTCTTGAATATTTTCTCACTCATTTTCTATGCCCAGCCTTTTTCTTATTTGTCTTATCTAAGAATTCTGCTGTTTATGTTTTCTTGAATATTTTCTCACTCATTTTCTATCCCCAGCCTTTTTCTTATTTTTTTTATCTAAGAATTCTGCTGTTTATGTTTTCTTGAATATTTTCTCACTCATTTTCTATCCCCAGCCTTTTTCTTATTTTTCTTATCTAAGAATTCTGCTGTTTATGTTTTCTTGAATATTTTCTCACTCATTTTCTATCCCCAGCCTTTTTCTTATTTTTCTTATCTAAGAATTCTGCTGTTTATGTTTTCTTGAATATTTTCTCACTCATTTTCTATCCCCAGCCTTTTTCTTATTTTTCTTATCTAAGAATTCTGCTGTTTATGTTTTCTTGAATATTTTCTCACTCATTTTCTATGCCCAGCCTTTTTCTTATTTGTCTTATCTAAGAATTCTGCTGTTTATGTTTTCTTGAATATTTTCTCACTCATTTTCTATCCCCAGCCTTTTTCTTATTTTTCTTATCTAAGAATTCTGCTGTTTATGTTTTCTTGAATATTTTCTTCTCATTTTCTATGCCCAGCCTTTTTCTTATTTGTCTTATCTAAGAATTCTGCAGTTTATGTTTTCTTGAATATTTTCTCACTCATTTTCTATCCTCAGCCTTTTTCTTATTTGTCTTATCTAAGAATTCTGCTGTTTTTGTTTTCTTGAATATTTTCTCCCTCATTTTCTATCCCCAGCCTTTTTCTTATTTGTCTTATCTAAGAATTCTGCTGTTTTTGTTTTCTTGAATATTTTCTCCCTCATTTTCTATCCCCAGCCTTTTTCTTATTTGTCTTATCTAAGAATTCTGCAGTTTATGTTTTCTTGAATATTTTCTCCCTCATTTTCTATCCCCAGCCTTTTTCTTATTTGTCTTATCTAAGAATTCTGCTGTTTATGTTTTCTTGAATATTTTCTCACTCATTTTCTATCCCCAGCCTTTTTCTTATTTTTCTTATCTAAGAATTCTGCTGTTTATGTTTTCTTGAATATTTTCTCACTCATTTTCTATCCCCAGCCTTTTTCTTATTTTTCTTATCTAAGAATTCTGCTGTTTATGTTTTCTTGAATATTTTCTCACTCATTTTCTATCCCCAGCCTTTTTCTTATTTGTCTTATCTAAGAATTCTGCTGTTTGTTTTCTTGAATATTTTCTCACTCATTTTCTATGCCCAGCCTTTTTCTTATTTGTCTTATCTAAGAATTCTGCTGTTTGTTTTCTTGAATATTTTCTCACTCATTTTCTATGCCCAGCCTTTTTCTTATTTGTCTTATCTAAGAATTCTGCTGTTTATGTTTTCTTGAATATTTTCTCACTCATTTTCTATCCCCAGCCTTTTTCTTATTTGTCTTATCTAAGAATTCTGCTGTTTGTTTTCCTGAATATTTTCTCACTCATTTTCTATCCCCAGCCTTTTCCTTATTTGTCTTATCTAAGAATTCTGCTGTTTGTTTTCTTGAATATTTTCTCACTCATTTTCTATGCCCAGCCTTTTTCTTATTTGTCTTATCTAAGAATTCTGCTGTTTGTTTTCTTGAATATTTTCTCACTCATTTTCTATGCCCAGCCTTTTTCTTATTTGTCTTATCTAAGAATTCTGCTGTTTGTTTTCTTGAATATTTTCTCACTCATTTTCTATCCCCAGCCTTTTCCTTATTTGTCTTATCTAAGAATTCTGCTGTTTGTTTTCTTGAATATTTTCTCACTCATTTTCTATGCCCAGCCTTTTTCTTATTTGTCTTATCTAAGAATTCTGCAGTTTATGTTTTCTTGAATATTTTCTCACTCATTTTCTATGCCCAGCCTTTTTCTTATTTGTCTTATCTAAGAATTCTGCAGTTTATGTTTTCTTGAATATTTTCTCACTCATTTTCTATGCCCAGCCTTTTTCTTATTTGTCTTATCTAAGAATTCTGCTGTTTATGTTTTCTTGAATATTTTCTCACTCATTTTCTATGCCCAGCCTTTTTCTTATTTGTCTTATCTAAGAATTCTGCTGTTTATGTTTTCTTGAATGTTTTCTCACTCATTTTCTATCCCCAGCCTTTTTCTTATTTTTCTTATCTAAGAATTCTGCTGTTTATGTTTTCTTGAATGTTTTCTCACTCATTTTCTATCCCCAGCCTTTTTCTTATTTGTCTTATCTAAGAATTCTGCTGTTTATGTTTTCTTGAATGTTTTCTCACTCATTTTCTATCCCCAGCCTTTTTCTTATTTGTCTTATCTAAGAATTCTGCTGTTTATGTTTTCTTGAATGTTTTCTCACTCATTTTCTATCCCCAGCCTTTTTCTTATTTGTCTTATCTAAGAATTCTGCTGTTTATGTTTTCTTGAATGTTTTCTCACTCATTTTCTATCCCCAGCCTTTTTCTTATTTGTCTTATCTAAGAATTCTGCTGTTTATGTTTTCTTGAATGTTTTCTCACTCATTTTCTATCCCCAGCCTTTTTCTTATTTGTCTTATCTAAGAATTCTGCTGTTTATGTTTTCTTGAATGTTTTCTCACTCATTTTCTATCCCCAGCCTTTTTTCTTATTTGTCTTATCTAAGAATTCTGCTGTTTATGTTTTCTTGAATGTTTTCTCACTCATTTTCTATCCCCAGCCTTTTTCTTATTTGTCTTATCTAAGAATTCTGCTGTTTATGTTTTCTTGAATATTTTCTCCCTCAATTTCTATCCCCAGCCTTTTTCTTATTTGTCTTATCTAAGAATTCTGCTGTTTATGTTTTCTTGAATATTTTCTCACTTATTTTCTATCCCCAGCCTTTTTCTTATTTGTCTTATCTAAGAATTCTGCTGTTTATGTTTTCTTGAATATTTTCTCCCTCAATTTCTATCCCCAGCCTTTTTCTTATTTTTCTTATCTAAGAATTCTGCAGTTTATGTTTTCTTGAATATTTTCTCACTTATTTTCTATCCCCAGCCTTTTTCTTATTTGTCTTATCTAAGAATTCTGCTGTTTATGTTTTCTTGAATATTTTCTCCTCATTTTCTATCCCCAGCCTTTTTCTTATTTGTCTTATCTAAGAATTCTGCTGTTTATGTTTTCTTGAATATTTTCTCCCTCATTTTCTATCCCCAGCCTTTTTCTTATTTGTCTTATCTAAGAATTTTGCAGTTTATGTTTTCTTGAATATTTTTTCACTCATTTTCTATCCCCAGCCTTTTTCTTATTTGTCTTATCTAAGAATTCTGCAGTTTATGTTTTCTTGAATATTTTCTCACTCATTTTCTATCCCCAGCCTTTTTCTTATTTGTCTTATCTAAGAATTCTGCAGTTTATGTTTTCTTGAATATTTTCTCACTCATTTTCTATCCCCAGCCTTTTTCTTATTTGTCTTATCTAAGAATTCTGCTGTTTATGTTTTCTTCAATAGTTTCTCACTCATTTTCTATCCCCAGCCTTTTTCTTATTTGTCTTATCTAAGAATTCTGCAGTTTATGTTTTCTTGAATATTTTCTCCTCATTTTCTATCCCCAGCCTTTTTCTTATTTGTCTTATCTAAGAATTCTGCAGTTTATGTTTTCTTCAATATTTTCTCACTCATTTTCTATCCCCAGCCTTTTTCTTATTTGTCTTATCTAAGAATTCTGCAGTTTATGTTTTCTTGAATATTTTCTCCTCATTTTCTATCCCCAGCCTTTTTCTTATTTGTCTTATCTAAGAATTCTGCAGTTTATGTTTTCTTGAATATTTTCTCACTCATTTTCTATCCCCAGCCTTTTTCTTATTTGTCTTATCTAAGAATTCTGCAGTTTATGTTTTTTTTAATATTTTCTCTCTCATTTTCTATCCCCAGCCTTTTTCTTATTTGTCTTATCTAAGAATTCTGCAGTTTATGTTTTCTTCAATATTTTCTCACTCATTTTCTATCCCCAGCCTTTTTCTTATTTGTCTTATCTAAGAATTCTGCTGTTTATGTTTTCTTGAATATTTTCTCTCTCATTTTCTATCCCCAGCCTTTTTCTTATTTGTCTTATCTAAGAATTCTGCAGTTTATGTTTTCTTGAATATTTTCTCACTCATTTTCTATCCCCAGCCTTTTTCTTATTTGTCTTATCTAAGAATTCTGCAGTTTATGTTTTTTTGAATATTTTCTCTCTCATTTTCTATCCCCAGCCTTTTTCTTATTTGTCTTATCTAAGAATTCTGCAGTTTATGTTTTCTTCAATATTTTCTCACTCATTTTCTATCCCCAGCCTTTTTCTTATTTTTCTTATCTAAGAATTCTGCTGTTTATGTTTTCTTGAATATTTTCTCACTCATTTTCTATCCCTATTTTTAAGGTATCCTCTTTCTTTATTATTTTTTAGTGTTTTCCCATCAATTTTTTATTTCTATTCTCTATTCGCTCGATTTCTATTTTTTTTCATTTTATCTTGTTTATTACTCTTATCATTGTCCTTCATCGCCTTTCTCTTATCCTCCTCTTCCTTATTCTATTCTGCAGACGTATCTTCATAAAAAAAATATTGCTTTCATTAACCAAGTCTTCTCCCGTGACTTTTTTTATCTCAGATGTTTTGCTGGGTCTCCACTTGATCCTTACCATTCTCGACTACTACTACTACTACTACTACTACTACTACTACTAAATAATAATAATAATAATAATAATAATAATAATAATAATGATAATAATAATAATAATAATAATAATAATAATAATAATAATAATAATAATAATAATAATAATAATAATAATAAACATTATTTAACCATATGTCATACGCAAGGAGAGTTCTTAAACTTGAATAAGTTACTTGAATAAAAACGCGCGAGTTTACGAAAATAAGGACTGACAATAAAGTTTTTTCTCCGTATTGTTTTTTCAAGTACCTATCATGTTGCCCTTTAATGCCCTTTTTCCCTAATTAGTAGTCCACAGCTGGTGTCAGACGTAAACAAATTAATGTCTTATTTGCCTGTGTGTGTTTCTCTCCTCATTTGTAGATGTACCATGATAGTAAGTAAGAAAACTGCCAGTTGATTTCCGCTTAAGTAATTTTTATAGACTAAGGATATTTTGAAATTTAGGAGGGTTAATTTCCTGTCTCATCATTGCATTTTGCGAAGAGAAAAATTATAATCTTGGAAGGTTTAGCTATTTTTTCTTCGTCAATCAAAAGCAAAATTCAATACCGAGGGTTGGTAATTTAGAATGTGACTTTAAAACTGATATATGATTTTTCTCTCTTGATAGTGTGTGTGTGTGTGTGTGTGTGTGTGTGTGTGTTTTACTAAGGCGGAGTTTTGTAGCTCTGTTTTTTTTTTCTTAAACTGCCACGAATTCCTACAATTTAATTAGCGTGTTTAACCGAGTTTCTTTGGAAACTGGGAAAGTTTGGCAAAATGCTGGGACTATTCTCAATTGAATCTAATGATAATTTTTGCTTGAACTCAGCGTGCTAATTTTAATTACCACTGCAATTGAAACAAATAAAAATTAATTCTCTTGACCTTAAAAGGAAACGAGATACGTTTTTTCAAATACGATTTTGACTCATTTAACAATATTCTTATCAGTACAATCTATAAAAGTTCAGTATACGAGACAATTATCTCTGAAGGTATCACTTCCTTTTTCTCAAATGACCTTTAGAGTTTAAGTTTCTTATGATAAAATCTGCGTTAACCAAGTGTCTGAGGTTTCATAGAACACCGCCCTGGAATCTGTGTTGTTTTATATATATATATATATATATATATATATATATATATATATATATATATATATATATATATATATATATATTTAGATATGTATATATATCTATATATATAATTGTGTATATATATGTATGTATATATATTCATATATATATATATATATATATATATATATACTGTATATATATATGTATATATATATATATATATATATATATATATATATATATATATATATATAACTTACACTTATGTACCTATCCTCCCTAAAGTCATTGCAATATATGTAGTTTTACATTAAAGTCAAATTTGTGATGTAACAAGTACATTAAGTTAGGTTTCATTTTCTTGTTAGAAATCTAATGATTATTTAGAAATAATAATGATAATAATGATAAAAATAATAATAGTAATAATAATGATAATAATTACAACAACAACAACAAGAGCAATCTGAGATTTCTGACCTCCGCCAAAGGTTAATTGGGTCGTCCATGACATAAAATCTATCTGTGGTGGAAATTTCGTTAAAATCTGTCAATACGTTTTGACGTCATCTTTAAAATGGCGAAAAATACATACCCCATCCGGATCCGGATCATCTCCAAAATTTAATGGGGTCGTCCATCACCTAAGATTTATCTGTGGTGAAAATTTTGTTAAAATCCGTCAATTCATTTGGGCGTTATTTTTAGAAGGGTGAAAATGCAAATCCAGATCCGGATCCGGATCATCTCCAAAATTTGATGTGGATCGTCCATGACCTAAGATGTATCTGTCGTGAAAATTTAGTTAAAATCCGTCAATTTACTTGGGCGTTATTTTTAAAATGGCGAAAAATGCAAATCCAGACCCGGGTCTGGATCATCTCCAAAATTTAATGGGGTCGTCCATAACCTAAGATTTATCTGTGGGGAAAATTTCGTCAAAATCCGTCGATTTTTTGGGGTGTTATTTTTAAAATGGCGATAAAGCCAAATCCGGATCATCTCCAAAATTTAATGGGGTCGACCATGACCTAATTTAGCTGTGGTGAAAATTTCGTCAAAATCCGTCGTTTTAATATTATCTTTAAATCTACATCTAGAATCCAGATTTGGATCAGAATTATCTCCAAAATTTAATGTGAGTTGTCCATGACCTAAGATTATTCTGTGGTGAAAATTTCGTCGAAATTCGTTGAGTAGTTTTGACATTATCTTTAAATCCGGATCTAAAATCTGAATCCGGATGCGGATCATCTCCAAAATTTAATGGGGTCGTCCATGACCTAAGATATCTCAGTGGTGAAAATTTCGTCAAAATTTAAAAAGTAGTTTTGACGTAATCCTGTCCACAGATATACAGACAGACAGACAAACAGATAAACCGACTCGATCGCATAACCTCCTTGGAGGAGTAATAATAATAATAATAATAATAATAATAATAATAATAATAATAATAATAATAATAATAATAATACTGCCCTTGACTATCTCTGGAATAAACAGGAAATTAAATTTCTGGGTATATATTGTGTTGAGGTTTTGTCTTGCTGATGATACATGTAGAATTAGCAGATAATGAAACGTTTAAATAACCGGTGTAGTTAGGTGAACACAAGACTGATAAAATTATTTTATTGGTAAGATAAAGAAAAAACTTAATTACATTACTTATTTTGTTGAAATAAATGCTAAAAGATTAACACTTTTACTTCCTAAAAGTTGCACTTCTTTATCGAGACAAGGTTTGATTCTCTCTATAAGAAAAGTCTTTGATATCATAGATCTAATGCAACATGCATAACGAACTAAATGAACGACGGTGCCAGAGTTTAATATCTAGATCAGGAATAAGAAATTTGATAGACCGTAAGTTCCTGTCCAACAAAGTAAGCTAAGAATCAGCAGCGGAAGACCAGACAGGAGAACAATACTCGAAACAAGGTAGATTGAAATAATTAAAACAGAATAGATTGATCACCGAAAATCTAACAAGACTTTCTCAATAAACCATTTTTGTGTGCAGTTGAAGACACAGACCTAATCTGTATCTCAAAAGTAAATTTACTGTCAAGAATATCACCTAGAATTTTAACTGTCCTTGATCTGCTTACAATGATACTTCAAGTTTTGTAAGTATTCAACTTCATACCCCATAATTTGCACCATGCACTAAATTTAGCTCGATCTCTATTAAGGGATTCGGCAACCCCTGATCTACTTTCAGGAGATGAAATTAATGCAAAGAGAGTAGCATCATTTGCATATGCAACGAGCTTGTTTTCTAGGGCAAACCACATATCATGTGTATATAGTATAGACCCACCCACTCCCAGCTGTTTGAGTTTAAAAATAAGGGTCTCAGGATTAACACCGTCAAAGGGAGCACTAAAATCAAGGCCAATCATACTAACTTCCTGATAACAACCAATGGATTTCTGGACAGCATTGGGGATTGTAAGTAGGGCATCACATGCTCCAAGGATGGTGAGGTTGAAGACACTGCAAGAATATATCGAGCTTTGTTGGTCTTGAACCCCAGCCCAGCGGATCGCAAGGCAGGGACGTTTCCAGTAGACGACCATAACAATAAAGTTATGAATTGAATTAACATTTTCATGCTATATAGCAGTAGGTAGTAAATCTTTTTTATTATAATATGCTACTCAATTTTTTCCATTACTACTTTTCAAAGATATTCGGCAATAGATTTGATACATCCGCTGTATTTACTGTATTTGTTCTACATGAGAATATATGAATTTAAGATAAGCCATACCTTTGGATATTCAATAATTACTTTGCTGTACAAAAATTTTATTTTATTGAAATCTTATTACCATTTTCGTTTCGAGATACAAAAAAAATAGAATAATAGATAGTTTTTTGCTATATTAAAATCAGAAGAAAAAAAAATTACTCACTAGTTGACAACTAAGGAGTCAATACATGGTTCAGAAGTATTAGTGCAACAGTTAAGGCACCTGTTTTGGGTGCCACATTATCCGGTAGGATTTGGAGCATGAGTGGCCAGTAGGATAGTTAGATTTCACTTGAAAGTGTACTCTAGGTTATGTTTACTTTGGCGATGTAGTGTTTGGCAACATACTGAGAAAACACTTCCATTTTTTTCTCTCAAAAGAACCTGTATATAAAAAGTACTATAGGCCTGGCATATCTCCAGGCCTCT
>NC_090737.1:16376011-16398511 GCF_036898095.1 Palaemon carinicauda
TGTTTTCGTATGAAACATGTTTAAGGGAACATAATGTCTAACGGATGTCCTTTTAACTTTATATGTTTTATAAATTTGTAGAATAGTCTCGTAGGTTTGCAGCGTCAGTAAATTCCCTATTTCATCATTAAACCCCTTTCCTGACAGAGATAATTTAGCAAGTTATTACGTGATTTGTTTTTCATTATTATTATTATTATTATTGTTATTATTATTATTATTATTATTATTATTATTATTATTTGCCGAGCCACTATTATTTGAGATACTACCGCTAGAGAGTTATGGGTCCTTGACTGGCCAGACTACTATATTGGATCCTTCTCTCTGATTACGGCTCTTTCCTTTTGCCGCCTACACAGACCCCGAATAGTCTGGCCTATTCTTTACAGATTCTCCTCTGTCCTCATACACCTGACAACACTGAGATTACAAAACAATTTTTCTTCATCCAAGGGGTTAACTACGGCAATGTAATTGTTCAGTGGCTACTTTCTTCTTGGTAAGGGTAGAAGAGGCTCTTTAACTATGGTAAGCAGCTCTTCTAGGAGAAATACACTCCAAAATCAAACCATTGTTCGCTAGTCTTGGGTAGTGCTATAGCCTCTGTACCATGGTCTTCCACTGTCTTGAGTTATAGTTCTTTTGCTTGAGGGTACACTCGGGCACACTGTTCTATCTAGTTTCTCTTCCGCTTGTTTTGTTGAAGTTTTTATTGTTTATATAGGAAATATTTATTTTAATATTGTTACTATTCTTAAAATATTTTATTTTTCCTTGTTTCCTTTCCTCACTGGGCTATTTTCCCTGTTGGAGCCCCGGGGCTTATAGCCTCCTGCTTTTCCAACTAGGGCTGTAGCTTAGCATTTAATAATAATAATAATAATAATAATAATAATAATGATAATAATAATACAACCCTAGTTAAGGGAATGAAATAAAGAAATAAACTAAAAGATAAGTTTAAGAACAATATCAACATTAAAAGAAATCTTTCACATATAGAAACTTCAAAATAACAAGAGGAAGAGAAACCAGATAGAATAGTGTTCCTGAGTGTACCCTCAAGCAAACCGGCTCTTTTAAACAAATTTAATTTGAAATTAGATGATTGGTCCTCTTCTATTCTCGATTCTTTTCTTCTTGAATTTTAATTTTATCAAATTCATGTTCGAGTTTAACCATATCAAGTGTTCTCTTGGATCGCTTATATAACATAACCTGAATAAGTGAAATAGTTAATTTCAGCTGGATAATATCAAGAATTAATTTCCAGAAATTGCGTTTGATTTAGATAGTTGATTTCAGTTGGTTAATATTGAACTTTGATTTCCAGAATTTACGCTCGAGTTAAAAAGTTAATTTCAGTTGGTTAATATTGAACTTTGATTTCCAGAATTTGCGTTTGAGTTAGATAGTTAATTTCAGTTGGTTAATATGAAAGTTTAACTTCCAGAATTTGCGTTTGAGTTGAATAGTTAATTTTTGTTGGTTAATATCAAAATATAATTTTCAGAATTTACGTTATAGTTAAATAGCTAATTTCCATTGGTTGATATTAAATTTAACTTCCAGAATTTAGATTTGAGTTAAAAAAGTTAATTTCTATTGGTTAATATTAACGTTTAATTTCCAGAATCTGCGGTTTGGACAAATATCAGTCTTTCATAAAACTGAATTGCATAAAGGGAAACCTTCTGGCAGGACATAGAATCTTAAATGAACGTACACAAGAACTTGATTGCTTACGTTAATTAAAATCGGACAAACACACTTTGTGAGTCATCATGTTCATTATGTTAATGGCCAGCAAAAGACACAGTCACATTCAGTGATCCACTGACACTCACAGACCTCGTGCAGAGAATGCATTAGGCCGGGAGCACACTAGCGACTCTGTGGCGCCACAAAGCCACAGCATCGTGTGGCGGGGATGCGGTCTCACATAGGTTTCCACTGTTTTCAAAGCCACGCACGCCTGTGGCGGGGATGAACGACAGAGAGCCACAGTCGCTTTCCGCAGTCGCTAGTTTGCGCGGCAAAACTTGAAAACAATGGAAACTTATAGGAGACCACATCCCCGCCACACGATGCTGTGGCTTTGTGGCGCCACAGAGTCGCTAGTGTGCTCCCGGCCTTAAGATCACAGACATTAGAGTTTGTTAGCGGACTTGTGAATTAGACTGTACATTTCTCATAAGGAGTGCGATGTAAGCATTGTCTTGAAAATAGCCCTGTGAGGAAGGGAAACAAGGGAAAATTAAAATATTTTAAGAACAGTAACAACATTAAAACAAATATCAAGCCATTTCAACGAAAAAAAAAAAAATGGTGAATTTAAGTGAAGTACAAATAAAACATGTGGCCCATTTCAGGACTATTTATGCTTGATCCTGTAGGGTTTTTGTGCCGACAGTGTACCTCAAGCAGTATACAGTTGGCATTTCTAAATTGTATTTGCAGCTTCCTTTCACCCCCTAACTGCATTTACTTTTTGGCCTTCCGATATACCTTCATTCCCCTTTCCTATCATCTGTGATGTGTGTATGTATGCCTATATATATATATATATATATATATATATATATATATATATATATATATATATATGTGTGTGTGTGTGTGTGTGTGTGTGTGTGTGTGTATGTGTGTGTATATATATATATATGCCTATATATACTGTATATATATATATATATAATATATATATATATATATAATATATATATATATATATATATATATATTACAGATGTAATCTTCCTCAGCACGAAGATAAGTCAATATATAGTAGTCTACATAAGGAAAATTGAAAGTTGTGTATATGTAAAAATGCTCAACAGTTTCGTCCGCCAATGGACCTCTTCTTGGAGCGTTTATTATACAAAGAAATATTACACACGTTTGTACATACAGGAAAGGCTTCAAATCATAAAAAAAAAAAGATATAATTATACTATTACTACCCAACAGGCAAAAGTCACTTAACAAGGGGATAAAAGTAGTAAAAGTTGAAACTACAAATTAACATGAAAACAAGTAATGGAATGTTTGACAAGCAACCCAAGTAAATAAAACAAGCCAAAAAAAAGTAAGAACTATTGAAAAACATTTTCAAGTTTGTATTGACACTTTACACTGTGTAAGATAAAAGGATCCAATTTATATATGCCTGGAGATAAATTAAAATTCTTATTCCTACTATAAAATATACATGCTGATTCAATGACATTCCTCTCTATAAAATCAGTATTCTTGAACAAAATTTGTGACTGTTGCCAATCTACTGGATAACTACATATATTATTATGTATACAAATGGCATTACTTTTGTTGTTTGTTCTTATATTATACTTATGGTTTAAAATTCGCTTATCTAATGATTTTCCAGATTGTCCAATATAAAAATGTCCACATAAACATGGTATCTTATAAACTATACCCTCATCACTGTCAGGTGTGTTGCAAATCAGATTTCTGCCTATTGTATTCCTATAAGAAAATGCAGTATGAATCCCCAACAATCTAAGAGGAGCGATTACAGACTCAAAATTGGGATGGTATGGTAGGGACAGAAAATTAGTTTTACTTATCATATTCCTTTGGGGCGAATAAAAAGATTTTCTTGCAAGTGCCAGGCTTTTGTCTATGTCTTGTGTGCTAAAATTATTTTGAAAACCTATTTGATATATATTTCTGAATTCTTCGTCAATATATTCGGGACTGCAAATATTGAGGGCTCTTAGGAACATAGACCTTAATGCAGACAGCTTAACGTCTGATTTATGACATGAATAGTTATCTATTATAAGATTGTTGTTTGTGGGTTTTCTGTATATCTTGAATTTAAAATTCGAGTTCATAGTTGACCTTATGACTGTCACATCTAAAAATGAAATAGCGCCATTGTCTTCTTTTTCGACGGTAAAAGTTATGGAGGGGACTAGATTATTGAGATCACTTAAAATTTTATGAATATCAGAGCAAGCTTTTAGTATAGCAAATACGTCGTCAACGTATCTCACCCAGAAAATGTCGTCTAATAAAATTGCTCTAGCTATTCGACTTTCAAAAAATTCCATATAAATATTCGATAAAACTGGTGACAAACAATTACCCATCTGCATTCCAAACTTTTGTCTGTAAAATCTCCCATTAAATACAAAACTGGTGTCGACAACACATAGTCTAATTAAATCCAAAATCACATGGTTAGGTAAAGACATAACATGTTTGTTAAGTTCAATGTTCAAGAATTCTAGTACATCTTTAACAGGTACACAAGTGAACAAACTTTTAACATCGAAACTAACCATAATTTCATCATCATGTGGAGTTTCCCTACTTAATCTATTAACAAAATCTAAATTATTTTCTACATGTGAATTAGAGATAGTGCCTACTAATGGTTGCAATAAGACTACTAAAAATTTTGATAATTTATATGATGCTGAACCAATAGTGCTAATTATAGGACGTAATGGTTGCCCCTGTTTATGCGTTTTAACAGTACCATAAAGATAGGGAAGCCTTGCATTAATGGAGGTAAATGACTCAATCATGACTTTGTTCTTTCCAAAAATCTCCCTTACTCTTTTATGAAATTGGGCATTAATATTTTCACGAGGATCTGAATTTAACATTTCATAAGTATCTTGATCACTTAGTACAGAATTCATTTTTTCTACATAGTCAATACGGTCTAAAATAACAATAACATTAGCCTTATCAGCTCTAGTTACATGTATACTTTTGTCTCTTTTGATGGAATCAAGTGCTTTATTCAGACGTTTAGGGAAGTAATTAAAGGAGCAAAATTGTGAGTAGGCAGAATATACTATACCTCTAGCTATAGATAATACAGTTGAAATGTCTGGTGTATATGGAGATGACTTTTCTTTAATAATGAACTGTCTACAAATATTCACTATATCAGGTTTCTTTGTCGGATTGTTGAATTTCAACCCTAGAGCTAACACGTTCTTTTCATTGTCATTTAAAGTCTTTGATGACATATTCACATAATTAGAATCTTTACCATAAGTTTTCCAGTCTGATTTAGATATGAGAGACTTTAATTTATTATCAAATCTAAATTTAAATGACAATGAAAAGAACGTGTTAGCTCTAAGGTTGAAATTCAACAATCCGACAAAGAAACCTGATATAGTGAATATTTGTAGACAGTTCATTATTAAAGAAAAGTCATCTCCTCGTGAAAATATTAATGCCCAATTTCATAAAAGAGTAAGGGAGATTTTTGGAAAGAACAAAGTCATGATTGAGTCATTTACCTCCATTAATGCAAGGCTTCCCTATCTTTATGGTACTGTTAAAACGCATAAACAGGGGCAACCATTACGTCCTATAATTAGCACTATTGGTTCAGCATCATATAAATTATCAAAATTTTTAGTAGTCTTATTGCAACCATTAGTAGGCACTATCTCTAATTCACATGTAGAAAATAATTTAGATTTTGTTAATAGATTAAGTAGGGAAACTCCACATGATGATGAAATTATGGTTAGTTTCGATGTTAAAAGTTTGTTCACTTGTGTACCTGTTAAAGATGTACTAGAATTCTTGAACATTGAACTTAACAAACATGTTATGTCTTTACCTAACCATGTGATTTTGGATTTAATTAGACTATGTGTTGTCGACACCAGTTTTGTATTTAATGGGAGATTTTACAGACAAAAGTTTGGAATGCAGATGGGTAATTGTTTGTCACCAGTTTTATCGAATATTTATATGGAATTTTTTGAAAGTCGAATAGCTAGAGCAATTTTATTAGACGACATTTTCTGGGTGAGATACGTTGACGACGTATTTGCTATACTAAAAGCTTGCTCTGATATTCATAAAATTTTAAGTGATCTCAATAATCTAGTCCCCTCCATAACTTTTACCGTCGAAAAAGAAGACAATGGCGCTATTTCATTTTTAGATGTGACAGTCATAAGGTCAACTATGAACTCGAATTTTAAATTCAAGATATACAGAAAACCCACAAACAACAATCTTATAATAGATAACTATTCATGTCATAAATCAGACGTTAAGCTGTCTGCATTAAGGTCTATGTTCCTAAGAGCCCTCAATATTTGCAGTCCCGAATATATTGACGAAGAATTCAGAAATATATATCAAATAGGTTTTCAAAATAATTTTAGCACACAAGACATAGACAAAAGCCTGGCACTTGCAAGAAAATCTTTTTATTCGCCCCAAAGGAATATGATAAGTAAAACTAATTTTCTGTCCCTACCATACCATCCCAATTTTGAGTCTGTAATCGCTCCTCTTAGATTGTTGGGGATTCATACTGCATTTTCTTATAGGAATACAATAGGCAGAAATCTGATTTGCAACACACCTGACAGTGATGAGGGTATAGTTTATAAGATACCATGTTTATGTGGACATTTTTATATTGGACAATCTGGAAAATCATTAGATAAGCGAATTTTAAACCATAAGTATAATATAAGAACAAACAACAAAAGTAATGCCATTTGTATACATAATAATATATGTAGTTATCCAGTAGATTGGCAACAGTCACAAATTTTGTTCAAGAATACTGATTTTATAGAGAGGAATGTCATTGAATCAGCATGTATATTTTATAGTAGGAATAAGAATTTTAATTTATCTCCAGGCATATATAAATTGGATCCTTTTATCTTACACAGTGTAAAGTGTCAATACAAACTTGAAAATGTTTTTCAATAGTTCTTACTTTTTTTTTGGCTTGTTTTATTTACTTGGGTGCTTGTCAAACATTCCATTACTTGTTTTCATGTTAATTTGTAGTTTCAACTTTTACTACTTTTATCCCCTTGTTAAGTGACTTTTGCCTGTTGGGTAGTAATAGTATAATTATATCTTTTTTTTTATGATTTGAAGCCTTTCCTGTATGTACAAACGTGTGTAATATTTCTTTGTATAATAAACGCTCCAAGAAGAGGTCCATTGGCGGACGAAACTGTTGAGCATTTTTACATATACACAACTTTCAATTTTCCTTATGTAGACTACTATATATATATATATATATATATATATATATATATATATATATATATATATATATATATATATATACATATGTATACTGTATATATGTATGTATATATATTTATGTATATACTGTTAATATATATATATATATATATATATATATATATATATATACTTTATATATATATATATATATATGTATGTATGTACGTATGTATGTATGTATGTATGTATATATATGTATGTATATATATATATATATATATATAATATATATATATATATAAAACACATGTAAAAGCATTGCTAACTTACCACTGAAAAACCTTTACCTAATAATGCAACTGCTGGGTTATCCCCCTGTTACAGATAAGTGCTAAATGGCCTCCCAGGTCCTAGTGCCTGACCTCATGTCTCAAACACAAACTCCCTCAAATTTCAAATCCATTTTGCAGGAGATCAGTAACCTAGAAAGGGAAAGGGTTCACCACTTTAAACCCAAACCGAACGGTCACAGTAAGAAGCGACTACGGTATGTTGCATAGACATCATTTAGGGGTTGTGGTGGCCTATTGAAAACGTCCCTGCCTGACGGTTGCTGGACTAGGGTTCGAGTTACGCTCAAGCTCGATAGTTTCTTGCAGTGTCTGTACCATCCTTGTGAGCTAAGGATGGGTGTTTGGGGAAGTCTATAAGTCTTCTTGCTGAGTCGTTAGCAACCATTCCCTGGCCCTCCCTGTTCCTGGCTTGGGTGAAAAGGGACCTTTGGCACTGATCATATATATGGTCAGTCTCTAGGGCATTTACCTGCTAGCTACGGCATTGTCGCTGCACCTTTCTTCTTCCATTAATAAGTGGCCTTTAAACCTACGGTACATTTGAGTGTACTTTCGGGCACACTATTCTATCTTATTTTTCTTCCTCTTGTGTTATTAGAGTTTTTATACTTTATTTGTGGAAGATTGGTTTTAATGTTATTACTCCACTAAAATATTTTATTTTTGATTGCTTTATTTCCTTATTTTCTTTCCTCACTGAGCTATTTTCCCTGTCGGAGCTCTTGGGCTTATAGGATCTTGCTTTTCCAACGAGGGATGTAGCTTAGCAAGTAATAATGATAAAAATAATAATAATAATAATAATAATAGTAATGATAATAATAATAATAAAAATAATAATAATAATAATAATAATAATAATAATATGTTACGATCTATTAGCAAGACAATAATGTCTTTATATTGGGGGTGTGAGGATGTCATCGTAACAGTATAGTTATATAATAGGCAAACAACATTAAATGTGGATTAATGCGAAGAGGTTTTATGACAGTAGAAAAAAAAGGTAATCCAAACAAAAATCCAGATATGCAAAGAGAACTATTTGCAGTTATCTCTATTCATACCCCGCAGGTATCAGTAGGACTAAGAGCCAACTGTAGGTTTGTATCGTTTCCTTCGGGGTTTTTTCGTACATGACCTGGCATCTTCTAATCTCCACCTGTTCTCTGAGCTCAGAGCCATAATGTATTTGTAGGCCCAAAGTGTAGCCTTTTTCAGTGTGAAGATAGCAATGCTTTTATTTGCGTGTATGTATATGTATGTATATATACATATGTATATGCATACATACATACATACATACATACCTCTAGGCCTGTATGTGGGCCCGTTTGTATATATGTACAAAACTCACTCTCTCTCTCTCTCTCTCTCTCTCTCTCTCTCTCTCTCTCTCTCTCTCTCTCTCTCTCTCCTCTCTCTCTCTCTCTATATATATATATATATATATATATATATATATATATATATATATATATATATATATATATATATATATATATATACTGTATATATGCTTTTACCAACTTTACTAAATGAAGTAAAAATGGCTACTTCAGTATTTCTCGACAGGGATATACAGTACTGCATGTGGTAAAAAAAAATGAGTAAGTATTCGCTCCATTTCATTGGCGTGAGGTAATCGACATAAATCTTATTGAAATAAATAACGTCTACGAAAGCACTTCAGCTCCAAAATGGCTACGGAGGCACTTCAGCTTCAAAATAACTACGAAGGCACTTCAGCTCCAAAATAGCTACAAAGGCACTTCAGCTTCAAAATAACCACGAAGGCACTTCAGCTCCAAAATAGCGACGAAGGCACTTCAGCTTCAAAATAACTACGAAGGCACTTCAGCTCCAAAATAGCTACGAAGGCACTTCAGCTTCAAAATAACTACAAAGTCACTTCAGCTTCAAAATAACCAGGAAGGCACTTCAGCTCCAAAATAGCTACGAAGGCACTTCAGCTCCAAAATAGCTACGAAGGCACTTTAGCTTCAAAATAACTACAAAGGCACTTCAGCTCCAAAATAACTACCAAGGCACTTCAGCTTCAAAATAACCGCGAAGGCACTTCAGCTCCAAAATAGCTACGAAGGCACTTCAGCTCCAAAAAGAGCTACGAAGGCAGTTTAGCTCCAAAATAGCTACGAAGGCCCTTCAGCTCCAAAAATAGCTACGAAGGCACTTCAGCTTCAAAATAACTACAACGTCACTTCAGCTCCAAAATAGCTACAAAGGCACTTCAACTTCAAAATAACTACAAAGGCACCTCAGCTCCAAAATAACTATGAAGGCACTTCAGCTTCAAAATAATTACAAAGGCACTTCAGCTCCAAAATAGCTACGAAGGCACTTCAGCTCCAAGATAATTACAAGAGCACTTCAGCTTCAAAATAACTACAAAGGCACTTCAGGTCTAAATAGCTACGAAGACACTTCAGCTCCAAAATAGCTACAAAGGCACTTCAGCTTCAAAATAACTACGAAGCCACCTAAGCTCAAAAATAACTACGAAGGCACTTCAGCTTCCAAATAACTACAAAGGCACTTCAGCTCCAAAATAGTTACGAAGGCACTTCAGCTCCAGAATAGCTATGAAGGCACTTCAGCTTCAAAATAACTACAAAGGCACCTCAGCTCCAAAATAGCTACGAAGGCACTTCAGCTTCAAAATAATTACGAAGACATTTCCGTTCAAAAATACCAAGCTCCAGAATAGTTACGAAGGCACTTGAGCTCCAAAATAGTTTTGAAGGCACTTCAGCTCCAAAATAGCTGCGAAGGCACTTCAGCTTTAAAATAACTACGAAGGTACATCAGCTCCAAAATAGCTACGGAGGCACTTCAGCTTCAAAATATCTACGAATACACTTCAGCTCAAAAATAGCTGTGAAGGCACTTCAGATCAAAAATAGCTACGAAGGCACTTCAGCTCCAAAATAGCTACGAAGGCACTTCATCTCCAAAATAGCTACAAAGGGTTTTCAGCTCCAAAATATCTACGAAGGCACTTCAGTTCAAAAAATAGCTACGAAGGCACTTCAGCTCCAAAATATCTACGAAGGCACTTCAGTTCAAAAAATAGCTACGAAGGCACTTCAGCTCCAAAATAGCTACGAAGGCACTTCAGTTCAAAAAATAGCTACGAAGGCACTTCAGCTCCAAAATATCTACGAAGGCACTTCAGTTCAAAAAATAGCTACGAAGGCACTTCAGCTCCAAAATATCTACGAAGGCACTTCAGTTCAAAAAATAGCTACGAAGGCACTTCAGCTCCAAAATAGCTACGAAGGCACTTCAGTTCAAAAAATAGCTACGAAGGCACTTCAGCTCCAAAATATCTACGAAGGCACTTCAGTTCAAAAAATAGCTACGAAGGCACTTCAGCTCCAAAATATCTACGAAGGCACTTCAGTTCAAAAAATAGCTACGAAGGCACTTCAGCTCCAAAATAGCTACGAAGGCACTTCAGTTCAAAAAATAGCTACGAAGGCGCTTAAACTCCAAAATAGCTACGAAGGCACTTCAGTTAAAAAAATAGCTACAAAAACACTTCAGCTCAAATATGTGTACGAAGGCACTTCAGCTCCAAAATAGGTACGAAGGCAATTCAGCTCAAAAATGTCTTCGAAGGCACTTAAGCTAAAAAATAGCTACGGAGGCACTTCAGCTCCAAAATAATTACGGAGGCACTTCCGCTCAAAAATAACTACGAAGGCACTTCAGGGCCAAAATAGCTACGGAGGCACTACAATTTCAAAATAGCTACAAAGGCACTTCGGCTCCAAAATAGCAGGTGACTAATATAATTAATTAATCACTGAAATGTTTAAACGTGGAGTTAAAAAAAAAAAAAAAAAAGGAACATTTGTTTTGAAAGGGAAAGCGCTTAAGATAATTAACGTAACGTGAAGAGGATTTGTAGGTCGCGTACAAACAAGAAAGAAAAAACAAGAAAATAAGAAGAGTATCATAATAAACTAACAGAATGGCCACGAGGAATTCCGTCTAATGGTGTCGCCTCCTGTGTACTTAAATTAACAACATCTCGCCGGCCACCTCAGCCATAAAACGCTGTAAACTTTGCAGGTAAATATTACTAACTTTATACTCTGTGATATGCAAGTTTTTTTTTCTATAAGAAGAAGCAGAAGGGAACGAGCGAACTCAACTTTTAGCCATAGAGTCGATAATCCAAGAACAGCTAATGGGATTTAACACCCTCAAGGTAGTAAACGCTTTGTGCTAGTTTTGGCTACAAATTCAATGTCCGCGTCAAAGCTCCCTAGTTTGATGGGAATGCAGTTTCGTCTCACAGGAAGAGATTAGTTTCACCACACCCACACACATATATGTCATCGCCATCATGGTTTTTGCATCCCTACCTCGAGAACCTTTCTGTTTTTCTTGCGCCAACTGCAGATCGTATTATTCAGCTTGCGCGAGGCTATAATAATACTACACCCCTTTCTCACCCGTAGGAAAAACGTTTAGAGCTTGCCTGCCTGCCAAGTGAAGGCAAGGGGCCGGGCGTTTCGTGCCCCCCCCCCCCTTCAAAAAAAAAAAAAAAAAAAAAAAAAAAAAAAGATGATTCGTCACAAGCGAGTGTACGTTTTTTTTCCCCTTCAGCGGAGAGATAAGTAGTTACGGTGAATATCACGTTTTGGCGAGGGGCCTCTTGAAGGAGCTCTCACCTCCAATTCTTGAAAAATACTCGAGTACGGTATTTTATCTCATTTGCGCTTGGCGGTTGTGTTTTATTAGCTCGCTTTGGTAAATGTTTGCGTTTTTAAAACGCTAAATTATCGTACGGTTTCTCTGAAAGATGGTTATCATGAACTATATTCCCGGAATAATACTAAAGTGCTGCATTCTTAATTAACTCAGTTTTTCACTTTTCGGTCTTCAATCAAATTTGAATTCAATTTTAATTTAAGAATTTCGTCAGTGAATGCCTAGGCATTTCAATTGATTAGTAATATTAAGATTTTTGCAAACAGGTTATTATTATTATTATTATTATTATTATTATTATTATTATTATTTTACACACACACACATACTGTATATATATATATATATATATATATATATATATATATATATATATATATATATATATATATATACAAACGGTCAACGATTAGAATATCTCTAACAAGTGTTAATCTCATACTGATTCAGGAGACAGAAAATTTGCATGCTTGGCCATGCACATGCAATAGAAAACGGTAATGAGTTCATGGTAGACTATTATTATTATTATTATTATTATTATTATTATTATTATTATTATTATTACTACTACTACTACTTGATAAGCTACAGCCCTAGTTGGAAAAGCAAGATGCTATAAGCTTAGCGGCTCCAACAAGGAAAATAGTCCAGTGAGGAAAGGAAACAAGGAAAAATATATTTTAAGACCAGTAACAATATTAGAATATAAATATAAACTATAAAAACTTTAACAAAACAAGAGGAAGAGAAATAAGATAGAATAGGGAACCCGAGTGTACCCTCAAGCAAGAGAATTCTAACCCAAGACAGTGTAAGAGCATGGTACAGAGGCTATGGCACTACCCAAGACTAGAGAAATGGTTTGATTTTGGAGTGTCTTTATCCCAGAAGAGCTGCATGCCATAGACTACTTCAAATCGAAAGGGGATTAGCATACTTCTCCTAGAAGAGCTGGATACCATAGACTACTTTAAATCGAAAGGGGACTATCGTAAAGCAAGCTTCGTTATAACAAACATAGTAACTAATATACAAGAGGAACGATTCAATTTCAGCAATAAATCCAATGCCTCTAATATCTCCATGGACTTCATGTCTTTCGTTTTTTGCGTTATCCATCAGTTAAATAACGATGCTGCGTAATCAGATTATCATTCCAATGACTCGGCTCGACTGTTAATTCAATTGGCTAAAAGTTTAAGGGAAAACATGATTACTTTAACGATCGGTGATTTATTACTGCCAGTCGTATTTCTGAGTAGCTATTATGTTATTGAATTTTCCGAAGTTGTCTAGAGAGACTCGGTGGGGACAGAACTTAAGAATAGGGATGGGATAGCGAACGTTGGGTTCGTGTGTGGGTTGTGAGTAAAAGAAGCTAAAATTTATTAGAGCTCTCTCTCTCTCTCTCTCTCTCTCTCTCTCTCTCTCTCTCTCTCTCTCTCTCTCTCTCTCTCTCTCTCTCTCTCTCTCTCTCTCCTATCAGCCTAGGACTGTCACGATCAGAGATGGATATGGGGGCATTTCGTGATCGAATCCGTCTAAGTGTAATTTGTCCTGAGCCTCCTGGCCAAGGGATTTTTAACCTTCCTCGCCATTTGTCTTTGTGACCCTTGATGGAGGTGTCTTTTTCTTTATTTTTTTTTTTTTACCTCTTCTCCCCCCTTTTCTTTATCATGATTTTGGGCTGGTTTCGGAACTGTGATTAGTTTCGACGATATGATCTTGATCAATGGTCAAGGTTGGATCCTGAAGTCCACGGGCGCCCAGCCCAATTCTGACTCACAGTAGCCTTTTTTTTCTCCCTTTAGCTGGGCCCAGATTTCCTCTCCTCTTGGTCCTCTCCCTTACTCCCTTTTCCCCTTTTTTTCTAACCTTCTTTATTGGGGGAGAGAGAGAGAGAGAGAGAGAGAGAGAGAGAGAGAGAGAGAGAGAGAGAGGGGAGGGGGATGTACCCCTGTGTGAAATCAGAGATCATTAGCGTTCAGAGATAAGCCATTGTTTAATGGTACTTTTCTTTGTGGTGTTGAAGACTCATTTGTCGGCGTTTGTTCTGCAGGTTTATTTATTTTCCTTTCACCCTTTTTTTCTCTTTCTCTCTCCTTTCCACTCGAATGTATCTGCTGTGAAATTTTTTGATTTTTTCTTTTTGTTCATCATTCTCTTATTTCCCTCATGTAACTAAATTTTCTGTTCCTTATTTTTCTAGCTTACTCTTATAATATTTATCTAAACTGGCCATCTTAATCCCCTTAATGCAAAATCTTAGACAAGCAATCAATAGAAAAAACACGCTCATACAGTGTAATGCTGGTTTTTTTATTTTTTTTATTTTTTTTTTTTTACCTATCGCTCTCTCCGCGCTGATAATAGAACAACCTATTTAAGCTTGCCATCGCATGTTTTAGATTGCTTGAATTTTTGTGACATTCTTGCTCTCAACTGCTGGTATCTAAGCTTGTTATCTCTTGAATAAACTTTAGTGGCATTCAACTCGCCTCTTTGTTCGAACCTAATATTTGCCTTTTCACACATCTGTGTAAGTTCATGAAGTGATAAATGTTTTTGGAGTTAATGGGTTAATATGTCACTGACTCTTTAGAGGTCTTTCATTAAAGCTACCCTCTGTTGTTGATATATATATATATATATATATATATATATATTTATTTATATATATATATATGTATATACATATATATATATATATATATATATATATATATATATATATTCAAATAAGCCATATATATTTTTGATATATTAATGTCTGGATTCTCTTAACGACCTCGGGATCAGAGCCCCAGGCGAAATCACACAAAGACAAGAGCTTGGCTCCGGCCGGGAATCGAACCTGGTCGGCAAGCTTATATAGACAGTGACTAACCCACGTGGCCAAGTGGGTTAGTCACTGTCTATATAAGCTTGCCGACCAGGGTTCGATTCCCGGCCGGAGCCAAGCTCTTGTCTTTGTGTGATTTCGCCTGGGGCTCTGATCCCGAGGTCGTTAAGAGAATCCAGACATTAATATATCAAAAATATATATGGCTTATTTGAATATGAAAAACACGTAAAAATGTGCAAAATTTATCATATATATATATATATATATACACACACATATATATATATATATATATATTTATATATATATATATATATATATATACCACTAGCCGTTGCTTACCTACTGCATAACGAAGGCCTCAGTCATGTCTATCCACTCCCGTCAGTTTATGGTCTTTCTATACCAGTCTGTACCAGAAAATTTTCTTAGTTTTACAATCCATCGTCTTCTCTTCCTTCCCCAGCTTCGTTTGCAATCTCAAGGGACCCATTCTGTTATTCATTATATGTCGTATTCATGTCCATTCCTTTTTCTTACATCTTATTAGAATATCCTGTACTTTAGTTTGCTCTCGTATCCTTGTTGCTCTTTTTACTGTCTCTTAGTGTTAATCCTATAATTATTAATATTCTTTTTATAGCTCTTTGACTTGTAAATTCAGCTTATGGTCTAAGGTTTTAGTGTATTTATGTGTATATATGTATATGTATATATATATATATATATATGTGTGTGTGTGTGTGTGTGTGTGTATTTAAGTGTATTTATATTACATGAGTGGTTGCCTGTATATATATATATATATATATATACACACACATATATATATATATATTTTATATAGACAAACATACATACATACATACATACATACATACAGATGTGATCATGTACAGGAAAATACAAACATATCAAACGACTACACATCTATACGGAAACCTTTCCCCCAAAAAATCAATAGTATCCAGAACAGTGCGAATAGAATCTTGCCGAGGAGCGAAAGGCGTTTCCTGGGATTCCCTCTGCAACTGTGAGTAAGGGAAAGGGGAAAACGAACCCTTCCCTTCTCGCTCATAATGGAGGAGGATGAGCAAACATCTGTCTTCTCCCGAAAGAAATATTTAACTAGTTTAGCTTAACAAGGTGGAAATTGGTTGAGGCTTTGGCGCTGTCGTTGTACCTAATGGAATATTTCGTCGTGGAGAGATATCGTTGTTTCGTTATATAACTTGAACAAGAAATGACGTAATATATGATTTTCAGCTAATAAATAATTATTTATGCATTGAAATAACAGTATAATCAGAATAATTGAGTTTAATTATTTTCATGTTACATTTCCTCATTATGGTAAACTAGTGTACGCGACCCGTTCAAAATACCGGATAAGTATTTTGATAGATATGCACACACACGCACACACCTCTCACTTGTGTATGACTACTTCCTCTCCCCCCTGGCCCAGGGATGGGTAGAGCTGAGCGTGACTGGATATATATATATATATATATATATTTTTTTTTTTTTTTTATACAGTATATATATATATATATATATATTTATACAGTATATATTTATACAGTATATATATATATATATATATATCCAGATACTTGTTCTTTATTATTTATGAGAGATGATATATTTTGTATTTTCATGTGCGTGTGTGTATGTGACCGTTTCCTTCAGGGATCACATAATTGTTTCTGAAACATTTGTTATTAAAGATATATACACAGTTACTCATTTTAATCTTATCTACAGGTTTTATTCATCATTTTAATATGTATGATATTTTTTTAACAGTTGTTATTATTAAATTGTACTTAGATGCAACCACTCTGAGTGAGTCTAATCTGTGGATCTTCACGGTCGAGTAAATGAGGTTAATAAGACTTACCACTGGTGTATCCAGCATGCCTGATGTACAGTTGGCTTCATTAATTCCGGTACACTTCACGGGTAGCTAAGGAGACGTCTGGCAGCTGAACATAATATTAGCAATGCTGCATGTAAAACAAAGTAGCTGAGCTTGTAAATACGTGATGAGATTTTTTCCTTATTAATTTTACTGAGTGTCTCTTAGGAAATAACGACATTTTTTCTATACTGCTCTTCGTACAATTAATAAAAAAAAATGCAATTGATCGTGGTGTTCACAAGCACATCGACATTTTTTTTTTTACAGGCAGCATTGGTAACTTTTTTAAACACAGTATTACCTGTTACAATGTACACGTGTCAAACGTCTCCTTACCTTCCCGTGAATTGTACCGGAATTAATGAAGCCAACTGTACTAGCTATCTGTTAATGATAATAGCAGAAGCAGGAAGTGTGGTCGGGCTTAATGTAGCAATAGCATAAAGAGACACAAGGTTATTACCCCATTTTACTGATGGCACAAAAGTATCATTTCCATATCTCTAATGTAACTCCGTGTCAGTACTGAAAAAAAAACTGCTATTGCTGCTGTTACATATTTTGTATACTTGTAAGTCTTAAAACTTTGTTTTCATTATCTGCATCTATCCGTTATCGTATTTTTTCATATCTATGTTTGGTGTTATCTATTACAATGAGCATTTCACACGCTCTAGGCCATGAAATTCTGTGCTCAACATCTTAATGATGTAGTGTAATTATCTTTTTTTTTCTTTCTTTTTTTCAACTAATGTGGGAAGTGTAAAAACAATGTACCCCTGTTTTAAATATGTATATGGCTTTTTAGCGGAAATTATTATTAGCATTATTATTATTATTATTATTATTATTATTATTATTATTATTATTATTATTATTATTTAAATGTACATATTTCTACTTAACTTATTTATTTCAGCAAATAGTCTCTACAGTTTATGGCCATCATATATTTATGCACTTAAATTATATTTATTTATTTTTTTTTTATATACCACGTGTGAACAATATGTTTGCTTCTCAACAACGTGGTCACACTTTGGTAAGAAGTGTTTTTTCTTATCCACGAATTTTTTAAAAAAATAAATTCTTATAACAAGTTTCATCTATTTCCTGGGTTCTTTGTGATTTCTATTATTAATTTCTTTTATGGCAATTTCTACAAAGATTTATATATAGTTTATTTCTTCGTAATGAAGATTAATATTTGATTTTGTTTTGATGAGTGATATGAATATGACAATAGCAGATTCTCCAACAATAATCTTATCCTCTCACGTCATATCACATTACTGCCTTTTCGAAACTAATTGAGAGTTTCTTCAAGTTTCGTTATTTTTTCGTCTGGTTGCAATTGAAAGTCGAGCAGACTTTAAAGCTAAAGAATCTTTTTTCTTTTAAGCAATTATGAAAAGTTTTTTTTTGCGTAATTTTTGTTATATTATATAGAAATATACAAAAGATCAGGAAGCAAGGCAATCGACAACGTTTCAATAATATTGCATGTGGCATTAACTTCATGTTTTTTGTAATAATAATAATAATAATAATAATAATGATAATAATGATGATGATGAAAATAATAATAATGATAATAAAAATAATAATAATAATAATAATAATAATAATAGTAATAATAATATTGATGATAATAGTAATAGTAATAATAACAACAACACCAACAACGAGATGTTACTCGTTTTGTTTAACTGGAATTCAGAAATCAAAACTCATTTTTTTCCTAGAGGTCTGGTAGCACCCGCGATGTTCTGATATCCTAAATGTACGTTCTGAAGATATGGCTTCAGAGTTCAAGGCTCCTCTATATTTTTTCCTTCTTCCATGCCTGGTCTATGTAAGGACATGCCTTGTTCATCATAAGGCTTAATACTACACATTATTCTATAAGTTTTATTCCAGCTACGATCAAGACTGTGGAATGATCTTCTTTATCAGGCAGTTGAATTGTTGGAGCTTCAGAAGTTCAAACTTGCAGCGAATGTTTTTATGTTGAACAAGTTAACTAAGTCTTTCCTCATAGTTTATATATGACAGAGCTATTTTAACGTTGTTGTTGATCTTAATATGTTTTATTATAATTATTGATTCCTTCTCATATAGTTTTCTGATTTCCTTTTCTCATTTGGTTGTTTTCCCTGTTGGAGCCCTTTTCCAACTAGGGTTGAAGCTTGGCTAGTAATGATAATAGTAATAATAATACAGTTACAGTAATACAGGGTCTATATTGCGTATCATCTTTCATCTTAAACATCCTCTCTCTCTCTCTCTCTCTCTCTCTCTCTCTCTCTCTCTCTCTCTCCTTTATAGACTTAGCACTATTTATATACTGTTACTTACCGACCTAACCCAAAATCTCTCTCTCTCTCTCTCTCTCTCTCTCTCTCTCTCTCTCCTATAGACTTAGCACTTTTTAAGTACTGTACTGGTATTAACCATGCTAACCCAAAATCTCTCTCTCTCTCTCTCTCTCTCTCTCACTCTCTCTCACTCTCTCTCCCCCTTTAGACGTAGCACTTTTTATGTACTGGTATTAACCATACTAACCCAAAATCTCTCTCTCTCTCTCTCTCTCTCTCTCTCTCCTCGCAAGTTATGAAAGTGAAACAACAACATCTAACTGTCCTCAAATAGACGAGAGAGGGAATCTGCATCAGTCAACTGATTGCATCACGAGATCCAGCTTATCTTCCTAGCGGAGCCTAATAGGAACCGGGGGCATCCTAACCCATCCACCCCCTCCCCTAAACCCCTACGGTTTCATCTCCCATTACTACTTAGTTGAGAGCGTTTAGAATCCTTTTGGGTAAGGGAAAGAGACAAGGGAGGAGGAACTATAACTGGGAGGAAAAGAGAAGTAAGGAATAAGGGACTCTTTTTAGGGAGAAAGGATAAAGGGGAAGGGGCTTTTAGGATGAAGAGGGAAATAAGAAGGGAGAATAGTGTGTCTACCATTTTATGAAGGAGGGGGAAAAGTGAGAAAAGAGTCCTTGAGGAAAGGGGGAAAGGTTAAGTTTCCGTATAGGTAAGATATCACACTAGGGGAGTGGACCTATACCGGTTAGATGGTGAGGGGAAATAAAACTAGGAGGGTTACCCTTCGAGAGGGAGGGGAGGAGGCAAGTAAGGAGCGGGAAGAGGAGGAGGGGAAAGTAAAGAGAAACAGGTGGTTCTGATTTCTCCTTAATTCCTCTCAATTCTAGTTTTTCAACCGGTAGTCAACATCAAAGCTGATTAAATCTGAAGGGTAGATTGGCTACGGCTAATTTAGGGACGTAGAAGGCTGATGAACGGAGAGACAGACCCTCAGACAAATAAACAGAGAGAGAGAGAGAGAGAGAGAGAGAGAGAGAGAGAGAGAGAGATAGAGAGAGAGAAGATAGGAAATTGCGTATGAAATGCTCAAACAATAGATTAACGTAACGACGTTAAACATTGTAAAGCTTTGTAAATATGAATTTTCTATATGTTACAGAAATATTCAATAATTACATTAGCAAATGAGCAGAAACTTTTGATTTGTATTTAATGAATACCACTCAACGTTATATAAGAATCTTACATTATAATATATGTTGCATAATCATTCGTAAGTTCATAGTTATTAAACGTGTATAATCATTATTATAATCCATGCTCATTCAAATGAAAAACTACCCAATGATGGAACTTGAAGGTGAATTCACGTATTTGGTATAGTATTATTGTACTAATGAAAGCAATTTATATAATAAACACAGGCGTTGTATTCCCTTAGATTTTATCTAGTTTCAAGAACTTTCATGGTAAACCTGTTTTATTATTATTATTATTATTATTGTTATTATTATTATTATTATTGTTGTTGTTTTTGTTGTTTTTTGTTGTTGTTGTTGTTATTATTATCATTTCGGGAGTAGACCCTCTTTTAAGAAGGTTTTATTGAAAGCGATTCGCTGCCTCAGTGGCGTTAATTTTGTAATTAACTTTTTCTATTGTTCTTATTATCTTTTTCTCTTCATTGCTACAATCCGCCAGTAACTAGGAAAGGAACAGTTACTGGCGGATTGTAGCAATGAAGAGAAAAAGATAATAAGAACAATAGAAAAAAGTAATTACAAAATTAACGCCACTGAGGCAGCAATCATTTTCAGTAAAACCTATTATTATTATTATTATTATTATTATTATCATTATTATTATTATTATTATTATTTATATTGTTATTATTATTATTATCATTATCATTATCATTATCATTATCATAACAATAATAATAATAATAATAATAATAATAATAATAATAATAATAATAATAATAATAACAACAACTAACCAAACTACAATCCTAGATGGAAGAGCAGGATGCTGCAAGCCCAAGGGCTCAAACAGAAATTATCCGTGTGTAAAATAAGTAGAGAAATAACAATTAAATTCCACATGGGATTTAAAAAAAAAAAAAAAAAAAAAAACATAAAACATTAAGATTAGTATCATCGTTGAAAGAGATCAGCTATTTATAAAGTATGAAACAAGATTCATGTCATATTAAAATGCTCTAAGACTAAGGGCTCCAACAGGGAAAATAGCCCAGTGAGGAAAGGAAACAATGAAAATTAAAATATTTCAAGAATGGTAACATCAGAATAAATATCTCCTATTTAAACTATAAAACTTTAACAAAACAAGAGGGAGATAAATAAGATAGAATAGTATGCCCGAGTGTACCCTCAAGCAAGAGAACTCTAACCCAAGACAGTGGAAGATAAGGAATTTTGGAGCCTTCATAGGACTACTTGCCGAGTCATCAGCACCTAATGCCTGGCTCCTCTAGGTCTAAATTAAATAAACAGTGTCTTCGGGCATTGATCATAAGGTCGTGTATATTCGGTCTCAGAGCATTGATTTATGTCTTGCCCATAGGGTCAAAAGCAAATTTTAACTTTTTAATGATCAATAATTATCATGGGAAAAATGGAAACTTTTATATATCATGGAAAAGCTTAATTTTTTTTATAAGTTATAAGTTATTTGTATATAATATTGCCCATTGGTCAGTCAGTGTTAATTATAGATCCTAATTTTTCAACAATTTAAAGATTTTACTTATACCACTTATTGTAGTGGCCGATACGGTAACATCCCTGACTATTGATCGCCAGACTGGGGATCGAGTCTCTCTCAAATTCGTTAGTTCCTTTAGTGTCTGCAACCTCACCATCCTTGTGAGCTAAGGATGGGTGGTTTGGGAGTGCCTATAGATTTTTTTTCTGAGTCATCAGCAGCCATTGTCTGGCCCTCCTTGGTCCTAGCCTGGGTTAAAAGGGCCTTGGGCGCTGATCATATGTATACTGAATATGGTCAGTCTCTATGGCATTGTCCCGCTCGATAGGGCAATATGTCACTTGCCTCCCATTCATGAGCGGCCTTTAAACCTCACTGCGTCCCGTTAAAGTGAAACACCAGACCATATTTTTTTTTTTTTTTTTTTTTTATCAATCCGGTTACTACGCTCCGGTGATCCTCTTCTATAAATAAGGAAAGAAATCTAAGCTTCCTCCTTGCAGGATCTACACATTACGCCCTTCGCGACCTTTTTGGGATTCTATGAAATTTGAGGT
>NC_090737.1:16403511-16413511 GCF_036898095.1 Palaemon carinicauda
TGTCATTACAATCTATATTGATATTCATGAGAATATTCATGGAGAAGTATTGATTTAAAAGCTCACGAGAGAGAGAGAGAGAGAGAGAGAGAGAGAGAGAGAGAGAGAGAGAGAGAGAAAGAGAGAGAGAGAGAGAGAGAGAGAGAGAGAGAGACGACTGGTGAAGTCTAACTGAGGCCCTTTGTGTCAATACGCGTATCAGGAGATGATAATATTAATACTAATATTATTATCATCAAGAAATAATGCCCCTTTTATTTTTTTTTTTAATTGGTTTAACCCCCCCCCCCAAATTGGGTTACATGGCTTAGCAGATAGATAAACTATTGTTTTATTATTGTTTTTATTGTTATTGTTATTTTTGTTGTCAACCAGCGCAGTGTACTTGTGCGATCAAGATAAGAAGAATTAATTGATAGAAAAAGAGATGATATCAACTTAAGCTATCATATTCAGTAGATGTCAAAATGTAAGGGAAAAAAAAAAAACATTAACCTGTACATCATTAAGACAGGTATAGGCATTACCTTTAAGAAAGCCTTAGATTATCGAATATAGTGAGTTTAAATGCTTTTAGGAAGCACACATTATTTATCTAGACTTCAATCCCCTAATCCACAGAAACAAATTAAGAACACTCACTCCATGTTGCCCATTACTGCTTCTGTCTTTAATTTCTCACATATTTTTTATAAAAAATGGTGGACCTTATTGTAAGCAAAATAAGTTCGTTATATTTTCTTATTTCAAAGCGTTAGAAGGTATAGGAAAATATTATTATGTCAATAAAGAAAGATAATAGATGTTAAATGATAGACCTTTGCTATTAAAAAACGGAAGAGCTTCCTTCATACGAGAGATGTCTCCATAACCTCTAAAAATCAAATGGCCAAAGAAATAAAAATGAAATGGATATCTTAAGACTTTCCCCCCAACTCGTTCCCTCGTGTGGCTGGTAGTACGGTAGTTCTAAGTAACTAAGATTTAAGATGATGACATCTTTCTCACGATTTTACTTTGAAACTTAATAAGCCCTTTGTCCAAACGAAATTTTTTTGGCCATGCAGCAGAGTTTACGTTCCGTTAGGGCCAGACCATTTACAATCAATATTCTATGGAAATTGTCTACAACAACATAAAGATTACACTGGTTATGAAACAGTAATATAATTCTCTAAAATCAAACCAAATCAGCCACTGTGGAACCCACGCAATTTGTTTATCGTGTACAGTACATTCTTTGAGCATCTGAAATATGCCGGAGCCAAATATTGATTGAAATCATACGATTTTCTTTGGTCTTCAAACCTTCCATTTTAATTCGTCTTAAAATTTCCAAAGATAGACCAGCCAAAAAATGAGACAAATGTCTAGCCTCACTTATGAAACATTCATTCTATTCTTAACCAAAGAAATATTTTGTCTTTTATAAAACTTCCCTTCTCGGCTCCAGCGACCTCTCTCGATTCTTAGATTATGGGACAATAGTCTAAGGCGACTATAGGACTCGCAGAGAATCAGGAATAAACAAATTAGTTGCATATACAGGTTGTAACGTCATTGTTACGTTTAGTTCATTTGCATAAGTGTTAAATTTAGTACATTGTAAACTTCTGGCGCTTATAATATTCGCTATATCAACAGATGGATTAGAGTTGATGTGAGGTTCCAGATATTTAGACATAAGTCTAAATGCGTTGATTTTACACTTCTTGTGCAACTCTGACGGTCACGAATGCTACTTGTAGACCGACGGAATGGGGTTTAAAGGTTTGAAAATCTCTCATGAAAGGGCAGAGGCAAGGGACAGTGACAATAAGCAGGACAGTATCCTAGAGACTGGCCATATGTACATATATATATATATATATATATATATATATATATATATATATATATATATATATATATATTTAGATATATATATATATATATATGTATATATATATGTATATATATATATATATATATATATATATATATATGCATATGATCAGCGCCCAAGCCCCTTCTCCATCCAAGCTAGGACCAGGGAAAGCCAGGCAATGGCTGCTGATGGCTCAGCAGATACACCTATAAGCTTCCCCCAAACCCCTTCATTCCTACTTCACAAGGATAGTGAAGTTGCAGACACAACAAGACACTATCGAATTTGACACCTACTCGAACCCCAGTCCGGCATATCACTAGGCAGAGACGCTATCAACAGGGAATGAGGAGAAATGAGAGAGACGAATAACAGGGTGGATAGTTGGAAAAAAGAAATAAAAGGAGAGAGATAAAGGAGGACGAAGGCCATTAGTAGTTTGGTGCAATATTGCACAATGGAAAAATAACCCGTCAATTAAAATCACTAATGCACACATGTAAATCAACCATATCTGGATACACAATCTCTCTCTCTCTCTCTCTCTCTCTCTCTCTCTCTCTCTCTCTCTCTCTCTCTCTCTCTCGCTTTATATTATTTCTCTATGAGTGCATTATTAGTCACTCAAAGAGAATTGGGGCTCCCTGGAATAAAACATTTTCACTTTGATGGAAAGGCAAACGGGTTGATCGGTATATATGTTTTGTTCAATTCTAATATCTAAAGCTTTTTCCCCCCTTTTCTACTTTCTGCTTTTGTTATGCTATGATGTCTAGGTAACTTTGTGAGACAGACATGAAATAAAAACGTAATTTGTATCTGAATTTCACAGTGCATTTATAAATGTCGGGGGAGTTCCCGGATGTGCGAGCATTATGCAAACAAATGCGGAGAGTTTGCATCTAAATTTCATTTGAATAATCATGTGTGTTGTTGCACTCTGTTTGATATATATATACTGTATATATATATATATATATATATATACACACACACACATATATATATATATATATATATATATATATATATATTCCTTATTTCTGTAGTTTGTTAAGATTTTACTTAATATAATTTCATGTATTTTTTTATAGATATCATGAGGCATTTTATCTTATTTGAAAGACATCATAATTTCGTGTATTTTTATAGATACCATGAGGTATTTTATCTTATCTGAAAGAGCTTAATTTCACGTACTTTTATAGATATTCTGAGGTATTTTATCTTATTTGGCAGACAACTTAATTTCATGTAATCTTTTTATAGATATCATTAACTATTTTATCTTATTTGGCAGACAGCTTAATTTCATGTATTTTTTTTTAGATATCATGAGGTATTCTATCTTATTTGGAAGACAGTTTAATTTCATGTATTTTTATAGATATCATGAGGTATTTTATCGTATTTGAGAGAGCTTAGTTCCATGTATTTTTATAGATATTATGAAGTATTTTATCTTATTTGATAGACAGCTTAATTTCATGTATTTTTATAGATATCATGGGGTATTTTATCTTATATGACAGGTAGCTTAAATATTCCATTTAAAGATGAAATGTATAAATACTCATACGCTTTTTTAAAGTTTTTATAGTCTATATATGCAGTTTAATTCCTTATTTCCTCTCCTCACTGAGTTATTTTCCTTGTTGGAGCCCTTGGGCTTATAGCATCCGGCTTTTCCAACTAGGGTTGTAGCTTAGCTAATAATAATAATACTAATAATAGTAATAATAATAATAATAATAATAATAATAATAATAATAATACTTATGACATGAAATCCTATACAATCCTTCTTAAGATCATCGCTCCATATTTACTGTATTCCGCAGATGTTAAATTTGGCATCACTCTTACGAACTCCTCAACCAGATATCTCCACTAAGAAAATTGATGGCCGTCACATAACTGACATTTTATTCGATTTATTTTTGATAGGTGAAATTCAGACTTCCATCCTCCGTTCGGTTTATCAAAATCAGATGAAATACACACACACACACACACACATATATATATATATATATATATATATATATATATATATATATGTATATATATATATATATATATACACACACACATATATATATATATATATGTATATATACACACACATATATATATATATATATATATATATATATATATATATATATATATATAAAATGAAAAGGAGGACGAAGAGTCTGGACAACATCTTTCAATTTATTGGTGCCGACGTTTCAGGACTGATCCCATTATCAAGGCTAAAATGGACATATAAAACATTATAAGCAAAACTCAGTAGAAATATATAAAATACAAAAAAGACAGTCAGAATTAAAATTGAAATTATAAACAGTTACAAGTAAAATATGGAGATAAAAAATAACTAAGAGAAAAGTATCTTAAAATTAAATATACAAGAATCAAAATTGTCTAAGGAGACCAACCTGTCTGGAACAGACTAGAGAACTGAGTGACTATCTGAAGGACAGTACTCAGAAAGAAAATTCAAAATTTGCCAGCTTAAGCGATGTGGAGGGGGACAGAGGATAATTGGCTGTTTAGTTTAGGAGCCTTTTCTTTAATCATTAAAGACTCTAATACTAGTAGAGAGGAGTTATTTGGCGCTTGAGCAATGATTTCAAAGTTTTTATATGCAATGTTGGTCTTGCATTTACTTGCATGTTCTCTGATGGTTGAGAATTCTTTGGTTTTGAGCGCACATCCAGTTCTATGACTCACTCCCCGATGCGCATCTATACGAACTTTCAGCAATCTTTTTGTGGAACCCACATAATTTCCGAGATTACATCTCGGACAAGTAAACATATAGACCACTGAAGAACGCATTAGATCGGGGAGAGAATCCTTAATTCTAAACATGGATCCCACTGTCAGGGGATTCTTAAAAATAAGTTTAAAATCCAGACTCGGAAAATTGTTTAAAATGACTTTTTTAATTTGTTCCCCATATTTTCCGTTATTAATGAAAGGCAAAGAGGCATAGAAAATCATTTTTGGTACTGTAGGAACTTGAAGTTTTGGTTGATAATGTTTGGTCAGAAATTTGTTAACTAATCTATAAAATATTTTAGTTGGAAAACAGTTATCCATGAAATATTGCTTCAAAAAGACTATTTCATTATGAAAGGATGTCCAGTCAGACGAAAGGTAAAATGCCCTGCAGATCAGGGTTGTTACGGCATTTAACTTAAAATTATAAAAGCAAAAGCTAAAAAAATTAGTGCCTAAACCAGTGAATGTCTTTTTTCTGAATACGCTAGTTTTTAGACGTGTCTGCCCTCTTGAGATGTTAATGTCAAGGTATGGTAACTTGTTATTTTCTTCTTCCTCAATAGTGAATTTGATGTTTGGATGCACGTTATTTATGAAATCTAAAAATCTAGCAGCATGTTCCTTTTGCTTGAAAGTAGCTAACGTATCATCTACGTAGCGTTTATAAAATATAGGTCTAAATAGCAAAGGACATTGGTCTAAAAACTGCTCCTCAAGATGACACATAAAAATATTAGCGAAGGTGGGCCCAAGAGGGCTACCCATAGCCATACCATCAAGTTGTTTAAACAACTTGCCATCAAAAATAAAATGAGTGTCAATCACTGCAAGTTCAAGTAATTTTTTAAAATCAGACTTATTAAAACCGTGATATAAGTCGTTTGGAAAAATAAAAAGTTTGTTTAAAATTATTTCAATGGTTTCTTGCAGGGGCACGTTCGTAAATAGTGATTCAACATCATAGCTAACCATATAATTACACTTGTTTTGAGTGGCGATTTCAGGTATCAGAGAGGCAGAATTGGGCAGTGTATATTCATTTGAGGTAAGTGGTTCTAAAAGAGGCACAAGAAATTTGGCAATATTAAAATTTGGTGAATTATAAGCAGCTAAAATAGGTCTGAGTGGAACATTTTCTTTATGAATCTTAGGTAAACCATATAATATACCATAAGAGGACCCAGAGGAAAATAGGTCTGAATATACCTGTTCAGTAATGGTACTATTATCCTTCAGTCTTTTCAGTGTTCGGTTAATTTTGTCTTCCATTTTAAAAATCGGATTGAACTGAGGAAGACCCAAGTCGGAAAATTTAGTTGGGTCATTTAAAACTGTGTACATTTTGGCTATATAATCTGCTTTGTTGAGTAATACTGTGCCTTTACCTTTATCCGGTCTGGTTACAACGAGATTAGGATTTTTAGCCAAACTTTTCAGCAAATAGAAATCATCCCTCTTGAAGAAAGGGGCCCAGTTAGTTTTTAAAGATGAAAAGGTTTTATGGGCGATCTGGTGCAAGTTACGTTGAAAGTTGCTTATATCCGTGGGAAGGGGTAGTTGCCTTAACCTTTGAAAAAGAAGTTCAAATGGCAAAAAGAACTGGCTGTAGTTTGGGCGATAGTTAGGCATACAGAAGTCCAAACCTAATGATAGAAGAAACTCCTCCCTTTTAGACAGTACATGATTAGAATAATTAAAATCAGTTTTCTTATGATTCATAAAATTTGGAATATTAACACCGAGATTATTTAACTTTCTGTCATGAGTTTGCTTTTGTTTGTCAGTAAAGGAAATTATATTTTTATTTAACAACGTTTTCAAGTACATGTTATCCAAAAAAGAAACAGAGTTAAAAAGGGTTTTACACAATTCGGTAATAGTAGTTTCATGCTTAGTAATTAGCCTCTCCTTATGTTTAATCTCGAGGTCAAGTAGAGCCTCCGTGGATTCCCTGTAGAAATGAGTGTTGTAGAGCGAAGAGCGATAAAGGCGGAACTTTACAAAATTAGGAACAACATTGCTTAAGCGGCAGTAGAGTAAAAAGTCCAAATCAAGCTGAGCCTTCCTTAGTTTCTTTCGAGTAGATTCCAAGCGTCGATAAGATGATAAAACGGGTCCACCATATTTCGAGCGTAAATATTGAGGTAGGTCGTTGCTCCTGGCGAGCTTTAAAGCCTAACTATCGCCCAAACTACAGCCAGTTCTTTTTGCCATTTGAACTTCTTTTTCAAAGGTTAAGGCAACTACCCCTTCCCACGGATATAAGCAACTTTCAACGTAACTTGCACCAGATCGCCCATAAAACCTTTTCATCTTTAAAAACTAACTGGGCCCCTTTCTTCAAGAGGGATGATTTCTATTTGCTGAAAAGTTTGGCTAAAAATCCTAATCTCGTTGTAACCAGACCGGATAAAGGTAAAGGCACAGTATTACTCAACAAAGCAGATTATATAGCCAAAATGTACACAGTTTTAAATGACCCAACTAAATTTTCCGACTTGGGTCTTCCTCAGTTCAATCCGATTTTTAAAATGGAAGACAAAATTAACCGAACACTGAAAAGACTGAAGGATAATAGTACCATTACTGAACAGGTATATTCAGACCTATTTTCCTCTGGGTCCTCTTATGGTATATTATATGGTTTACCTAAGATTCATAAAGAAAATGTTCCACTCAGACCTATTTTAGCTGCTTATAATTCACCAAATTTTAATATTGCCAAATTTCTTGTGCCTCTTTTAGAACCACTTACCTCAAATGAATATACACTGCCCAATTCTGCCTCTCTGATACCTGAAATCGCCACTCAAAACAAGTGTAATTATATGGTTAGCTATGATGTTGAATCACTATTTACGAACGTGCCCCTGCAAGAAACCATTGAAATAATTTTAAACAAACTTTTTATTTTTCCAAACGACTTATATCACGGTTTTAATAAGTCTGATTTTAAAAAATTACTTGAACTTGCAGTGATTGACACTCATTTTATTTTTGATGGCAAGTTGTTTAAACAACTTGATGGTATGGGTATGGGTAGCCCTCTTGGGCCCACCTTCGCTAATATTTTTATGTGTCATCTTGAGGAGCAGTTTTTAGACCAATGTCCTTTGCTATTTAGACCTATATTTTATAAACGCTACGTAGATGATACGTTAGCTACTTTCAAGCAAAAGGAACATGCTGCTAGATTTTTAGATTTCATAAATAACGTGCATCCAAACATCAAATTCACTATTGAGGAAGAAGAAAATAACAAGTTACCATACCTTGACATTAACATCTCAAGAGGGCAGACACGTCTAAAAACTAGCGTATTCAGAAAAAAGACATTCACTGGTTTAGGCACTAATTTTTTTAGCTTTTGCTTTTATAATTTTAAGTTAAATGCCGTAACAACCCTGATCTGCAGGGCATTTTACCTTTCGTCTGACTGGACATCCTTTCATAATGAAATAGTCTTTTTGAAGCAATATTTCATGGATAACTGTTTTCCAACTAAAATATTTTATAGATTAGTTAACAAATTTCTGACCAAACATTATCAACCAAAACTTCAAGTTCCTACAGTACCAAAAATGATTTTCTATGCCTCTTTGCCTTTTATTAATAACGGAAAATATGGGGAACAAATTAAAAAAGTCATTTTAAACAATTTTCCGAGTCTGGATTTTAAACTTATTTTTAAGAATCCCCTGACAGTGGGATCCATGTTTAGAATTAAGGATTCTCTCCCCGATCTAATGCGTTCTTCAGTGGTCTATATGTTTACTTGTCCGAGATGTAATCTCGGAAATTATGTGGGTTCCACAAAAAGATTGCTGAAAGTTCGTATAGATGCGCATCGGGGAGTGAGTCATAGAACTGGATGTGCGCTCAAAACCAAAGAATTCTCAACCATCAGAGAACATGCAAGTAAATGCAAGACCAACATTGCATATAAAAACTTTGAAATCATTGCTCAAGCGCCAAATAACTCCTCTCTACTAGTATTAGAGTCTTTAATGATTAAAGAAAAGGCTCCTAAACTAAACAGCCAATTATCCTCTGTCCCCCTCCACATCGCTTAAGCTGGCAAATTTTGAATTTTCTTTCTGAGTACTGTCCT
Organism: Palaemon carinicauda; assembly: GCF_036898095.1. NCBI lineage: Eukaryota > Metazoa > Arthropoda > Malacostraca > Decapoda > Palaemonidae > Palaemon > Palaemon carinicauda. The sequence continues at coordinate 16,412,283 of NC_090737.1, forward strand.
TCAGATAGTCACTCAGTTCTCTAGTCTGTTCCAGACAGGTTGGTCTCCTTAGACAATTTTGATTCTTGTATATTTAATTTTAAGATACTTTTCTCTTAGTTATTTTTTATCTCCATATTTTACTTGTAACTGTTTATAATTTCAATTTTAATTCTGACTGTCTTTTTTGTATTTTATATATTTCTACTGAGTTTTGCTTATAATGTTTTATATGTCCATTTTAGCCTTGATAATGGGATCAGTCCTGAAACGTCGGCACCAATAAATTGAAAGATGTTGTCCAGACTCTTCGTCCTCCTTTTCATTTTATCTTTAAAGCTCGCCAGGAGCAACGACCTACCTCAATATATATATATATATATATATATATATATATATATATATATATATATATATGTGTGTGTGTGTGTGTGTGTGTGTGTGTGAGTGTGTATCACTGTGTCTGTGAAATCTCATTTTGAACATAAAATGATCGAAGATCAAAATATCTTATTCTGTATGTGTTGTTACTTCTTTAAGTGTTACTCGGTGATCCTGGAAATTGTAACACAATATAACTCACATTTAATCGAGAGAGAGAGAGAGAGAGAGAGAGAGAGAGAGAGAGAGAGAGAGAGAGAGAGAGAGAGAAATGTAAATAGCTATCGTATATCACAAACGACTGATTTACCACTTTGTCAAGTAAAAATCCAGGAAAATGTATCTAATTATTATTATTACTAGCTAAGCTACAACCCTAGTTGGAGAAGCAGGATGCTATAAGCAAAAGGGCCCCAACAGGGAAAATACCCTAGTGAGGAAAGGAAATAAGTAACAAAATTAGAATAATTATTTCCTATATAAAATTTAAAAAGTTAACAAAACAAGAGAAAGAGAAATAAGAAATAGTGTGCCCGTGTGTACCGTCAAGCAAGAGAACTCTAACGCAAGAGAGTGGAAGACCATGGTATAGAGGCTATGGCACTACCCAAAACTAGAGAACAAATACATAAAAGATAGTTTATGGTACCAGATGCATATAAACCATTTCATGAACATATGCAAATAGTCTATTACTAATAGAGCATTATATCATTTATAATGATGACCCCTCTGTGACCCAACCCTAAGGTTCATGAGGCTTTTTAACCGAATGGAAATTCCCTCAGCAAATAAGAATGCTGGGAGCATTAGCAAGCACCGCGAGAGCAAACATGTGAATATGCAGCGCCAGAAGGACATGTATCATT
>NC_090737.1:16421011-16423511 GCF_036898095.1 Palaemon carinicauda
GTGGGATTGATAAGGTCGAAAGAAGAAGAAGAGGTGATAAAGCTAAGATACGAAATTATTATTATTATTATTATTATTATTATTATTATTTGCTAAGCTACAACCCTAGTTGGAAAAGCAGGATGCTATATGCCCAGCGGCTCCAACATGGAAAATAGCCCAGTGAGGAAAGGAAACAAGGAAACCTAAAATATTTTAAGAACAGTAACAACATTAGAATAAATATTTCGTATATAAACAATAAAAACTTCCACAAAACAGGAGGAAGAACAATATGATAGAATAGTGTGCCCGAGTGTACTCTCAAGTAAGAGAACTCTAACCCAAGGCAGTGGAAGACCATGGTTCAGAGGCTAGAGATCAATGGTTTGATTTTTTAGTGTCCTTCTTCTAGAAGAGCTGCTTACCATAGCTAAAGAATCTCTTCTACCCTTACCAAGTGGAAAGTGGCTACTGAACAATTAGAGTGCAGTAGTTAACCCTTTGAGAGAAGAAGAATTGTTTGCTAATCTCAGTGTTGTCAGGTGTATGAGGACAGTGGAGAATATGTAAAGAATATGCCAGACTATTTGGTGTATTTGTAGGCAAAGGGAAAATGTTCTGAAACCAGAGTGAAGGATCTAATGTAGTACTGTCTGGCCAGTCAAAGGACCCCGTAACTCCCTAGCGGTAGTATCTCAACGAGTGGCTGGTGCCCTGACCAACCTACTACCTAAATGACATTATTTCGTTCGAGTCAACCTCGTGTTTTTAGCTAATTATGAGCTCGTTCCAATGTCTCCCTGTTTTTTCCTAGAATCTATGAAGACGCTGATGATATCAAATTGACCTTCCTTCTTCCTTTTACGTAGATTCAGATTATCAATAAGCTAAGAGTCTATAGAGTTTTTGTGTCTAGAGTCTTATTCATAGCTTTAGAGCCCTCGAGAATATGAGAAATAGATGACAAGTGTTCAAAAGGAGGCCGAGGTTACTAATAAGGGCCCCGCACGATAGACCTCTGGAAACTACTTATAAATACCCCTGCTTATGCCGGTTGGGAAATAGAAAGAGCCCGTGTTAGGCCACGGAGCTTGCAATCTGCAATAACACTAGACGTAAACAAACATGACCCCGTTCCAGTGAGTTTGTGTAATACATACACACACTTATATATATATATATATATATATATATATATATATATATATATATATATATATATATATATATATATATATATATATATATACACACACACATCACTAACACTCGTGATTTCAATGTAAACATCACCCACGAATGGCATTTAATACCGAATTCTACCTTGGGAATATATATCCACTTGGAATTCATTTTATGGTAACAGCTGATGGCTCAGTTGGTAGAGTCCTCGCAGGCATGGTTTCTGGCCGAATAGGCAGGGGTTCGAATCTCCACCCGGCCAGAAGCTGTTACCATAAAATGAATTCCAAGTGGATATATATTCCCAAGATAGAATTTGATATTAAATGCCATTCGTGGATGATATTTACACACACACACACACACACACATATATATATATATATATATATATATATATATATATATATATACTGTACATGTCCACAACAAATATATTATACATAGATAGATAGATAGATGGATTTATATACACATATATATGTATGTAAGAAACTTTACCCCTCTTTAATTGCCTTGTAAAGGCTTAAAAGTTTAAACGTCACTCATGAATGGCAGAGGCAAGGGATCGTGACAATGCCCTAGAGACTGACCGTGTATACATATGATCAGCGGCCAAGCCCCCTCGCCACCCAAGCTAGGACCATGGAGGGCCAGTCAATGGGTGCTGATGACTCAGCAATTATACCTGTAGGTTCCCATAATCCCCCCCCCCCATCCTTAGCTCACAAGTATAGTGAGGTTACAGTTACTACAAGAAACTATCGAGCTTGAGCAGTACTCGAACCCCAGTCAGTGAGATCGCCAGGCAGGTAGGGACGTTTTCAATAGGCCATCACAAGTTACTCCTTCTTAAAGAGATGTCACTCAGTGAGTTTTTAACGTGTCCTATTTGTTGGTTATTTTGACAGAACCAACAAATGTTGATATCTCTGTTTCATCTTCGTAAAGGTCAGTTTTACCATCGTATTCTGCCTCTCTTACCTAAGATCTGTCCCAGATTTAGTCACCACAATGATAAAGATATGAGTCACCCAGCTTCCCTTTTCTAATGGGCATTCCGCTACACCCTTTTCTAGTCTGAGTGACAGGTCTGTCATTATTTACTGTGAAAGGAAAATTAACTCCATCACTCCAGCTTCGGGCACATTTTTTTTTGTATTGTTTTGTCTTGTATAGACTCAAAATTGGTATGATTATATATAAATATTACTTTCTATTTCTTTTTATGATAGATGATTTTGGATGACTTTTTGAATGGTGACTTTTTTTTTTACCAAATATATATAACTTCACACGGGGCATAATTTTATGAATCATATATATACTATATATA
>NC_090737.1:16428511-16431011 GCF_036898095.1 Palaemon carinicauda
TTTTAGAAGATTTATTCCAGCTGTGACCAAGTTGTGGAATGATCTTCCTAATCGGGTAGGTGAATCAGTGGAACTTCAAAAGTTCAAACCTTCAGAAAATGTTTTTATGTTGAACAGGCTTACATAAGTCTCTTTATAGTTTATATATTAAATATCTGTTTTAATGTAGTTCATGTTTTTTAAAATGTTTTATTTTAGTTGTTCATTACTTCTTGTATCGTTTATTCATTTCCTTATTTCCTTTCCTCAATGGGCTAGTTTTCCCTGTTGGAGCCCTTGGTCTTATAGCATCTTACTTTTCCAACTAGGGTTGTAGCTTAGCACTTGATAATAATATTAATATCTTCACTTACATCATGTATGTCACATGATCGGCAATTGAATTATGCAAATTTTTGCACTAATTTCATGCAAATCAGATAAAGATTAGCCACGATTTGGCAAAAACGTTTTTGCCTTTTTTTGACCTTGACATTAACTTTTGACCTTTTCGTGACCTTGGCCTTAACCTTTGACCCAAAGTGTCCTTGGATCATGGCCAATCATCCCACCAAATTTCATGAGATTCAGTCAAAACATAACCTTTGCTTCAACGAGGTTGGCGAAGGTAACAGGAGGGTCACTCGGTAGACAGCATTTCTTCGCTACGCCAAGCAGTCTGATTTTGCCCTTAAGTCTACTGCGTACTTGTACTTCGATGTATTTTCTTTGAAATCTAATGAATTTGTTCTAGGGTCATACCTCACGTGTCCACAAGCTTCGTTGAAGTTGGTTCGGTAGTTTTCGCGTAATGTTGTTTACAAGCAAAAAATAAACTTAACAAAATATTTGCCATTTATTCAACATTGCAATTATTTTTGTAATACTTCTGCGTACTTGTATTTTGATGTACTTTATCCAAAATGTTACAAATTCATCCCTGGGTCATACCCAACATGACTACCAATTTTGGTCAAAATTTGTACAGTAGGTTTTGTGTAAAGTTACTCACATACAAATGAATTAACGACGGCAGCGGGGGAGTACACTTCTAAAACTTACTGTATAATCGCATTAAGGGGATGTGTTGTGACCACTGTTAATGTGGGGGCAACGTGATTGGCTATGACGTCATTAGTGGGAGGGACTTATTTCGTCTGGAATCTTTGTGAAGGTGGAATAATTTAGTCGTTTTGGCATGGGTATGTTTTCCGGATGAATAGACATATAACACATACACGTGCACACACACACACACATATATATATATATATATATATATATATATATATATATATATATATATATATATATATATATATATATATATATATATATATATATATATATATATATATATATATATATATATGTATATACAGTATATGAAGAGGAATACAGAGTCATAGCAACTTATTTTCTAAACGTTTCCTGTATCATTATACAATGTTTTTGGAGAATTATGCCTTTTAATTGCTTTAATGTCTATAGTCTCTACTGTATACCCTTCGCAAAATAACGTATCTGGAATTACGGAATATATCAAACCCATATTCTTAATTCTGTCTTGATTCCTTAACTTCCAGATGTACGATAAATATATGAAAGGACTATAATTCTCAATTCCAACTCCGTGATTCCCAAATTCACAGTAGCATTGTAAATTGACGAAATTCTACTTTGAGTCAACCTGAGGTTGAGGTAAATGGACGAAAGTTGATAGTTATGTCACAGAGCAGTTCGTTGTAGCGCCCGTTATGTCCATTAAGGGAATATCTCAACATGGAACAATTTTAGGTTGAATTATCCTTAAAATGACAAAATTTATTCTGAGCTTCCAGGACAACTCCCAAAGGTCTGTCAAGACTGAAATATGAACTTGATGCAAATTTGGGCACAAATATGTAACATTTATATTGCACCGACTTTGAATCTCTCTCTCTCTCTCTCTCTCTCTCTCTCTCTCTCTCTCTCTCATGAAAGAGTCATTGAGAATATGCACTTTGACTAGTAAACTGTAAACAGATGTGTTATCCTCGGTCCTGTTACCCTTCTAGAATCGGTTTATTGGCCAGTGCTAACAACAGCAGGTACGAAGTGACAGGCATGTCATTAAAAAGTTATTTACCTTGTTTAGATATATGCATAAGGTCAGGGAATGAAGTAACTTCTAAATACATCTCCCCTATGTAATAAAGTGCAACGTGTCTGGCTATATATATATATATATATATATATATATATATATATATATATATATATATATATATATCACTTCCTACGCCTATTGACGCAAAGGGCCTCGGTTAGATTTCGCCAGTCGTCTCTATCTTGAGCTTTTATACCAACAAATCTCCACTCATCATTTCCTACTTCCTCAGCCATGTAGACCTGGGTCTTGTAGTGCTTTATGGAGCGCAGTTAAAAGTTGGGTGAACTAATCTCTCAAGGGGAGTGCGAATAGCATGAAACCATCTCCATCTACCCCTCACCATGATCATACCACACACACATACACTTA
>NC_090737.1:16433511-16436011 GCF_036898095.1 Palaemon carinicauda
TGAAAAAGGTCTTTCATATATAAAATATAAAGCGAGACTTATGTTAGCCTTTTGAAAAGAAAAGATTTTTAAAAAATACACAAAAATCCTTATATGATAAAATAAACATTTTTATACAATATGCTGATTACTACGACATTTTGAGCAAATAAGATTTTCTTTTACAACATTATGATTATTATTATTATTATTATTATTATTGTTATTATTATTATTATTATTATTATTATTATTATTAATGCTTGCTAAGCTACAACCCTAGCTGTGTTCCAAGAGGGAAAATAGCCCAGTGAGGAAAATTTAAACATCTTGAAAATAGTAACAAAATTGAAATAAACATTTCTTGAATAAACTATTAAAACTAACAAAACAATAGGAAGAGAAATAAGATGGAATAGTTTGACCGAGTGTACCCGAAAATAGGTTACCAAACAACATCATCTGAAAATATAGTAAAGTTTACAGTAATTCCTCTAAAACGAAAGCGAAAGAAAAATAAGGTCAGAATTTAATCCTCGTGTATTACACTGACTTATCCGGAACTGAATGTTTATGTAAGGGTTGACTCAGTCAGACCAGGAATTGAAAAATCTTCGCCTTAAATGTTTTCTCTCGTTCCCTAGTCGAGGTCACATCCAAGCGGGTTTAAAGATTCCTTGGTCAAGTGAAGGAATACGGAATTATTTTGTACCTTTTTAATACTGGAAGAATTTTTTCAACAGTTGGACTTCTCGCTTTACATCTCTCTACTCGAGAATTATTCATGCGATAGTGCCGGTCTTACCTTTTTAATTGTTAAGGATATACATACATAAATACATTCATACATACCCTATATAATGAATAGGAAGTCTCTCTCTTTCTCTCTCTCTCTCTTAGGTAGTAGGTTGGTCAGGGTACCAGCCGGCCGTGGAGATTCTACCGCTAGAGAGTTATGGGGTACTTTGACTGGCCAGATAGTACTACATTGGATCCTTCTCTCTGGTTACGGTTCTTTCCCTTTGCCTACACATACACCGAATAGTCTGGCATATTCTTTACACATTCTCCTCTGTCCTCATACACCTGACAACACTGAGATTACCAAACAATTTTTCTTCACCCAAGGGGTTAACTACCGCACTGGAATTGTTCAGTGGCCACTTTCCTCTTGGTAAAGGTAGAAGAGACTCTTTGGCTATGGTAAGCAGCTCTTTTAGGAGAAGGTCACTCCAAAATCAAACCATTGTTCTCTAGTCTTGGGTAGTGCTATAGCCTCTGTACCATGGTCTTCCACTGTCTTGGGTTAGAGTTCTCTTGCTTGAGGGTACACTCGGCCCACTATTATATCTAATTTCTCTTCCTCTTGTTTTGTTGAAGTTTGTATAGTTTTTGTAGGAAACATTTATTTTGATGTTACTGATCTTAATATATTCTTTTTTTTTCCTTATTTTCTTTCCTCACTGGGCTATTTTCCCTGTTGGGGCCCCTGAGCTTATAGCATCCTGCTTTTCCAACTAGGGTTGTAGTTTAGCAAGTAATAATAATAATAATGATAGTATACACACACACACACACACACACACATATATATATATATATATATATATATATATATATATATTATTACAAGCTAGGCTGTATCCCTTGTTGGAAAAGCAAGATGCTATAAGCCCAAGGGCTCCAACAGGGAAAATACCCTAGTGAGGAAAGGAAACAAGGACATAAATAAACTACAAAAGAAGAATAAAAAATCAAAATAAAATATTTTGAGAACAGTAACAACATTAAATTTTTATATATATATATATATATATATATATATATATATAAATATATATATATATATATATATATATATATATATATATATATATATATATATATACCCTATGAGAGGGGGTAACCCGAAAGGTACACTTGGATACCACAACCGCCGTGTTATAGTTAGGAAAGGAGAAAGGTTTGGGTAGGATTGAATATGTTTTTGTATATCTATCTAATTTTGACGGGTTGCATACAGTAATACACATTTAAATATTTAGTTGTCATTTTTGCGGGGTCTCTCTCTCTCTCTCTCTCTCTCTCTCTCTCTCTCTCTCTCTCTCTCTTGCAATGTATGGGTACTTATTTCTACAGGAAATAAGGATTTGCTAAAAACTTCCGTTTGTGTTTTTTTCACTACCACATCACCATTTAGCTTAGTTGCTGTTTTTTTTTTTTTCAATCCGACTAATAGTACCTTTATATTTTTTATTATCAATTGTAATAATGATAGTAGAGGTGTTTTACCCTTATTATTGTTATTATTATTATTATGATGATGATGATGATGTGATGATGATGATGATGATGATGATTATTAAAGAAAACAGCATGACACTCTCGATGATATGTGGTAAAGAAATTGTTTTTATTATGAATGTAATATGCTGTATATACTTCCACATGCTTCATAAGGTTTTATTGCCATAAGATCAAAAGTAATCTCATGAAATTATGCTGAAGTGTTAAGTATAAA
>NC_090737.1:16444353-16459353 GCF_036898095.1 Palaemon carinicauda
AAGTTTCATCACGAACACTAGTGATTTTAATTTATTCGAATATCAATCCACTTATAGTTTTGGAAATAACTCTGTTCTGGGAGTACAGACTCAAAGGGAAATTCCTTTTATGAAAAAAATTTCTGGCCCGGCCAGAATTCGAAACTTTTCCAAGTCGAAATCAATGTCACTGTCGGCTATCATATCCATAGCTGAATGGGTATGATAGTCTACTTCCACTTTGATTTCGACCAAAAAAAAAAAAAAAAGAAGTTCTAATTTTTTGCCGGCAAGAAATTCATAACATAAAAATAATTACCCCTACAGTCTTTGATCCCGATCAGATTGACCTCTATATTACAATTCATTTGTAGCTTTACAATATATATATATATGCATATATATATATATATATATATATATATATATATATATATATATATATATATATATATATATATATATATATATATACAGTGTGTATGTATATTTGGTTATCTTTGTTTGCCGGTGACTTTCTAGCATGGTGTCTGAAATTCTACCTTCATAGAGTATATCAAATTGACAAATGAAATAAAGTCACTGTAAATAAATAATCATAAATTGATGTGTAATTTCCCTAGATTTGGCCTAGAGCGATAATACTCCAGGTGAAGTAAAGGAATTTCTCTGGAAAGGTCCAGTTAAATTATCTATTTGAGAGAAGAGCTAGGCCTACTGTAAATGTATCAATTCTTTTCAGTTAATCCTGAATGCTTCTTGAACTCTTTCAAAATTAATCATAGTCATCCCCCCCATTTTTGCCTTTTTTCTTTCTTTCAACCATCAAGTCCTGGCTGGTCGAGTACAATTGGACACAGGAGATCTTGGCACACCTCGCTCTGATGAATTACACCCCGATACACCGTTACTTCTCTGCGAGTAACCAAATAGATAGTTTAGAGGAGAGATGACAGAGATGTTTTTTTTTTCGGGGGGGGGGGGGGGCTACACACAGGAACTTAACATTGCAATAAGGGAGTAACAGGGTGTAATTCATCAAAGCGAAGTGTGCCAAAAATTCATGTGTCCAACTGTACATTATGTAGCGTCTTTCTCCATCCAGTTACTCGTCTTGTTCTTGGTTGGACTTTACTTCCGCTCACACCAGACTTCCAAGGTCTCTTTCTGGTTTCATTATCGCTTGTTACCGACAAACCCAATGATGCCTGAAATTAAAATACCAGTCATTATGTAAAGTATTATAAGTGGTAATTGCTTTCTTTTATTCTTCATACCTTAGCAATAAAACGCTGTGAAGATGATATTTTTGGTCATGCAAAAATGATGAGATACTCATCATCATAACTATCTCCTCCTACGCCTATTGACGCAAAGGGCCTCGGTTAGATTTCGTCAGTCGTTTCTATTTTGAGCTTTTAATTCAATACCTCTCCATTCATCATCTACTTCGCGCTTCATAGTCCTCAGCCATGTAGGCCTGGGTCTTTCAACTCTTCTAGTGCCTTGTGGAGCCCAGCTGAACGTTTGGTGAACTAATCTCTCTTGGGGAGTGCGAAGAGCATGACCAAACCCTCTCCATCTACCCCTCACCATGATGAGATAATACAAAAAGGAAAATAAAGCAATGATAACATTTCCTTCATTAAGGCACAAGCAGATAAGTCATGTGATGTATTGAGGGTATTATAACTCACTTCTCACAGAAACGATGTGATATTCACAGTAATTATAACGCAACAAAATGAAATGAAATTATGATAGCCATATTTGAGAACATCTTGGCCAAGAATAATAGGAATGTCTTTGAAGAGTCATATGGATTTCATATCTCTGTACAGACAGGTGTACATTTAATCTTTAATACTAATCGTGGGCGCAATTAGATAGAACTGAATTCAGTAGTTACTTGACATGTTAATACACATTATTTTGATGTTCAATATTATTATTATTATTATTATTATTATTATTATTATTACTTGCCAAGCTACAACCCTAGTTGGAAAAGCAAGATGCTATAAGCCCAAGGGCTCCAACAGGGAAAAATAGCCCAGTGAGGAAAGGAAATAAGGAAATGAATAAATAATAAGAATAAATTAACAATATATCATTCTAAAAACAGTAACAGCGTCAAAACAGATATGACCAATATAAACTATTAACAACGTCAACACATACATAAGAAATACAAGAAGAATCAGGCGTGCGATTTATTGGTAAACTCCTAAGCAGCCAGATCAAATTGTTTTTGATATTTTGAGGAACAATATTTGCTTTTATGTTGACACTTGGGAAATCATAGTGTCATAATTATTTTCCTTATTTTTTTTTTTTACGATATTTCAACAGGGATTTTTTCCTTTAATATTGAATTATGTTTATGATGAACTAATATTTTCCTCTAAATTTATTGTTTTCTTCACTAACCTATTATTATTATTATTATTATTATTATTATTATTATTATTATTATTATTATTATTATTATTAGCAGTAATAATAATAATAATAATAATAATAATGATAATAATAATAATAATAATAATAATAATAATAATAATAATAATAATAAAAGTAGTAGTAGTAGTGATATCATTATCTTTATCAATATTTAATATCCAGTTTTATAACTAGAAAATTTAGGAAATGTATTTTAGTACAGGTTCTCTTAACATATCATATGGTAGGGAAAAACACCTGTAATCGGTCAGTTTTTTCTTACTTTGCATTCTAGTTTTTTTTCTAAGGAAGCTTTTCTGTCGTACTGGCTCAGAGCATTATTATTATTATTATTATTAATATTATTATTGTTGTTGTTGTTCTTGTTCTTGTTGCTGTTGTTATTGTTATTGTCGTTGTTGTTGTTGTTTTTGTTGCTGTTGTTATTGGTATTGTCGTTGTTGTTGTTGTTGTTGTTTTTCTTCTTCTTATTATTATTATTGTTATTATTATTATTATTATGGTTGTTGTTGTTGTTGTTTTTTGTTGTTGTTGTTATTGTTATTGTTGGTGTTGTTGTTGTTGTTGTTGTTCTTCTTCTTCTTCTTCTTATTATTATTATCATTATTTTTATTATTATTATTATTATTATTATTAGTAGTAGTAGTAGTAGTAGTAGTAGTAGTAGTAGTAGTAGTAGTAGTAGTATAAGGAACTTTTAAAGATATTCCTAAAACTATGCACGGCTTCAGGTAAAGAGTAGTATTTGATAGCCTGTAATATTATTTTAAATACAAATAAATAACTCTTAAAGGAATTACATTGATCAGCGTTAAAAATGGCCGATGATTAAAATAAAACTTTTAAATCAAATTTGTAAATGTTAAAGGAAGTCTCCCATTTATATAAGTATATTATATCAGTATACACATATAGAAACATCAGACCAGTTGAATATTTAACATAATCCTTATCCTTCTATCCATTTAGAAATAATTCAGTTAAATGAGGCAAATCGATAAATAGCCTATAAATTTATATTAATTTAACAAATAGGGCTAGGCGAATATCTAAACTCATTCCTATTCCTTCTATCCAATTAAAAATAATTCAATTGAATGATCCAAATCACGATAGGACAGCCTATAAATTGATGTTAATTTGAAAAGTAATTCAGTTGAAGGATGCAAATCACGATAGGAACATTGAAATGGACGATAATTTTTACAAATAGGCATAATTATTGTTTATCTACACAGACACACGGTTAGAAAAAGCCAAGATAGAAGGATATCTAGGCGGGATCAATAAACCTAAAACCCTCTTTCTAAATCAGCATAAGGCCGAGGCCGTAAGGATAGAAGAAGAAGAAGAAGCGCAGCAGGTAACTTGGCCATTACGCCTACTCGTTCTACCTGGATGTTCTCCTTGGCATGTAACAAGAAACCGCGGGGAGGGTATTTGCATTTTTGTTATGTATATCAGCTTTATGATGGCAAACCTTCCGCTCCCCCCCCCCCCCTCTCTCTCTCTCTCTCTCTCTCTCTCTCTCTCTCTCTTCCTGCTTTTTTCTCTGTCTGTCTGTCTATCTATCTGTTTGCCTCTCTCTCTCTCTCTCTCTCTCTCTCTCTCTCTCTCTCTCTCTCTCTCTCTCTCTCTCTCTCTCTCTCTCTGTCGATCTGTCTGTCTGTCTATCTATCTGTTTGCCTGCTTCTCTCTCTCTCTCTCTCTCCTCTCTCTCTCTCTCTCTCTCTCTCTCTCTCGTCATGGTAATTTTCATTCTCTGTCGAAATAAAAATTCTCTTGAACACAACCCGTTTTTAGGGAAGGTTGATTCTTCAACGGAGCAAGGGGATGATTAATGTGCTAAGTAAGGTCTTTCACAACACCCTAATTAGTAAGCTTTTTTTCGAGGATTTTAGGCCTTCTTCCCTTTTATTAAGTCGTGCGTTAATCATAAGGGAGCAATGAAGTTCTTTACCCTTTTTTTTAAGTCTTAATTACGAGTATTTATGTCGGAACGCACGAAGCTTACGTTATCGTGTATCGCGTTAAAGACGTTCCCTATTTAGCAATAATTACGTATGCATTTCTGATAGTGGCGTGGCTAATCCCATAAACAAGGAAATACAAAACTAAACAAGGCAAACAAGATAAGAAGGACTATTAGTGTCTACATTCTTGATATCAGCCCTTGGCCATTAAAAAAACAACACGGGACACGCAGCCCTTTTTTGGCTCCTGAAAAACGAAAGTTATATATCTGCATTTGGTGGGAGATTACATAACTTAACTTGGGGGTAATTTGAAACTATTTAATGATAAAGCACAGCATAAAAGGAAGGGGGGGGGGGGCATTCATGAAAGCTGAAAGCCAACTTGTCTGTGCTGTGATATCTTTACAATCGAATTAGCTGTGGGATAGGGGTGCTTATTAAGATTTGCAGCAACATTTTGTCTAGAGACCACAGATTTAATCTCTGCAAGTTCAGCATATTATACTTTCCATAAGGGGAATACTAGAATTAGGAATTGGAATCGAGAATTGTAAAAGAAACAAATGATAATACAGCAGGCAACAACTGGGTCTATCAATCGAAGATACAAATGAACAGAGAGAGAGAGAGGAGAGAGAGAGAGAGAGAGAGAGAGAGAGAGAGAGAGAGAGAGAGAGAGTCTAGATTCTAGAACATGATTCCTTGTTCAGATTTAGCTATAAATTAGGAACACTTTTGAGATTATGAATTGCAGTTTTGTTTAAAAATATAAGTAAAACCTAACCCATTCGGCAAATTTGTCACATTTCCCGCCGAGCAAGTATGTTCAGAAATTCCCTACATGATGTAAACTAATAAAAGAAAAAAAAATATAACTAAACAAAACACTAGCCCGTAAATACCTTTAATTTCGTGAAAACACGTTACCTCTAAAAAATACAATGAGGAGCACCATAGAGTTGTACCATTATCCCTGCCCCTCAAAAAGTTTATAAATTTCCATGAAGCTTAAACCAAGTTTTATTTTTTTTTTATTTTTTTTTTATTTTTATTTATTTTTTATTTATTTTTTTTTTTTGGTGGTGGTGGTGGTAGCAGGTATGTCTTCTCTGGTTTATAAGTAAGAGTTATATTCGGTTAAAACCAATAGAAATTTAGGACGTAGAATCAGTTGAAAAAAATTTTTATTCATGGGATATAATGAAAATAAACAATGCAAATTTCCAAAATCTTAAACTGAGAAATTTTTGTTTGTTTTGTTGGCTATGTCTTTTCTGGTTTGTATGTAAGAGTTACATTCGGTTAAGACAGATAGAAATTTAGGCCGTGAAATCAGTTGAAAATTTTTTATTTTTGGTATATAATGTTGAAAATAAATAAAGCAAATAAATTTTACGCCATTTTGGAGTAAAGATCAAGTGAAATAACTAAAAAAAACCATCACTCGAGTACCTAAGGTTAAATCTCAACTCTATAAAACTTATGACTTTTATTTTTTTTTTTTTAAATTCGGACAACAAATCAAGATGATATTTCAGAAAGAGGATTTAAAGAAATAATGGAAGATTACAATAAAACCACTTCATATTTATGAACTTACAAATCTCACAACCCAAGATCAAATGTAAGGAAAGGAGGCAAAAGAAAACCAAACAAGCTTAATGTATTTTCTTGCGTAAAAGCCTGTTTATGATTGTATTATTATTATTATTATTATTATTATTATTATTATTATTATTATTATTATTACTCGCTAAGCTACAACCCTAGTTGGAAAAGCAAAATCCTATAAGCCCAGGGGCCTCAACAGGGAAAATAGCCCAGTGAGGAAAGGAAACAATGAAAAATAATATATTTTATGAACAATGACATTTAAATAAATATTTCCTTTATAAACTATGAAAACTTTAACTAAACAAGAGGAAGAGAATAGAGAATAGAATAGTGTGCCCGAGTGTACCCTCAAGCAAGAGAACTCTAACCCAAGACAGTGGAAGACCATGGTACAAAGGCTATGGAACTGCCCAAGACTAGAGAACAATGGTTTGATTTTGGAGTGTCCTTCTCCTAGAAGAACTGCTTACCATAGCTAAAGAGTCTCTTCTACCCTTACCCAGAGGAAAGTAGCCACTGGACAATTACAGTGCATTAGTTAACCCCTTGGGTGAAGAAGAATTGTTTGGTAATCTCAGTGTTGTCAGGTGAATAAGGACAGAGGAGATTCTGTAGAGAATAGGCCAGACTATTCGGTGTATGTGTAGGCAAAGCAAAAGTGAACCGTAACTAGAGAGAAGGATCCAATGCAGTACTGTCTGGCCAGTCAAAGGCTGGTATATTTCTATGTATCTCAGGGTGTCTAAATATGGGTGTGGGTTGTGTATTTTTTTCGTAAAAGTCTGCTTATCATTGCTTATGGTATATTTCTATGTTTTTCAGGATGAGTAAATATGGGTGTACTATAATTCTGAGTCTGCTTTTTTGGGTGAAATGCATATGTTTTTAACAAACTCACTTGTGTTATGTGCAACCAGACTGTATTTTACAGATAAAATTCCGATAAATATAAGTGGAGAACAAGTTGAATTAGAAACAAAAAATAATCTTTCCCAGTTTCGTGTATATTTCGGAGATTATATCAATGAAAATGAAAGACGTTTTATATATCATAATTTCAACTTTGAAAAAAATTATAAAAGGATATTATATACATCCAAAACAAGTGTAATGATGAAAAACTAAATAAACATATATTACAAAAAAATTTAATGCGAAAAATGTTGACGTACGCTAGTGAGTACCAAAGACCTCAATACACCAGTAATAAACTTTTCATTTAAAAACCACTTTATTTCCATTTAGATAAAACCAAAAGATCGTACATTCGTATTTTTTATTTTCACTTTCACACACATTGCCAGGACGATGTTTCTGAAAGTCTCTTAAAAATCTTTTGACGACTGGATATATTCATAAGATGGAAATTTCATTTTGATATCTTTCTTAGTTTCTCAGTAAAAGAGTAATTCAATTTTAATCTTAATTTACTCGTTTGAAAAAAAAAAAAGATAGATCTGGGACCATCCCTGTATAAGCTTATTTATACCCACAAACACCAAACACATGTACACATATATACACACCTTGTACAGTATATGTATATATACACCGGTATGATACATTATTATTATTACTATTATTATTAAATGCTAAGCTACAACCCTAATTGGAAAAGCAGGATGCTATAAGCCCAAGGGCCCCAACAGGGAAAATAGCCCAGTGAGGAAAGGAAATAAAGAAAAATAAAATATTTTAAGTATAGTAACCACATTAAAATAAATATTTCCTATATAAACTATACAAACCTTAACAAAACAACAGGAAGAGAAACTAGATAGAAGTGTGCCCGAGTGTACCCTCAAGACAGAGAACTCTAACCCAAGACAGTGGAAGAACATGGTACAGAGGTTATGGCACTACCCAAGACTAGAGAACAATGGTTTGATTTTGGAGTGTCCTTCTCCTAGAAGAGCTGCTTACCATAGCTGAAGAGTCTCTTCTACCCTTACCAAGAGGAAAGTAGCCACTGAACAATTACAGTGCAGTAGTTAATCCCTTGGGTGAAGAAGAATTGTTTGGCAATCTCAGTGTTGTCAGGTGTATGAGGACAGAGGAGAATCTGTAAAGAATAGGCCAGACTATTCGGTGTATGTGTAGGCAAAGGGAAAGAACCGTAACCAGAGAGAAGGGTCCTATGTAGTACTGTCTGGCCAGTCAAAGGACCCCATAACTCTCTAGCGGTAGTATCTCAACGGGCGGTTGGTGCCCAGGCCAACCTTCAGTATATATATATATATATATATATATATATATATATATATATATATATATATATATATATATATATATATATTTATATATATATATACATATATATATATATATATGTGTGTGTGTGTGTGTGTGTGTGTGTGTGTGAATGTGTGCGTGCGAGCGCGCGCATTTGTCTTTTTGTATATGTGCTTATTGATATATACATATATTTGTATATTTATACAGATTGTTTATTTAGAGAAGCACACGTATGCATATGTATATGTACAGACATACGCACACACTCACACGCACACACACACATGTGTATATATATATATATATATATATATATATATATATATATATATATATATATATATGTGTGTGTGTGTGTGTGTATGTATGTATGTATGTATGTATGTATGTATGTATACAACAACCACCAAATGCAGCCGTATCTATTCCACTGCAGGACAAAGGCCTTGCACGTCTTTATTCATGTCTAGGATTTGGCCAGTTGCATCACCACCCTGGTCAGTGCGAATTGGTGATAGTGTGAGATTTTTGTCTAATCACTCTCAGCAAACCAACCTAGTATGGGTGGTCCTAGCTAGTACAGCCTTATTGTTTTATTTATCTGGCTCCTGTGTTTCAATTCAATTCAATAAATAAGTGATACATTGTATTCTCATTATTAGTTAAAATAAAGGCTTCACACAATTGAGATGCGCAGTGGAGCAAGAGGGTAAGCAGTATGAGATTTGTGTGCATGCTTTCCTCTTTACACCTGTATTCAGTATGTGACCTTTGGTTTGTAGCACTATGGTTTAATGTGCCATTAAATACAAGTATTTTTTCACCCTTATGAGGTGAAATAATGAGGCCAACAGACTCCCTTGGACAAGGGTGCCTCTCCATTGTCCCTTTAAACCTGTCTTTGTATGCAAAGGATGCTCAGGGTGGAGCATTGCTGTCTTTTTCCGCCCATATCCCACATAGTTCCAGAAGCCAATGAAAACGCGCACAGACGGGGCTTGTATTTCTATTAGCTTTATGCAGCTCTTATCTTCTATGACAGGATGCAGAAATACCATCTCATCCTTTCTCTCTGTTGTATCTTCACCTGCTAGCGCGCTTTGGTCTCACTTGTGGATGCTCTTATTTATTTACTTTTCGCAAGTATTTTTTAATAATTCTGTAGTCTATTCAGTATGCCTGATAGTATTAACAGTAGTGATCACCGAGAGATCATTATTAATGAAGGTGAAGTGAGCCCATTAGAGCAGTACTAGGTATACTACTACATGTGTGCGTGCTCTCAAGTGACCACCATCTCACCTGTCCGCGATTGCATGGTGCAACCAAAACTAATTGCCTTCAAACACGCACCATCTCGCCTGCTTGCTAGAGTGCTCCTATCGGCCTGCCTTTGCTAGCACTCTCTTTTTTATGTTTGGTCTTATAGCATGGGGTGTGCATTCTATTCACACTCATTCATCTAACTCAAAGCAGTCCTGTACTGGTAATCTATCTGTTCGCACATAAGCTCGCTTACAAGTTGGCATACAAGCTTTTTCTCTTGATATGCTCTTGCTCTTCTTTACTCCAGCTTATGTATGGTATAGATAATAGAGATGCTTGCAAGCGCACCGATTCCCAGGTCCATTAGCATAAGTCAATGACTGTTGCTGAATGCAGGGAAAGTACTCAGGTGGGATCGACTGGGCTTTGGTGTTAGATCCCTGCTTGCAAATGCGTAGATGATCAAGATCACCAAGATGCATCTCTGTTTCTGAAAATTACACATTGTTTTCAATTGAGTTTGTGTATGGTCAGGCCTTTGACAGCACTGAACCATGATTGGAGCATTTTTCATCAAGGCAACCACCACCTGATCCAAAGTCTCCTGAAAGTTTTGCCTGCCTAGAAGTGACAGAGGGCCCTTGTTATCCCTATTTGAAGCGATTAAAAAGAAGGAAGAGCCGAGACTCCAAAAATAAAGCCTGTTAGCCAAGAGTTCCTGCGTAAAGGACAAATTTTTGGTCTGCGAGACTTTTTAGTTTCCCAGTAGGGAAATTAGAAATATGTTTTTAATACCCAATCCTTTTCGGCGCTTGCCACTTACAGTGTTCAAATAGGAAGACAAGACACACCACGATCCCTCTCCAGAGAGGAGTGGCCTCTCCTGGTCTAAGGACTCATCCAACTCCGTAGAAAAATTACTACAGGCAGCCTGTCCGGACTGCACCGAGTGTGAGGAGATTTAGTCTAAGTCTTCCTCTCTACAGGTCCTGTCCATGATCAGGAGGGTTAAAGACCTTGGCAAAACCCCTAAATCACGGATTGTCCCTCCCTCTCCAGGTTCGAGATGACTAGAACTCCCCTGCTTCAAGTTAGCTAAGGAAGTGTTTGACTAGGTTGATTTGCGCCTATCCTCTTGCCAAAGATTCCCTGAATGCAGTATGCTCATCTAAAATCCAACCACCAGCTTTTCCTAGGCAGAGGCGCTATTATGCGATTATACGATGCAGAACTCTAATCCCTCACCTCTTCCCCTTGACCCAGCACTCTCTACCCTGGCTCTATTCATTTCGGTTGAGAAACTAGCCACTCAACACATTACGCTCACATCTTTGAAGGTTTGTGATATGGAAGTTAGAGCAATATTAACTCTGCAGCTAGCCTGCTGGTTGGACCATTGGTCAGGTGCCTTGGGATACTTGACCTCAATCTGTCTTGGGCAAAAGTTGTGGAATTTTCGGTTCATTAGGAAGTTAACTTGTGGACCAACTGGAGTTTAAAGAAGCGAGACGCGTTCACCTCTAAATTCGTGAGACAAGTAGACCAGAAAGGTACTGAACCTCAGAAATTCCTCGCTTAAGGGTTCTTCTCTGTCCCCCCCTACCACAGGTAGAACTGACGGCAGATACATGGAGAAAATCCTATTAGGATTTGGTTCTCCATAGGCCAGTGCCTTTTAGGAGGCCTCAAACTTCTTCCTCCAATAACTGGAATAAGCCATCTCCTCTATCTGGGCAAGCTTCCAGACCAGTCCCTAAACCAGAAACAAGTAGACATGACCCTAGAACCACACAATAGTGGCTTTGAAAGCCCTCTGATTCTGGTCAATATCCCCAACGAATGGGTCAAAACCAGAATTGCAGAGTAAAAGGAAGGCGAGGCCCTTGCTCCACTGGTCGCTTAATATTGAAATTTATGATTTTGAGGAACAACTCTTCATATATGAATAATTGGTCGATATGCATAGAATTTATTTGTCTAATTCTTAAAATTTTCTTTAATCATGCGTAGAATATACCCTTGATTATGCAAGTGTAATATAAAAGAAGAAAATATGTATCAGGCTTTATTACTACAAATAATTAAAAACTTAGTATGAGAGTTAATATGCTTTATACAAGGGGAGGGTGGAACTATACTGTACTAAGCTTGACTCGCCACCATGGCCATGAACTTTCCCACTTATTTTAGCATACACTTGACATAAAAATAACAAGATCCTTTTGCTAACACAGCTTATTTAAAATGTTGAGAAATATCATTTATCGTATGATGAGATATTGTTTTGGTTAGGGAAAAGTAAGCCCAGTCATAATTCATTCGAATAGTTAGGCTATCTCAGGCTACATTTATAATTTGCAACATGTATAATTTGCAACATTTATAATTTGCAGTACTTTAAATGTTGAAAATTATTTATCAAGCGTTGAAATTATGTGATAAAGTATTTCATTTGTATAATAAAATTATCCCACATACGTTTCATTCAAACTGAGATAAAGATAGCCTTAAGTTATTTCTTACGACGCTTCACAAGTTGAAAAGTAGTTTAATCATGTAATGAAGTTGTTTAATATATTGATGTTCATTCACGGCAAAATAAAACAACACTATGATTTATGTCAACAGCGATCGGCTACCATATATTTGCGAGTCTGTTACAAAACATATCTGCAGTAATTTATTTATAAACAAGCAGGTTCATTATAATTCATAAAACAATTTTTATAATCAGATTGGCTCGGCTTCCAAACATTTTCTAAACATTCTGGATAGTTTTACTTCATTTTTTTATATTAATTCCACAATTAATATTGTAATAAGATATGCTGTATCAGCACTGCATGAATAAATTAAGTACAGAATTTACATAAATATAATTTTTCCTATTGTTTTAATAATTAGAACTTTATCAATGTGATATATATTTTTATTATGATCTTATTAACTGGAACTCGCTAAAGTATGGGATTATATTACTTATTTCATTACAGTAATTATAAATGCCATTACTATTACTGCTATTAATTCTAACATAAATCGTAACCTTCTGTAGCCTGGATGTGCACAAAATGGTTAAACGCTGAAGTAATATGCATCTCATTACTCGAATAACCCAGTATTTGGCTTGGCGGTTTGGTGGAAGTTTCCATTCTAATTTTTGTTCTATTCAATCAATTTTTATCATATACGTTTATTTATAATACTTCTTATTAAACATTTTGATTGATGAAAAACTTCATTACCCGTTTTTTACACGATTATTTTTATTGTGTTGCCTTTGTACAAATAGGTTTGCAAACTGAAAACGGATTTTTGCGGAGTGTAAACTATAACTCATCCCTAACTTTTATTTTACTCAACTTTTTTAATATAAGAAATGGATTATAGAAGCTCCTTAGCTGGTGATAGCATACACACACATTCCTGGATTACACATATTGCCTACTGATTGGTTTCGGTGTGATAGCATAGCTTTTGTCCTGATCATTTGGATATTAAACAGGCGGTTACAAAAATATTCTTTCTTGAGTACTATGAAAAGTTTTTTCTTGATGTATAGTTATGTGAGATTTGGTTTTGAAATACACTTGAACGATAGATCATTATTATTTCTCTGGATCCATTGCATTTGTATTAACTAGTTGTAAGTTTGCACACACTGTTTGGTCACACGGTATTGGTAACAACTTTGACTATACTCAATGCAGCGAAAAACAATCAATAGCGGAGGGCGCTTGGTTTGAAACGGCCCCCCCCCCCCCCCCTGGTGGCATGTCTCCATACAGCACCATACATATGGCACTTGAGTAATCTATCTTAGAGTTTCATTTCTAATTCTGTCCTGACGTTTGACTCCCAATATCCTTCTGAGGGCCTTGTTCTCAAATCTACCAAATCTACTGGAGATTTTTATATGTAATTTGATTTTAAAATTTTGCTTAACCTAGCCATTGTCTGATTTACTTTTTTCAATCTTTCACTAAACTCTAATTCTAAAGACCCAGTATTGGAGATCATAGTTCCTTCATACTTAAATGATTCTACCTCATTAATCCTTTCTCCTTCCAATGATATTTCATCTTCCATTGCATATTCCGTTCTCATCATCTCTGTCTTTCTTCTATTTATCTTCAGCCCAACCTCTTGTGATATTTCATGCATTCTGGTAAGCAAGCATTGCAAATCCTGTGGTGTTCTGCTAACAAGGACAGCATCATCAGCATAGTCTGGGTCTGCTAAATTCTTATCACCAATCCCGTCCAATCCTCCTCCACCATCTCTGACTGATCTGTGTGTATATATATATATATATATATATATATATATATATATATATACTGTATATATATATATATATATATATCTCTATATATATATATATATATATATATATATATATATATATATATATATATATATATATATATATATGAAACTTAGGCCCCATGGCTGTTCGTCGGGGTCAAGGAGGCTATACAGAGCAGATGTGCCGCAGGGGGAAAATACAGCAATTGCATAGGAATATTGAAGTTGAAAAGTTAAAAAGCAAGAAGAAAGATAAGAATCGGGAATGGAGGTAAAGTAGAGCTCTAGAAAACCACGGAGCTGGAGGCTGTTGGGACATTGCAAAGATACATTTAGTAGTAATTAAAAAAATAAGTAAATAAATAAATTAATGCAAATTTCCAAAAATATTCCAGAATTTATATTGATTCCTGACTGCTGAACCCCAGACTGGGTTCGAGGCACGCTCAAACTCGTTAGTTTCTTTGGTCCTTGCAACCTCACCATCCTTCTGAGCTAAGGATGGGAGGTTTGGGGGAGCCTATCTGCTGAGTCATCAACAGTCATTGCCTGGCCCTCTTTGGTCCTAGCTTGGATGGAGAAGGGGCTTGGGCGCTGATCATATGTATATATGGGCAATCGCTAGGGCATTATCCTGCTTGATAGAGCAATGTCACTGTCCCTTGTCTCTGCCATTCATAAGAGGCCTTTAAACCTTTAAACATTATTCACATTAATTGAGAGTCGTTATCAATGGCATAATTATTTTCCAGTTCAAATGTCCCGTTGGTGCACCGTTAAGCCTCTCATCCATTACCGGATAAAAGTTTTTCTCTTTCTTTGAATAAAACGTTCATTGACAATGATGGCGCTAATGCGATTTCAGGCAGGAGTATTCCAAATGGCGCAATACTTTATTGGTTTGAGTATTTGTCCGGTAATGAGGAGCTTAGCTCGGCCACAGGTAAAACATAACTCTGTGTTTGCTCTTTTTTTTTTTTTTTTCTAGCAGAGCGATCAAAAGGATTTATTGAAAGCTTAATGCATTGCACTCAATTTTTGGTTGGATTAGGGCTGTAGACATTTATCACTATTGGACAGTTATAGGTAAAATTAGCTTTTCTGAGCAAATTTTCAACTTTTTTTTCCCCTCTCACTCAGTAGTAGAGATCCTTATGTT
>NC_090737.1:16461853-16476853 GCF_036898095.1 Palaemon carinicauda
ATATGTACATATATACATACATATTTCTATAGCAGTAATAATGTATCATTTGCATTTTCAAACATGCCAATATATATGCACGAACTTGGTTTTATGATGATTAATTATTCATTGTACAGCTGCTCTGAAAAGTTCAAAATCACTTTTCAGAGAATTGCTATCACCAAATTTTACAATCAGAATAATATTACTAAAGCTTACACTCCATACAAACTCAACAGAAAATGATGAAATTTTATGAAACCTTCAAGAATTTATTTTCTGATCATCAGAATCTTCACTTTATTTT
Organism: Palaemon carinicauda; assembly: GCF_036898095.1. NCBI lineage: Eukaryota > Metazoa > Arthropoda > Malacostraca > Decapoda > Palaemonidae > Palaemon > Palaemon carinicauda. Next base: position 16,462,143 of record NC_090737.1, read on the forward strand.
TTTTTTATTCTATTGCATTCAGATATTTATATTTCAGACTGAAATAGATAAATTATCGCTGATATCCATGATTTTTTTTTCTTAGTTCTTAATAATATATTTTCTCCATATATGAGTTTCACTAATTGTCATGACGTCATATCGTGTTATTGAAAAAATGCATTCTCGATGGAAGTTGAAATGAGGCTTTACTGTTGGTGTCCTAGGAAAACACTTTGAGCTCTTTTTGCTGCCACAATTGTTTCACCTTCTCTTTCTCCTCTAGCTGCTGATGCTGCTGCCTTCTTTTTTTCTCTCTTTTTCTTGCTGCCACAATTGTTTCTCCTCCTTCTCTTTCTCCTCTAGCTGCTGATGCTGCTGCCTCCTTTTTTCTCTCTCTTTTTTTTCTTTGCTGCCACAATTGTTTCTCCTCCTTCTCTTTCTCCTCTACCTGTTGATGCTGCTGACTCCTTTTTTTCTCTCTCTCTTTTTTTCTCTCTTTTTTTTTGCTGCCACAATTGTGTCTCCTCCTTCTCTTTCTACTCTAGCTGCTGATGCTGCTGCCTCCTTTTTTTCTCTCTCTCTTTTTTTTGTTGCCTCAATTGTTCCTCCTCCTTCTCTTTCTCCTCTAGCAACTGATGCTGCTGCTTCCTTTTTCTCTCTCTCTTTTTTTTTCTTTGCTGCCACAATTGTTTGTCCTCCTTCTCTTTCTCCTGTAGCTAATGATGCTGCTGCCTCCTTTTTTTCTCTCTCTCTTTATTTTCTTTGCTGCCACAATTGTTTTTCCTCTTTCTCTTTCTCCTCTACCTGCTGATGCTGATGCTTCCTTTTTTTCTCTCTTTTTTTCCATTGCTGCCACAATTGTTTCTCCTCTTTCTCTTTCTCCTCTACCTGCTGATGCTGCTGCCTCCTTTTTTTCTCTCTTTTTTTCTCTCTTTTTTTTCTTTGCTGCCACAATCGTTTCTCCTCCTTCTCTTTTTCCTGTAGCTAATGATGCTGCTGCCTCCTTTTTTTTTCTCTCTCTCTCTTTATTTTCTTTGCTGCCACAATTGTTTCTCCTCTTTCTCTTTCTCCTCTACCTGCTGATGCTGCTGCCTCCTTTTTTTCTCTCTTTTTTTCTCTCTCTTTTTTTTCTTTGCTGCCACTATTGTTTCTCCTCCTTCTCTTTTTCCTGTAGCTAATGATGCTGCTGCCTCCTTTTTTTTCTCTCTCTTTAGTTTTTTTTGCTGCCACAATTGTGTCTCCTCCTTCTCTTTCTCCTCTACCTGTTGATGCTGCTGACTCCTTTTCTTCTCTCTCTTTTTTTTCTTTGCTGCCACAATTGTTTCTCCTCCTTCTCTTTCTACTCTAGCTGCTGATGCTGCTGCCTCCTTTTTTTCTTTCTCTTTTTTTTTGCTGCCTCAATTGTTTCTCCTCCTTCTCTTTCTCCTCTACCTGTTGATGCTGCTGACTCCTTTTCTTCTCTCTCTTTTTTTTCTTTGCTGCCACAATTGTTTCTCCTCCTTCTCTTTCTCCTCTACCTGTTGATGCTGCTGACTCCTTTTTTTCTCTCTCTCTTTTTTTCTCTCTTTTTTTTGCTGCCACAATTGTGTCTCCTCCTTCTCTTTCTACTCTAGCTGCTGATGCTGCTGCCTCCTTTTTTTCTCTCTCTTTTTTTTTGTTGCCTCAATTGTTCCTCCTCCTTCTCTTTCTCCTCTAGCAACTGATGCTGCTGCTTCCTTTTTTTTTTTCTCTCTCTTTTTTTTTCTTTGCTGCCACAATTGTTTGTCCTCCTTCTCTTTCTCCTGTAGCTAATGATGCTGCTGCCTCCTTTTTTTCTCTCTCTCTTTATTTTCTTTGCTGCCACAATTGTTTTTCCTCTTTCTCTTTCTCCTCTACCTGCTGATGCTGATGCTTCCTTTTTTTTCTCTCTTTTTTTTCCATTGCTGCCACAATTGTTTCTCCTCTTTCTCTTTCTCCTCTACCTGCTGATGCTGCTGCCTCCTTTTTTTCTCTCTTTTTTTTCTCTCTTTTTTTTTTCTTTGCTGCCACAATTGTTTCTCCTCCTTCTCTTTTTCCTGTAGCTAATGATGCTGCTGCCTCCTTTTTTTCTCTCTCTCTCTTTATTTTCTTTGCTGCCACAATTGTTTCTCCTCTTTCTCTTTCTCCTCTACCTGCTGATGCTGCTGCCTCCTTTTTTTCTCTCTTTTTTTCTCTCTCTTTTTTTTCTTTGCTGCCACAATTGTTTCTCCTCCTTCTCTTTCTCCTGTAGCTAATGATGCTGCTGCCTCCTTTTTTTTCTCTCTCTTTAGTTTTCTTGGCGGCCACAATTGTTTCTCCTCTTTCTCTTTCACCTCTACCTGCTGATGCTGCTGACTCCTTTTTTTCTCTCTCTTTTTTTTGCTGCCACAATTGTGTCTCCTCCTTCTCTTTCTACTCTAGCTGCTGATGCTGCTGCCTCCTTTTTTTCTCTCTCTTTTTTTTGCTGCCACAATTGTGTCTCCTCCTTCTCTTTCTACTCTACCTGTTGATGCTGCTGACTCCTTTTTTTTCTCTCTCTTTTTTTTCTCTCTTTTTTTTGCTGCCACAATTGTGTCTCCTCCTTCTCTTTCTACTCTAGCTGCTGATGCTGCTGCCTCCTTTTTTTTCTCTCTCTTTTTTTTGTTGCCTCAATTGTTCCTCCTCCTTCTCTTTCTCCTCTAGCAACTGATGCTGCTGCTTCCTTTTTTTTCTCTCTCTCTTTTTTTTTCTTTGCTGCCACAATTGTTTGTCCTCCTTCTCTTTCTCCTGTAGCTAATGATGCTGATGCTTCCTTTTTTTTCTCTCTCTCTTTATTTTCTTTGCTGCCACAATTGTTTTTCCTCTTTCTCTTTCTCCTCTACCTGCTGATGCTGATGCTTCCTTTTTTTCTCTCTTTTTTTCCATTGCTGCCACAATTGTTTCTCCTCTTTCTCTTTCTCCTCTACCTGCTGATGCTGCTGCTTCCTTTTTTCTCTCTTTTTTTTCTCTCTTTTTTTTCTTTGCTGCCACAATTGTTTCTCCTCCTTCTCTTTCTCCTGTAGCTAATGATGCTGCTGCCTCCTTTTTTTCTCTCTCTCTTTATTTTCTTTGCTGCCACAATTGTTTTTCCTCTTTCTCTTTCTCCTCTACCTGCTGATGCTGATGCTTCCTTTTTTTTCTCTCTTTTTTTCCATTGCTGCCACAATTGTTTCTCCTCTTTCTCTTTCTCCTCTACCTGCTGATGCTGCTGCCTCCTTTTTTTTCTCTCTTTTTTTCTCTCTTTTTTTTTCTTTGCTGCCACAATTGTTTCTCATCTTTCTCTTTCTCCTCTACCTGCTGATGCTGCTGTCTCCTTTTTTTCTCTCTTTTTTTTTGCTGCCACAATTGTTTCTCCTCCTTCTCTTTCTCCTGTAGCTAATGATGCTGCTGCCTCCTTTTTTTCTCTCTCTTTTTATTTTCTTTGCTGCCACAATTGTTTCTCCTCCTTCTCTTTCTCCTCTAGCTGCTGATGCTGCTGCCTCCTTTTTTTCTCTCTCTTTTCTTTCTTTGCTGCCACAATTGTTTCTCCTCTTTCTCTTTCTCCTCTAGCTGCTGATGGTGCTGCTTCCTTTTTTTTCTTTTTTCTCTTTTTTTTTTGCTGCCACAATTGTTTCTCCTTCTTCTCTTTCTCCTCTACCATCTGATGCTGCTGCCTCCTTTTTTCTCTCTCTTTTCTTTCTTTGCTGCCACAATTGTTTCTCCTCCTTCTCTTTCTCCTCTAGCTGCTGATGCTGCTGCCTCCTTTTTTTCTCTCTCTCTCTTTTTTTTTGCTGCCACAATTGTTTCTCCTTCTTCTCTTTCTCCTCTACCATCTGATGATGCTGCCTCCTTTTTTTCTCTCTCTTTTCTTTCTTTGCTGCCACAATTGTTTCTCCTCCTTCTCTTTCTCCTCTAGCTGCTGATGGTGCTGCTTCCTTTTTTTTCTTTTTTCTCTTTTTTTTTTTTGCTGCCACACTTGTTTCTCTTCCTTCTCTTTCTCCTCTAGCTGCTGATGCTGCTGCTTCCTTTTTTTTCTTTTTTCTCTTTTTTTTTTTTTTGCTGCCACACTTGTTTCTCTTCCTTCTCTTTCTCCTCTAGCTGCTGATGCTGCTGCTTCCTTTTTTTCTTTTTTCTCTTTTTTTTTTTTGCTGCCACAATTGTTTCTCCTCTTTCTCTTTCTCCTCTAGCTGCTGATGGTGCTGCTTCCTTTTTTTTCTTTTTTCTCTTTTTTTTTTTGCTGCCACAATTGTTTCTCCTTCTTCTCTTTCTCCTCTACCATCTGATGCTGCTGCCTCCTTTTTTTCTCTCTCTTTTCTTTCTTTGCTGCCACAATTGTTTCTCCTCCTTCTCTTTCTCCTCTAGCTGCTGATGCTGCTGCCTCCTTTTTTTTTCTCTCTCTCTTTTTTTTTGCTGCCACAATTGTTTCTCCTTCTTCTCTTTCTCCTCTACCATCTGATGCTGCTGCCTCCTTTTTTTCTCTCTCTTTTCTTTCTTTGCTGCCACAATTGTTTCTCCTCCTTCTCTTTCTCCTCTAGCTGCTGATGGTGCTGCTTCCTTTTTTTCTCTCTCTCTTTTTTTTTGCTGCCACAATTGTTTCTCCTCTTTCTCTTTCTCCTCTAGCTGCTGATGGTGCTGCTTCCTTTTTTTTTCTTTTTTCTCTTTTTTTTTTTGCTGCCACACTTGTTTCTCTTCCTTCTCTTTCTCCTCTAGCTGCTGATGCTGCTGCTTCCTTTTTTTCTTTTTTCTCTTTTTTTTTTTGCTGCCACAATTGTTTCTCCTCTTTCTCTTTCTCCTCTAGCTGCTGATGGTGCTGCTTCCTTTTTTTTCTTTTTTCTCTTTTTTTTTTTGCTACCACAATTGTTTCTCCTTCTTCTCTTTCTCCTCTACCATCTGATGCTGCTGCCTCCTTTTTTTCTCTCTCTTTTCTTTCTTTGCTGCCACAATTGTTTCTCCTCCTTCTCTTTCTCCTCTAGCTGCTGATGCTGCTGCCTCCTTTTTTTTTCTCTCTCTCTTTTTTTTTGCTGCCACAATTGTTTCTCCTTCTTCTCTTTCTCCTCTACCATCTGATGCTGCTGCCTCCTTTTTTTCTCTCTCTTTTCTTTCTTTGCTGCCACAATTGTTTCTCCTCCTTCTCTTTCTCCTCTAGCTGCTGATGGTGCTGCTTCCTTTTTTTTTCTCTCTCTCTCTTTTTTTTGCTGCCACAATTGTTTCTCCTTCTTCTCTTTCTCCTCTACCATCTGATGCTGCTGCCTCCTTTTTTTCTCTCTCTTTTCTTTCTTTGCTGCCACAATTGTTTCTCCTCCTTCTCTTTCTCCTCTAGCTGCTGATGGTGCTGCTTCCTTTTTTTTTCTCTCTCTCTTTTTTTTGCTGCCACAATTGTTTCTCCTTCTTCTCTTTCTCCTCTACCATCTGATGCTGCTGCCTCCTTTTTTTCTCTCTCTTTTCTTTCTTTGCTACCACAATTGTTTCTCCTCCTTCTCTTTCTCCTCTAGCTGCTGATGGTGCTGCTTCCTTTTTTTTCTTTTTTCTCTTTTTTTTTTGCTGCCACACTTGTTTCTCTTCCTTCTCTTTCTCCTCTAGCTGCTGATGCTGCTGCTTCCTTTTTTTTCTTTTTTCTCTTTTTTTTTTGCTGCCACACTTGTTTCTCTTCCTTCTCTTTCTCCTCTAGCTGCTGATGCTGCTGCTTCCTTTTTTTTCTTTTTTCTCTTTTTTTTTTGCTGCCACAATTGTTTCTCCTCTTTCTCTTTCTCCTCTAGCTGCTGATGGTGCTGCTTCCTTTTTTTTCTTTTTTCTCTTTTTTTTTTTTGCTGCCACAATTGTTTCTCCTTCTTCTCTTTCTCCTCTACCATCTGATGCTGCTGCCTCCTTTTTTTCTCTCTCTTTTCTTTCTTTGCTGCCACAATTGTTTCTCCTCCTTCTCTTTCTCCTCTAGCTGCTGATGCTGCTGCTTCCTTTTTTTTCTTTTTTCTCTTTTTTTTTTGCTGCCACAATTGTTTCTCCTCCTTCTCTTTCTCCTCTAGCTGCTGATGCTGCTGCTTCCTTTTTTTTCTTTTTTCTCTTTTTTTTTTTTTGCTGCCACAATTGTTTCTCCTCCTTCTCTTTCTCCTCTAGCTGCTGATGCTGCTGCTTCCTTTTTTTTCTTTTTTTCTCTTTTTTTTTTGCTGCCACACTTGTTTCTCTTCCTTCTCTTTCTCCTCTAGCTGCTGATGCTGCTGCTTCCTTTTTTTTCTTTTTTCTCTTTTTTTTTTTTTGCTGCCACACTTGTTTCTCTTCCTTCTCTTTCTCCTCTAGCTGCTGATGCTGCTGCTTCCTTTTTTTTCTTTTTCTCTTTTTTTTTTTTTTTTGCTGCCACACTTGTTTCTCTTCCTTCTCTTTCTCCTCTAGCTGCTGATGCTGCTGCTTCCTTTTTTTTCTTTTTTCTCTTTTTTTTTTTGCTGCCACACTTGTTTCTCTTCCTTCTCTTTCTCCTCTAGCTGCTGATGCTGCTGCTTCCTTTTTTTTCTTTTTTCTCTTTTTTTTTTTGCTGCCACACTTGTTTCTCTTCCTTCTCTTTCTCCTCTAGCTGCTGATGCTGCTGCTTCCTTTTTTTTCTTTTTTCTCTTTTTTTTTTTGCTGCCACACTTGTTTCTCTTCCTTCTCTTTCTCCTCTAGCTGCTGATGCTGCTGCTTCCTTTTTTTTCTTTTTTCTCTTTTTTTTTTTGCTGCCACACTTGTTTCTCTTCCTTCTCTTTCTCCTCTAGCTGCTGATGGTGCTGCTTCCTTTTTTTTCTTTTTTCTCTTTTTTTTTTTTGCTGCCACACTTGTTTCTCTTCCTTCTCGTTCTCCTCTAGCTGCTGATGCTGCTGCTTCCTTTTTTTTCTTTTTTCTTTTTTTTTTTTTTTGCTGCCACACTTGTTTCTCTTCCTTCTCTTTCTCCTCTAGCTGCTGATGCTGCTGCTTCCTTTTTTTTCTTTTTTCTCTTTTTTTTTTTTGCTGCCACACTTGTTTCTCTTCCTTCTCTTTCTCCTCTAGCTGCTGATGCTGCTGCTTCCTTTTTTTTCTTTTTTCTTTTTTTTTTTTTTTTGCTGCCACACTTGTTTCTCTTCCTTCTCGTTCTCCTCTAGCTGCTGATGCTGCTGCTTCCTTTTTTTTCTTTTTTCTCTTTTTTTTTTTTTGCTGCCACACTTGTTTCTCTTCCTTCTCTTTCTCCTCTAGCTGCTGATGGTGCTGCTTCCTTTTTTTTCTTTTTTCTCTTTTTTTTTTTTTTGCTGCCACACTTGTTTCTCTTCCTTCTCTTTCTCCTCTAGCTGCTGATGCTGCTGCTTCCTTTTTTTTCTTTTTTCTCTTTTTTTTTTTTTGCTGCCACACTTGTTTCTCTTCCTTCTCTTTCTCCTCTAGCTGCTGATGGTGCTGCTTCCTTTTTTTTCTTTTTTCTCTTTTTTTTTTTTGCTGCCACACTTGTTTCTCTTCCTTCTCTTTCTCCTCTAGCTGCTGATGGTGCTGCTTCCTTTTTTTTCTTTTTTCTCTTTTTTTTTTTTGCTGCCACACTTGTTTCTCTTCCTTCTCTTTCTCCTCTAGCTGCTGATGCTGCTGCTTCCTTTTTTTTCTTTTTTCTCTTTTTTTTTTTTTTGCTGCCACACTTGTTTCTCTTCCTTCTCTTTCTCCTCTAGCTGCTGATGCTGCTGCTTTCTTTTTTTTCTTTTTTCTCTTTTTTTTTTTTTGCTGCCACACTTGTTTCTCTTCCTTCTCTTTCTCCTCTAGCTGCTGATGCTGCTGCTTCCTTTTTTTTCTTTTTTCTCTTTTTTTTTTTGCTGCCACACTTGTTTCTCTTCCTTCTCTTTCTCCTCTAGCTGCTGATGCTGCTGCTTCCTTTTTTTTCTTTTTTCTCTTTTTTTTTTTGCTGCCACACTTGTTTCTCTTCCTTCTCTTTCTCCTCTAGCTGCTGATGGTGCTGCTTCCTTTTTTTTCTTTTCTCTCTTTTTTTTTTTGCTGCCACACTTGTTTCTCTTCCTTCTCTTTCTCCTCTAGCTGCTGATGCTGCTGCTTCCTTTTTTTTCTTTTTTCTCTTTTTTTTTTTTGCTGCCACACTTGTTTCTCTTCCTTCTCTTTCTCCTCTAGCTGCTGATGCTGCTGCTTCCTTTTTTTTCTTTTTCTCTTTTTTTTTTTTGCTGCCACACTTGTTTCTCTTCCTTCTCTTTCTCCTCTAGCTGCTGATGCTGCTGCTTCCTTTTTTTTCTTTTTTCTCTTTTTTTTTTTGCTGCCACACTTGTTTCTCTTCCTTCTCTTTCTCCTCTAGCTGCTGATGCTGCTGCTTCCTTTTTTTTCTTTTTTCTCTTTTTTTTTTTGCTGCCACACTTGTTTCTCTTCCTTCTCTTTCTCCTCTAGCTGCTGATGCTGCTGCTTCCTTTTTTTTCTTTTTTCTCTTTTTTTTTTTTGCTGCCACACTTGTTTCTCTTCCTTCTCTTTCTCCTCTAGCTGCTGATGGTGCTGCTTCCTTTTTTTTCTTTTTTCTCTTTTTTTTTTTGCTGCCACACTTGTTTCTCTTCCTTCTCTTTCTCCTCTAGCTGCTGATGCTGCTGCTTTCTTTTTTTTCTTTTTTCTCTTTTTTTTTTTTTGCTGCCACACTTGTTTCTCTTCCTTCTCTTTCTCCTCTAGCTGCTGATGGTGCTGCTTCCTTTTTTTTCTTTTTTCTCTTTTTTTTTTTTTGCTGCCACACTTGTTTCTCTTCCTTCTCTTTCTCCTCTAGCTGCTGATGCTGCTGCTTCCTTTTTTTTCTTTTTTCTCTTTTTTTTTTTTGCTGCCACACTTGTTTCTCTTCCTTCTCTTTCTCCTCTAGCTGCTGATGCTGCTGCTTCCTTTTTTTTCTTTTTTCTCTTTTTTTTTTTGCTGCCACACTTGTTTCTCTTCCTTCTCTTTCTCCTCTAGCTGCTGATGCTGCTGCTTTCTTTTTTTTCTTTTTTCTCTTTTTTTTTTTGCTGCCACACTTGTTTCTCTTCCTTCTCTTTCTCCTCTAGCTGCTGCTTCCTTTTTTTTCTTTTTTCTCTTTTTTTTTTTTGCTGCCACACTTGTTTCTCTTCCTTCTCTTTCTCCTCTAGCTGCTGATGCTGCTGCTTCCTTTTTTTTCTTTTTTCTCTTTTTTTTTTTGCTGCCACACTTGTTTCTCTTCCTTCTCTTTCTCCTCTAGCTGCTGATGCTGCTGCTTTCTTTTTTTTCTTTTTTCTCTTTTTTTTTTTTGCTGCCACACTTGTTTCTCTTCCTTCTCTTTCTCCTCTAGCTGCTGCTTCCTTTTTTTCTTTTTTCTCTTTTTTTTTTTGCTGCCACACTTGTTTCTCTTCCTTCTCTTTCTCCTCTAGCTGCTGATGCTGCTGCTTCCTTTTTTTTCTTTTTTCTCTTTTTTTTTTTTGCTGCCACACTTGTTTCTCTTCCTTCTCTTTCTCCTCTAGCTGCTGATGCTGCTGCTTTCTTTTTTTTCTTTTTTCTCTTTTTTTTTTTGCTGCCACACTTGTTTCTCTTCCTTCTCTTTCTCCTCTAGCTGCTGATGCTGCTGCTTCCTTTTTTTTCTTTTTTCTCTTTTTTTTTTTGCTGCCACACTTGTTTCTCTTCCTTCTCTTTCTCCTCTAGCTGCTGATGCTGCTGCTTCCTTTTTTTTCTTTTTTCTCTTTTTTTTTTGCTGCCACACTTGTTTCTCTTCCTTCTCTTTCTCCTCTAGCTGCTGATGCTGCTGCTTCCTTTTTTTTCTTTTTTCTCTTTTTTTTTTTGCTGCCACACTTGTTTCTCTTCCTTCTCTTTCTCCTCTAGCTGCTGATGCTGCTGCTTCCTTTTTTTTCTTTTTTCTCTTTTTTTTTTTGCTGCCACACTTGTTTCTCTTCCTTCTCTTTCTCCTCTAGCTGCTGATGCTGCTGCTTCCTTTTTTTTCTTTTTTCTCTTTTTTTTTTGCTGCCACACTTGTTTCTCTTCCTTCTCTTTCTCCTCTAGCTGCTGATGCTGCTGCTTCCTTTTTTTTCTTTTTCTCTTTTTTTTTTGCTGCCACACTTGTTTCTCTTCCTTCTCTTTCTCCTCTAGCTGCTGATGCTGCTGCTTCCTTTTTTTTCTTTTTTCTCTTTTTTTTTTTGCTGCCACACTTGTTTCTCTTCCTTCTCTTTCTCCTCTAGCTGCTGATGCTGCTGCTTCCTTTTTTTTTCTTTTTCTCTTTTTTTTTTGCTGCCACACTTGTTTCTCTTCCTTCTCTTTCTCCTCTAGCTGCTGATGCTGCTGCTTCCTTTTTTTTCTTTTTTCTCTTTTTTTTTTTTTTGCTGCCACACTTGTTTCTCTTCCTTCTCTTTCTCCTCTAGCTGCTGATGCTGCTGCTTCCTTTTTTTTCTTTTTTCTCTTTTTTTTTTTTGCTGCCACACTTGTTTCTCTTCCTTCTCTTTCTCCTCTAGCTGCTGATGGTGCTGCTTCCTTTTTTTTCTTTTTTCTCTTTTTTTTTTTTGCTGCCACACTTGTTTCTCTTCCTTCTCTTTCTCCTCTAGCTGCTGATGGTGCTGCTTCCTTTTTTTTCTTTTTTCTCTTTTTTTTTTTTGCTGCCACACTTGTTTCTCTTCCTTCTCTTTCTCCTCTAGCTGCTGATGCTGCTGCTTCCTTTTTTTTCTTTTTTCTCTTTTTTTTTTTGCTGCCACACTTGTTTCTCTTCCTTCTCTTTCTCCTCTAGCTGCTGATGCTGCTGCTTCCTTTTTTTTCTTTTTTCTCTTTTTTTTTTTTTTTGCTGCCACACTTGTTTCTCTTCCTTCTCTTTCTCCTCTAGCTGCTGATGCTGCTGCTTTCTTTTTTTTCTTTTTTCTCTTTTTTTTTTTTTTGCTGCCACACTTGTTTCTCTTCCTTCTCTTTCTCCTCTAGCTGCTGATGCTGCTGCTTCCTTTTTTTTCTTTTTTCTCTTTTTTTTTTTGCTGCCACACTTGTTTCTCTTCCTTCTCTTTCTCCTCTAGCTGCTGATGCTGCTGCTTCCTTTTTTTTCTTTTTTCTCTTTTTTTTTTTGCTGCCACACTTGTTTCTCTTCCTTCTCTTTCTCCTCTAGCTGCTGATGGTGCTGCTTCCTTTTTTTTCTTTTTTCTCTTTTTTTTTTTGCTGCCACACTTGTTTCTCTTCCTTCTCTTTCTCCTCTAGCTGCTGATGCTGCTGCTTCCTTTTTTTTCTTTTTTCTCTTTTTTTTTTTTGCTGCCACACTTGTTTCTCTTCCTTCTCTTTCTCCTCTAGCTGCTGATGCTGCTGCTTCCTTTTTTTTCTTTTTCTCTTTTTTTTTTTTTTGCTGCCACACTTGTTTCTCTTCCTTCTCTTTCTCCTCTAGCTGCTGATGCTGCTGCTTCCTTTTTTTTCTTTTTTCTCTTTTTTTTTTTGCTGCCACACTTGTTTCTCTTCCTTCTCTTTCTCCTCTAGCTGCTGATGCTGCTGCTTCCTTTTTTTTCTTTTTTCTTTTTTTTTTTTTTTGCTGCCACACTTGTTTCTCTTCCTTCTCTTTCTCCTCTAGCTGCTGATGCTGCTGCTTCCTTTTTTTTCTTTTTTCTCTTTTTTTTTTTTTTGCTGCCACACTTGTTTCTCTTCCTTCTCTTTCTCCTCTAGCTGCTGATGGTGCTGCTTCCTTTTTTTTCTTTTTTCTCTTTTTTTTTTTGCTGCCACACTTGTTTCTCTTCCTTCTCTTTCTCCTCTAGCTGCTGATGCTGCTGCTTTCTTTTTTTTCTTTTTTCTCTTTTTTTTTTTGCTGCCACACTTGTTTCTCTTCCTTCTCTTTCTCCTCTAGCTGCTGATGGTGCTGCTTCCTTTTTTTTTCTTTTTTCTCTTTTTTTTTTTTTGCTGCCACACTTGTTTCTCTTCCTTCTCTTTCTCCTCTAGCTGCTGATGCTGCTGCTTCCTTTTTTTTCTTTTTTCTCTTTTTTTTTTTGCTGCCACACTTGTTTCTCTTCCTTCTCTTTCTCCTCTAGCTGCTGATGCTGCTGCTTCCTTTTTTTTCTTTTTTCTCTTTTTTTTTTGCTGCCACACTTGTTTCTCTTCCTTCTCTTTCTCCTCTAGCTGCTGATGCTGCTGCTTTCTTTTTTTTCTTTTTTCTCTTTTTTTTTTGCTGCCACACTTGTTTCTCTTCCTTCTCTTTCTCCTCTAGCTGCTGCTTCCTTTTTTTTCTTTTTTCTCTTTTTTTTTTTTTGCTGCCACACTTGTTTCTCTTCCTTCTCTTTCTCCTCTAGCTGCTGATGCTGCTGCTTCCTTTTTTTTCTTTTTTCTCTTTTTTTTTTTTGCTGCCACACTTGTTTCTCTTCCTTCTCTTTCTCCTCTAGCTGCTGATGCTGCTGCTTTCTTTTTTTTCTTTTTTCTCTTTTTTTTTTTGCTGCCACACTTGTTTCTCTTCCTTCTCTTTCTCCTCTAGCTGCTGCTTCCTTTTTTTCTTTTTTCTCTTTTTTTTTTTGCTGCCACACTTGTTTCTCTTCCTTCTCTTTCTCCTCTAGCTGCTGATGCTGCTGCTTCCTTTTTTTTCTTTTTTCTCTTTTTTTTTTTGCTGCCACACTTGTTTCTCTTCCTTCTCTTTCTCCTCTAGCTGCTGATGCTGCTGCTTTCTTTTTTTTCTTTTTTCTCTTTTTTTTTTTGCTGCCACACTTGTTTCTCTTCCTTCTCTTTCTCCTCTAGCTGCTGATGCTGCTGCTTCCTTTTTTTTCTTTTTTCTCTTTTTTTTTTTGCTGCCACACTTGTTTCTCTTCCTTCTCTTTCTCCTCTAGCTGCTGCTTCCTTTTTTTTCTTTTTTCTCTTTTTTTTTTTGCTGCCACACTTGTTTCTCTTCCTTCTCTTTCTCCTCTAGCTGCTGATGCTGCTGCTTCCTTTTTTTTCTTTTCTCTCTTTTTTTTTTTGCTGCCACACTTGTTTCTCTTCCTTCTCTTTCTCCTCTAGCTGCTGATGCTGCTGCTTCCTTTTTTTTCTTTTTTCTCTTTTTTTTTTTGCTGCCACACTTGTTTCTCTTCCTTCTCTTTCTCCTCTAGCTGCTGATGCTGCTGCTTCCTTTTTTTTCTTTTTTCTCTTTTTTTTTTGCTGCCACACTTGTTTCTCTTCCTTCTCTTTCTCCTCTAGCTGCTGATGCTGCTGCTTCCTTTTTTTTCTTTTTTCTCTTTTTTTTTTGCTGCCACACTTGTTTCTCTTCCTTCTCTTTCTCCTCTAGCTGCTGATGCTGCTGCTTCCTTTTTTTTCTTTTTTCTCTTTTTTTTTTTGCTGCCACACTTGTTTCTCTTCCTTCTCTTTCTCCTCTAGCTGCTGATGCTGCTGCTTCCTTTTTTTTTCTTTTTCTCTTTATTTTTTTTGCTGCCACACTTGTTTCTCTTCCTTCTCTTTCTCCTCTAGCTGCTGATGCTGCTGCTTCCTTTTTTTTCTTTTTTCTCTTTTTTTTTTTTTTTGCTGCCACACTTGTTTCTCTTCCTTCTCTTTCTCCTCTAGCTGCTGATGGTGCTGCTTCCTTTTTTTTCTTTTTTCTCTTTTTTTTTTTGCTGCCACACTTGTTTCTCTTCCTTCTCTTTCTCCTCTAGCTGCTGATGCTGCTGCTTCCTTTTTTTTCTTTTTTCTCTTTTTTTTTTTGCTGCCACACTTGTTTCTCTTCCTTCTCTTTCTCCTCTAGCTGCTGATGGTGCTGCTTCCTTTTTTTTCTTTTTTCTCTTTTTTTTTTTTTTGCTGCCACACTTGTTTCTCTTCCTTCTCTTTCTCCTCTAGCTGCTGATGCTGCTGCTTCCTGTTTTTTCTTTTTTCTCTTTTTTTTTTTTTGCTGCCACACTTGTTTCTCTTCCTTCTCTTTCTCCTCTAGCTGCTGATGGTGCTGCTTCCTTTTTTTCTTTTTTCTCTTTTTTTTTTGCTGCCACACTTGTTTCTCTTCCTTCTCTTTCTCCTCTAGCTGCTGATGGTGCTGCTTCCTTTTTTTTCTTTTTTCTCTTTTTTTTTTTTTTGCTGCCACACTTGTTTCTCTTCCTTCTCTTTCTCCTCTAGCTGCTGATGCTGCTGCTTCCTTTTTTTTCTTTTTTCTCTTTTTTTTTTTGCTGCCACACTTGTTTCTCTTCCTTCTCTTTCTCCTCTAGCTGCTGATGCTGCTGCTTCCTTTTTTTTCTTTTTTCTCTTTTTTTTTTTGCTGCCACACTTGTTTCTCTTCCTTCTCTTTCTCCTCTAGCTGCTGATGGTGCTGCTTCCTTTTTTTTCTTTTTTCTCTTTTTTTTTTTTTTGCTGCCACACTTGTTTCTCTTCCTTCTCTTTCTCCTCTAGCTGCTGATGCTGCTGCTTCCTGTTTTTTCTTTTTTCTCTTTTTTTTTTTTTGCTGCCACACTTGTTTCTCTTCCTTCTCTTTCTCCTCTAGCTGCTGATGGTGCTGCTTCCTTTTTTTCTTTTTTCTCTTTTTTTTTTGCTGCCACACTTGTTTCTCTTCCTTCTCTTTCTCCTCTAGCTGCTGATGCTGCTGCTTTCTTTTTTTTCTTTTTTCTCTTTTTTTTTTTTTGCTGCCACACTTGTGTCTCTTCCTTCTCTTTCTCCTCTAGCTGCTGATGGTGCTGCTTCCTTTTTTTTCTTTTTTCTCTTTTTTTTTTTTTGCTGCCACACTTGTGTCTCTTCCTTCTCTTTCTCCTCTAGCTGCTGATGCTGCTGCTTCCTTTTTTTTCTTTTTTCTCTTTTTTTTTTTGCTGCCACACTTGTTTCTCTTCCTTCTCTTTCTCCTCTAGCTGCTGATGCTGCTGCTTTCTTTTTTTTCTTTTTTCTCTTTTTTTTTTTTGCTG
>NC_090737.1:16481853-16484353 GCF_036898095.1 Palaemon carinicauda
GCCATGGTAAGCAGCTCTTCTAGGAGGACACTCCAAAATCAAACCATTGTTCTCTAGTCTTGGGTAGTGCCATAGCCTCTGTACCATAGTCTTCCGCTGTCTTGGGTTAGAGTTCTCTTGCTTGAGGGTAAATTTATTTCTCTTCCTCTTATTTCGTTAAAGTTTTACAGTTTATATATGAAATATTTATCTTCATTGTTATTACTCTTCTTAGATATTTTATTTTAATTGTTAATTAATTCTCTTATTTCCTTGTTTCCTTTCCTCACTGGGCTATTTTCTCTGTTGGAGCCCCTGGGCTAATAGCATCTTACATTTCCAACTAGGGTTGTAGCTCAGCAAGTAATAATAATAATAATACTAATAATAATAATAGTATTTTCCTCTTAATGAATGAAAGGTGAAGTTATACCCTTAAATATGCACGAGTGTACTTGTTTGCAAATTTGGTACACTGTTAAAAACACGTAATTTTAATCGGAAATTTCCCATAAAAATATACTGTTCTCAGCCGTATTTCAGTAAAATACAGGAGACTCTAATTTTACCATACCTTGTTCTTATATTTTACTGGTTGGTGATCGTAATATCACTTCTTTATGTTAATATATCCGTTTTACAAACGGTAAAACTCCTGGAATAAATGTTGCCAGGCATTTACCGCTTTTTAATGCAAATTTTTAACAGTGTACAAACAAAACACGAATTTGTATAGCATGACGAATGAGAAAGCAGGCTGAAATAGCATTACTGAAAGTAATAACAATAAAATCAGCAGCATTAGACAAAGCAAATGTAGCATATAATAATGATGACCAGCCTCATTATGTCAGCTATGTTACTATAGCGTAATTATAAGGCACAGTTGAGAAAATACATTGTCGAGCCGTTGATAAAGGCTGGAAATTATACCCAATAAATCATGGCTGTATAATTTTCATTAATACTGTATCATGATTACCTCCATTATTAGTAACCATATAACAGTTTTCTCAACATGACTGCCATCTTATATCAAACACCGGAAATTATTAAAGAGATTCTTTAACGAGGAGTGATTTTTGCGTCTGCTGTGATTAGGGTCTTTAATAACGCGGTACTTTGAGTAAATCATCGACAGTAATTACTTGTTTTATTATTTACAGCTATGTCCGAGGTATAGAGCTAATCGGCGACGGTAATTTGCTACGTAAATTGGTAAAAAAATTCACATGTACGGAGTTCTTGATAAGTAGCTATTTCTTTATCAATTTCTAATGCGATTCATTATTTGGTTACGCGAATAAAGGCATTATCAGTGTATTTTAAAAACACAAGATTAATTGTTTACACACATTTTATTCTTACACTGTTAAAATGTTGCCATTAAAAACGGTAAAAAATTTTGCCAGGAATTTACCGTTTTAAAAAACGGATATATTGGCGTATAGGAGTGATATGGTCACCAACCCGCAAGAGATACGAAAGTAGTGTAAAATTACGGTCGCTTGTATTTTACTGAAATACGCCTGAGACCGGTATATTTTTACAGAGAATTTCCGATTAAAATTACGGATTTTCAACAGCATAGCACTGAATACTATGCTTCTTCTGGCTTTAACTTCTTGTTATATATAATAATTAGAACTAAGTTCTTCTTCTTAGTTTAGTCACCCGCGAGGTTTCCGTTTTTTGTTTTTCCTACTTATCCCATCATTGTTGTTTTAACCCATAATTACGTAATAAAGATTAAAATATTTATATATTTAAAATTTGAGGGGATAAAAAGCTGAATACTGAAGTTTTAAGATCGAAGGAAATATGTAGAATAGGAATTTAGAAAGTCATTTATCGTTTAGTCTTGGAAAGACGTTGTAGACCAAGCATGGAATTGAAAAACTGGTATGAAATAAAAGAGAGAAAATAAAAAGAATCAGCCTAACCCCGGAAAATTGGCGTCCCATCTATTGAAATTAGAGGGCTTTTAGTAGGCTCCCATAGAGCCAAGTATGGGATGTGAAAGAAAAAGTCGTGAAAAGTTATGCCTTAACTAATAAGACATATAATTGCTGAATCGAATGGTTTGGATAGGGGCTGGATTCTGGATCGTGTGTGTTTTCTATTTTGAAACATAGGTTGACGAGTGTGGATTTTTGGACTTTTAAACAGCCTTCTTCTTCTTCTTCTCTCTCTTTTTTTTTTATAATGGACGGGAGTACCTGGCTCTAGAGTACGATCGAAACAGTGCCACATCCAATACTTTTACTGAGATCATACTATAACTAACTATTAACTAACCTCGTCTTCTTAAAGATGTCAGGATGCTAGATAATCTAGTAATCAATGAAGCAATCAATCAATGGTCGCCTTAAGACAAGGCTGCCTCAATTGCTGACTTCCAGAACCTCTAGCAGCGTTCTTTTCGCGTCAAGCTACATGCGCATTTTAGACGTTTTTCTTCCTGCGTTCCAGCTTGCTTTCTTTTTGCTTTCCATCCTCTTGAACTTCATGATACCCATAA
>NC_090737.1:16489353-16491853 GCF_036898095.1 Palaemon carinicauda
GCCCTGGTTTAAGCTTATCTCCTCAAACACCTTTTCTCTTTTCCATTGGTAGGTATTTCCCGTCCATTTTTCTCATGAAAAAAAGAAAAAAGCCCCATTGTTTTCCTCCATTCTTCAACATTGGTTTTCCTATGTTCCCGTAAATCGGATTTGTTATGCACAGTGGTATTTCTTTTATTTTCTCTGTACTGAGTCCTTTTTCACAAGCATTAGCATAAATCTCGAAACGAAATTTTTGGATGGTTTTCTACCTGGAAATATCCTTTACCGCGATCCAGTTCTGTAATGCTGTCGCGACCAGATTTTTACTTATTTTTTCTTTATTTTCGTATCAGCAGAATATTTATATTTGTTTATTTTTGCTATTTATTTTTTTCGTATCAAAAGATCTTTTTATTTTTATTTTCTGATACGACTCAGGATGAATGAAAATCTTAGGCTAAGTTAGGTCTAATCCCTTGAAAAGTAAATGCTCAATGACACCCCGTAAAAAGGCCAATATAGGTTTAATCCTTTGAAAATTAAAGGCTCAATGACACCCCGTAAAAAGGCTAATATATGTCTAATCCTTTGAAAAGTAAATGCGCAATGACACCCCGTAAAAAGGCTAATATATGTCTAATCCTTTGAAAATTAAAGGCTTAATGACACCCCGTATAAAGGCTAATATAGGTCTAATCCTTTGAAAATTAAAGGCTCAATGACACCCCGTAAAAAGGCCTATATAGGTTTAATCCTTTGAAAATTAAAGGCTTAATGACACCCCGTAAAAAGGCTAATATATGTCTAATCCTGTGAAAATTAAAGGCTTAATGACACCCCGTAAAAAGGTTAATATATGGCTAATCCTTTGAAAATTAAAGGCTCAATGACACCCCGTAAAAAGGCCAATATAGGTTTAATCCTTTGAAAATTAAAGGCTCAATGACACCCCGTAAAAAGGCTAATATATGTCTAATCCTTTGAAAATTAAAGGCTTAATGACACCCCGTAAAAAGGCCAATATAGGTTTAATCCTTTGAAAATTAAAGGCTTAATGACACCCCGTAAAAAGGCCAATATAGGTTTAATCCTTTGAAAATTAAAGGCTCAATGACACCCCGTAAAAAGGCTAATATATGTCTAATCCTTTGAAAATTAAAGGCTTAATGACACCCCGTAAAAAGGCCAATATAGGTTTAATCCTTTGAAAATTAAAGGCTTAATGACACCCCGTAAAAAGGCTAATATATGTCTAATCCTTTGAAAATTAAAGGCTTAATGACACCCCGTATAAAGGCTAATATAGGTCTAATCCTTTGAAAATTAAAGGCTTAATGACACCCCGTATAAAGGCTAATATAGGTCTAATCCTTTGAAAATTAAAGGCTCAATGACACCCCGTAAAAAGGCCAATATAGGTTTAATCCTTTGAAAATTAAAGGCTTAATGACACCCCGTAAAAAGGCTAATATATGTCTAATCCTTTGAAAATTAAAGGCTTAATGACACCCCGTAAAAAGGCTAATATATGTCTAATCCTTTTAAAATTAAAGGCTCAATGACACCCCGTAAAAAGGCCAATATAGGTTTAATCCTTTGAAAATTAAAGGCTCAATGACACCCCGTAAAAAGGCTAATATATGTCTAATCCTTTGAAAATTAAAGGCTTAATGACACCCCGTAAAAAGGCTAATATATGTCTAATCCTTTGAAAATTAAAGGCTCAATGACACCCCGTAAAAAGGCCAATATAGGTTTAATCCTTTGAAAATTAAAGGGTCAATGACACCCCGTAAAAAGGCTAATATATGTCTAATCCTTTGAAAATTAAAGGCTTAATGACACCCCGTAAAAAGGCTAATATATGTCTAATCCTTTGAAAATTAAAGGCTCAATGACACCCCGTAAAAAGGCTAATATATGTCTAATCCTTTGAAAATTAAAGGCTTAATGACACCCCGTAAAAAGGCTAATATATGTCTAATCCTTTGAAAATTAAAGGCTTAATGACACCCCGTAAAAAGGCTAATATATGTCTAATCCTTTGAAAATTAAAGGCTTAATGACACCCCGTATAAAGGCTAATATAGGTCTAATCCTTTGAAAATTAAAGGCTTAATGACACCCCGTAAAAAGGCTAATATATGTCTAATCCTTTGAAAATTAAAGGCTTAATGACACCCCGTAAAAAGGCTAATATATGTTTAATCCTTTGAAAATTAAAGGCTTAATGACACACCGTAAAAAGGCTAATATATGTCTAATCCTTTGAAAATTAAAGGCTCAATGACACCCCGTAAAAAGGCCAATATAGGTTTAATCCTTTGAAAATTAAAGGTTTAATGACACCCCGTAAAAAGGCTAATATATGTCTAATCCTTTGAAAATAAAGGCTCAATGACACCCCGTAAAAAGGCCAATATAGGTTTAATCCTTTGAAAATTAAAGGCTCAATGACACCCCGTAAAAAGGCTAATATATGTCTAATCCTTTGAAAATTAAAGGCTTAATGACACCC
>NC_090737.1:16496853-16501853 GCF_036898095.1 Palaemon carinicauda
GTATATTTTTTTAGACCGGAGAAAATATCACTGGTAAAGACTAAAAAAGTAAAAAGGCCAATGAACATTAACCTAAGACTTAAGATCACTTTAAATACATTGGACTCCAACTCCCTGTTGTGGATCGTTCAAATTTTCAATGAAGGAGATCACGTGAAATCTGGACTCGCATATGTTGTAGATTACTTCAGATACACAAAAAGGTTATGACAGTTGTACAATTGTTTCCACTCGCCCAATGTAACGCCGACGGTGATATATTGTATTACACTTTTCTATTACATTTTTAACCTGCTTATCAATGACCTCTCCAAACAGGCACGCGTCACTCACCGTTCATGACAGGGACGAAGTGGTTTTTTTTTTTTTTTTTTTTTTCAAGAGCAGTATGTGAATTAACTGTGGCACCTTCAATTCAATGTTTTGTAAAAGAGAAATAATTCCGAAAAAGACGAATATGTTTCGTCTGTGGAGCAAGAAATGGATGAAAACAACAGATCAACGTATTGATTCCTGGTATGCGAACGGAAGATAAAGATTATTTTCCCTTGATTATCGAAGCAGTAGTGATAAATGTCTATCATATGATGATCATAAAAACGAAATCTAAATAATCTATCATTGATTACCAAAACGCAGTCAACTTGATTTCATTTCTCGTTCGTTATTGCATTTTTTCCCTATCATACGCACAACAGGCGAATTCATTCATCCTATGTTCTGGCTTTGTTATAAGGATATTGCATGAACCTCGTCCCGTAAAAACAACTGAATATGGTGACATTGATGTTAAACTGACTAGACTTGCTTTAAATCTGAAACAATGTCGTCATCCCCGAAGTTATATTATTTAAGTAATTTGTTTAAGGCTAAACTAAAAGAATTTTTGGTATTGTTCTCTCATACGCTGAAAATGGTACAATAACGGTGACATGCAGCCTAAATTTAAAATAATGACTATATGTTTTACATATTCACACTTATTTTATGCAAGTGTGAGAATATATATATATATATATATATATATATATATATATATATATATATATATATATATATATATGTAAAGTATATATATGAAATATATATATTTATATATATATATATATATATATATATATATATATATATATATATATATATATATATTATGAGCGTATATATATGTGTATATATACTGATATTTGCATGAAATATATATATTTATACATAATTTACGTATAATATATATATATATATATATATATATATATATATATATATATATATATATATATATATATATATGTGTGTGTGTGTGTATATATATATATATATAT
The DNA here is from genome assembly GCF_036898095.1 of Palaemon carinicauda. Taxonomy (NCBI): domain Eukaryota; kingdom Metazoa; phylum Arthropoda; class Malacostraca; order Decapoda; family Palaemonidae; genus Palaemon; species Palaemon carinicauda. The sequence goes on from NC_090737.1 coordinate 16,498,173, forward strand.
ATATATATATATATATATATATATATATATATATATTTATATATATACTTTATATATATATGTGTGTGTGTGTAAATCATATATGTATATATATATATATATATATATATATATATATATATATATATATATATATATGTGTGTGTGTGTGTGTGTGTGTGTGTGTACTGTATACAGTATGTTATATGCATATACATATTTTATATTCTAAGAAAACAATTGAACGAAAGCTTGGTATTGCGATTGTTAATTAATAAGGCAAACTAATTCGAGTTATCACATACATCTGACTTCTTAATCAACGACATTTTTACCATCTTCCGAAATCCTTATTACATTCAACATTCCTCGAAGTATCCACTTCACATACCCATTCGCACATCTTTTTTCCTCGCCCTAAATTACGACTTTATTATCCCTCCGAGCTTTTAGACCAAAAAAAAAAAAAAAAAAAAAAAAAAAAAAAAAAAAAAAAAAAAAAAAAAAAAAAACAGACATACAGTAGACATAGATGTAGACGCGGGACCACTATTACCCTAGGGGCCATGGCACCGTGGGGGGGGGGGGGATCTATGGACATCGGCCATCGCCTCTCCTTTTGGCTCTGTTTCATTGACAGTGGTAATAAAGCTTTACTCCCTTTACACCTGCTGACTTTAATTACTTCCTCGTTTCCTCTCTTTTTACCTTCGTGGCAAGTGGACGTTGTTGTTGGTTATGGGTATACAAGCAAGCTCACGTACAGTATATACTATATATATATATATATATATATATATATATATATATATATATATATATATATATATATATATGCTTTTGGGACAGCTTGCGTGAATGTATATCTATAATATATATATATATATATATATATATATATATATATATATATATATATATATATATATGTATATATATATATATATATATATATATATATATATGTTTGTATGTATACATATATATATATATATATATATATATATATATATATATATATATATATATATTTATTTATTATAGATATACTTTCATACAAGTTGTGTCCCAAAAGCATATATATATATATATATATATATATATATATATATATATATATATATATATATATATATATATATATATATATATGTGTGTGTGTGTGTGTGTGCGCGCGCGTGCGCTTTTGGGACACAGCTTCTCTCTAATGCAATTTTCATTGAAGGCGATAGCCTTACTGGCGTCAATGTATTTCCTGCAGGAATTTTGTTATTTCCTAAGCTTCTTTAAGTTTTCAGACGTAATCCTTTGGTTTAATGAACGACGAATATTTATTTTCTCCATACTCTATATGTGTGTGTGCGTGTGTGCGTGCGCACGTGGTCGTTCGTGCATGGTCCCTAATCCCATTTGGTTACAACCTAAACCAAATAAGCTGGAGTTATCTTTGTGTCCCAGCTGGTGGTAGGATTGGGAGTTTTTTCACGTCTTTTTTCCCCCCAATAAAAACCCTTCTATTCAGTTCATGTAGTACACTAAAGGAAATTTAACAGAGGAAAAATGACAGGGTATATAAAGGAACGGAGTGGTCGACTAGTTACTGCCACAGAAAATATTGATAAATACATAAGTCGTCAATAAATTCTACTTTGATTATGACACCGTGCAATTAAATTGCAATATTTATTTTTCTTTTTGCATTCATATTTATGATTGACTATCTAAAATACTGCATCACACACGCGCGCACACACACACATACACACACACACACATATATATATATATATATATATATATATATATATATATATATATATATATATATGTGTGTGTGTGTGTGTGTGTGTGTGTGTGTGTGGTCAGTGTCTGGGAAATTGTCCTGCTTGGGCATTATCACTGTACCTTGCCTAGTGAATATAAATGCAAGCAGATGTAAGATAACCGGAATTCGGGAGGTTGGCTTATTGAATATTAATTTGGATAAAGGAAAAATTTAACCAATTGATTATTATTATTATTATTATTATTATTATTATTATTGTTGTTGTTGTTGTTGTTGTTGTTATTATTATTATTATTATTATTATTATTATTATTATTAATTTTATGTAAATATAACAGGAAACAGAGAGATGAATCACAGAATTGGACAAGTAAGAAAGGTATTTAAAATTTATGAGGAAACTGGAGTAATCTATGGAAGTCAAGATGAGAGCTTATGTAGTTTTTGTAGAAGCAAGACTCCTTGAAGGGAATTATGTATACAAAATGTATAAGGAATAACATGCATTTTTTAAAGATAGACTGTCTGTATATTAAATGAGGTATTAAAAGAATTGGTTTTGGGAGAAGTTTGGAGACAACGAGAAACTCGAATAGTTGAGTTCATCATCTCCTCCTACGCCTATTGACGCAAAGGGCCTCGGTTAGATTTCGTCAGTCGTCTCTGTCTTGAGGTTTTAATTCAATATTTCTCCATTCATCCTCTCATACTTCGCGCTTCATAGTCCTCAGCCATATAGGCCTGAGTCTTCCAACTCTTCTAGTTCCTTGCGTAGCACAGCTGAACGTTTGGTGAACTAATCTCTCTTAGGAGTGCGAAGAGCATAACAATAGATTGGTAAAATTATTTTGAAAATTTTAAGTGATATGAAGTAGGATGGTAGGCCTAGAAAATGTTGGATAGATGTTGTGAAAGGTTTAAAGAAAGTGGTTTAACGTGCGACTGATGAGCACTGTGTGTAAGTGTATAAAGCAACTAATGATGTGGAATTTTATTCATGAGGCAGTAGCTGAAGGTTGAATGGGGTAGTCTGAATTATTTTTCATTTTCTATACCCACTCCTGTTTAGGGATACGTATTTAATATTGAATACACACACACACACACACACACACACACACACACATATATATATATATATATATATATATATATATATATATATATATATTGTATATATATATATATATATATATATATATATATATATATATATTTTGTATATATATGTGTATATATATAAATATATATATATATATATATATATATATATATATATATATATATATATATATATATATGATGGATGTGTGATGTATATACATACATATACATATATAGTTATAAACACATATATACATGTATTCACGTATTTTTATGTTTATACGTACTTATATATATATATATATATATATATATATATATATATATATATATATATATATATATATATATATATATATATAGGATGCATGCACGTGTCTCAGTTGTTTACCTAGTCAACAAGTCGTAGATCCGAGGTAAATATAGAAATTATTATAATATCTTGGATTACAGCTCTCTTGCTTAAGAGTACACTGGGGCTCACCTTCCTGTAAATGTTCTCTTTCTCTTACTTAATTCAAATGGTGTGCTAGGCGATTATTATTATTATTATTATTGTTATTATTATTATTATTATTATTATTATTATTATTATTATTATTATTATTATTATTATTATTTCTTGTTAAGCTACAACCCTAGTTGGAAAAGCAGGATGCTATAAGCCCAAGGGCTCCAACAGGAAAAACAAAACGTTAACAAAATAAGAAGAGAAATTAAATAGAATAGTATGCACAAGTGTACCCTCAAGCAAGAGAACTGTAACCCAAGAATATTTTAATAGCCGAGCCAATGATCCCTAACACCTTATC
>NC_090737.1:16506853-16511853 GCF_036898095.1 Palaemon carinicauda
CTCTCTCTCTCTCTCTCTCTCTCATCTCTCTCTCTCCTCTCTCTCTCTCTCTCTCTCTCTCTCTGTGTGTGTGTGTGTGTGTGTGTGTGTGCGTGTATGCTTACTTAAGGACTAAGTGTCGGGGTGGCTTTAATTCTTCAAGTCTTGGTGACTTTTCTCTCTCTCTCTCTCTCTCTCTCTCTCTCTCTCTCTCTCTCTCTCTCTCTCTCTCTCTCTCTCTCTCTCTCTCTCTCTCTCTTTGTGTGTGTGTATGTGTGCTTACTTAAGGACTAAGTGTCGTGGGTGGCTTTATTCTTCAGGATTGGTGACCTCTCTCTCTCTCTCTCTCTCTCTCTCTCTCTCTCTCTCTCTCTGTGTGTGTGTGTGTGTGTGTGTGTGTGTGTGTGTGTATGTGCTTCCAGCCACAAGAGAGTAATTCCCAACCCTACAATGCACTGTTACACAAAGAATTCTTCCGCATCTCGGCACCGCGACACAAAACCACAATGCCCCTTTGATGTCGAGGACCTAATATTTTTTTTCTCTGAAAATGTCAAGGCTCTTAATCGTACACTTGAGTCCCACGTGCAAGTGAATGCTGCTTTAATGTGTGCTTAAAACAAGATGCTTTTGCCTTCAAGCGATTTTCTTGAAGGAAAGAAATGTTTGTTATTATGTTCGTGATTTGAAAAAAAATAAAAAGATTTATACGTGTCTTGTGTGAGTGTATTGATGGTTGTTATCCAAACTATAAGTCCCTTATTGCATAAAATAAATGAAATTAAAGACAATAATGATGATTGGATATGTTTCAATACGTTTACAGCCAAACGACAGTGTAATTTGCATATAAATAATGTATTTTGAACGGGGCTCTGCATAATTTTGACTACCATGACTAGATTATCAGAAATGCAAGTTTATATACAAGGAACCGTGATCAATCTCGATATTTGTACTAGTATTCACATCCCATGGTTTCCTTATCCTACCTACAGTAACTGTAGCCAAGGCTAGCAAGCCTAAAGATTAAATAATCGTGCCTTGGAAACCTACCGTTAAGAAATCAGACTCACTGCTAACTGACAACTTATCTCTTTAGTAAATGAACTTAATTATGACCGGTGGCCGACCAGTAAGAAACCAAATAACAGTGTTAATAGGCGAGCTACTAACTTTGATAGGCAAGCTGCTAACGTTGATAGGCAAGCTGCTAACATTGATAGACAAGCTGCAGACGTTGATAGGCAAACTGCTGACGTTGATAGGCAAGCTGCAGACGTTGATAGGCGAACTGCCGACCTTGATAGACAAACTGCTGACGTTGATAGGCAAGCTGTCGACATTGATAGGCAAGCTGCTGATCTTGACAGGCAAGCATCCGACGTAAAAAGAGCATAAGTACTGTCACCCTAAATATACTTTGTGAGAAATTGGATGCACCGTTCATCTGAAACATAATGTCAAGAAATCAGATGCATTGTTGATTGATAGTCACACATTTAGAAACCTGGGGTTTTATTGACTCACAACCTACCTTTAAGAGACTTCATGCACAGGCAACGTACTAACAAGAATCTGGATGTACTGTTGACCAGCAACCTACTATTAGAAAATTGAGCTGACTGTCGACTGACAGCCTTCTATTAAGAAAGCAAAAGTCTTAGTTACCTGTTATGGTGCTGGATGGACAGACGGGTTACTGTTAAAGTCTGGAAGCTTTGTTGATCCACAGCCTACCGTTAAGAGACTGGTTGTGCTGTTGGCCTGCTCAGGTGCACTATTGGCCAATAGGTTTCGAGGTCAGAGAAACAAAACCTATAGCCACATTGGGCACAGATTTAGTTGGTTATAAGGTAGTAATTTCCATATGATATTTCTGTAAGGCAGGAAGTATAACTAGGTTGGGGAACTTCTTTTGAGCAGGTTTCAGTGGTATTTCTTTCCATTTTATGGCTTTGCTGTTTTCAACATTTATTTTTCAGCGTCTTTCATAGTTTAATTTTATAGAATATCCATAATACTTGGAATTAAAGGATTCATATGAATATATGTAATAAGAAGCCCACAGATATGTGAAGGTTTGGATGGCTTTGCCTCTTGTATAGATGATGCTCTATATTTGTTCTAAAAGAATGAAATTCTTCCAAATCCTTTCTTACCTAGATTCTTTGAAGGGTACTAATGCTATCTAAGGACCTCATACATTATGTTGTGTGCTATTGGCTTTGCTCTTACCCCATTCCTTCAACAGTACTGTAAATAGCCCCCCAAATGCCGGGCCAAATCCCCCAAATTTATATAGCCATGTAAGTATTTTCTAGTAAAGTTTACAGCCTCAACCTTCTGTGAGCTAGGGATACAGGGTTTATGTACCCCGTAGGTCTACCCGCTGATTCACTAGCAGCCATTGCCTGGGCCTCTATAGTCTTAGGTTGATGGAGAGGGGCCTTGAGTATTGATCATATATAGTTAGTAGGTTGATCAGGGCACCACCCACCCGTTGAGATACTACCGCTAGAGTTATGGGGTCCTTCGACTGGCTAGACAGTACTACATTGGATCTCTCTGGTTACGATTGACTTTCCCATTGCCTACTCATACACCAAATGGTCTGGCCTCTTCTTACAGATTCTCCTCTGTCCTAATACACCTGACAATACTGAGATTACCCAACAATCCTTCTTCAACCAAGGGGTTACCTACTGCACTGTAATTGTTCAGTGATTGATTGATTGATTGATTACATTCCTCTTGGTAAGGGTAGAAGAGACTCTTTAGCTATGTTAAGCAGCTCTTCTAGGAAAAGGACACTCCAAAATCAAACCATTGTTGTCTAGTCTTGGGTAGTGCCATAGCTTCTGTATCATGGTCTTCTATTATCTCTTGGGTTAGAGTACTTTTGCTTGAGGGTACACTAGGGCACACTATTCTATCTGATTTCTTTTCCTCTTGTTTTGTTTAATTTTTTATAGTTTATATAGGAAATATTTTATTTTAATGTTGTTGCTGTTCTTAAAATATTTTATTTTTCCTTGTTTCCTTTCCTCACGGCTATTTTCCCTGTTGGGGCCCCTGGGTTTATAGCATCCTTCTTTTTCGACTAGGGTTGTAACTTATCAAGTAATAATAATAATGAGTCATAAGCAGCCATTGCCTGGACCTCCATGGTCCTAGCTTGATGGAGAGGGGGCTTGAGTATTGATCAAATGTATATATGGTCAGTCTCTAGACATTTTCCGTAACCTTGCTTCAGCCATTCATGAGCTACCTTTAAAGAAAACTTAAATCCTAAAATCTTCTTGAATTAAACAGGTTATTATTATTATTATTATTATTATTATTATTAATAGCCAAGCTACAACCCTAGTTGGAAAAGCAAGATGCTATAAGCCCAAGGGCTCAATAGGGAAAAATAGCCCAGTGAGGAAAGGAAATAAGCAAATGAATAAATGATGAGAATAAATTAACAATAAATTATTCTAAAAACAGTAACAACGTCAAAACATATATGTCCTATATAAAACTATTAACAACGTCAAAAACAAGTATGTCATAAAAGACTCATGTCAGATGAAGTAATTTAATAGAACTAAGAGAAGTTAAAACATTTTGTGGAGAACCAGATTTCATAATTGCCTAATTTGATGTGAATTGTTGTATTTACATTATATTTAAAACACACATTCGGCAAAGTCATTAGCATAATAACCTTCGTAAATTGTTTCAAAACCAATTATCGACATCACATCAATGTCAGTCGTCGTCAGCGACGGCCATTGAAAACCTCTCTTGATTTTACAGTATTTTGTTCAGATATTTTGGCCTCGGGGTGTAATGGGATCCGCGTTGAAATATATCTTTTAAGAGTTCGAATCCCAATCGGAATCAGGGTACAGTTGGCGTCATTAATTCAGGTACAATTTTTGTGAAGCTAAGGAGACGTCATGTAACGGAATTAATGACGCCAACTGTACCTACTCGTAACTTTTAGTAGACTGTTGTGGGTCATAGGGGAGAGAGAGAGAGAGAGAGAGAGAGGAGAGAGAGAGAGAGAGAGAGAGAGGGGCGGGGAATGTTTCTATTTAGTATATTTACACACACACACACACGTATATATATATATATATATATATATATATATATATATATATATATATGTATATATATATATATATATATATATGAGAGAGAGAGAGAGAGAGAGAGAGAGAGAGGAGAGAGAGAGAGAGAGAGAGAGAGAGAGAGGAAAAACCAGTATGATGGATATTTAGTATTCTGTCAAAATGTTCACTATTAGTAAATATGATAGATAAAATCATTTATTAGATATTTATAGATTTTATCGAGTACTTTCAGATTTCTTTTGTCACAGAAATTCATACTAAAACTATTTCTCTCTCTCTCTCTCTCTCTCTCTCTCTCTCTCTCTCTCTCTCTTCTCTCTCTCTCTCTCTCTCTTCAAATTAACAATTATCCACCTAACATAACTACGTCAATGACCCGCGTAATTTTGACGCCAAATAGTATACAATCAATCCATCATGATGAACTGGATAACTCATATCTAATTTTTCTGTTAATGTTTCGTCTTCGACAAAGTTCCGTTTTGTTATTTACCTCTTAGGAGCTTCATAAAAGTTAGAACACATTCTCAGGCATTTTTTGATAACAATTATTGCTATTGTTTATTTTCAAAGAAGCAACTCTGATAAGCACTTCGCTTTGACATAATTGAAGGCAAAGAGATAACAACTATTACAGATAGGTAGCGTGTGGCACAGATCGAGCTTACTGTTTTAAAGGTTTTTAAAAGCTGCTCATGAATTGCAGAGGTAATGGACAGTGACAGTGTTCTAGCAAGCAGGGCAATGCCCTAGAGACTGATCATATACACATATGATCAGCGCCCAAGCCCCTCTCCATCCAAGCTGGGACCAGGGAGGATCAGGGAATGGCTGCTGATGACTTAGCAGCATAGGCTCCCCCAAAATCACCCATCCATAACTCACAAGGATGGT
>NC_090737.1:16524353-16551853 GCF_036898095.1 Palaemon carinicauda
TTAAATTTTATAAAGACTTTCAGCCTGAAAATTTTTTTAATGAAGAATAATTTACGTACTTGTTTTATTCTCTCCGTCGGCCTTCATATCTCTACTCCAATTCGCGTTTTTACATTTCATAATCTCTTAATTTGAATTTATTCATCGTATAACATGACTTCATATTTCTGAGTTTCATATCTTTATAAGAAATAATTTAATTATTTCATTATTTCCTTTCCTCACTAGGCTATTTTTCCTTGTTGTAGCCCTTGGACTTATAGTATCTTGCTTTTACAACTCAGGTTGTAGCTTGGCTAGTAATAATAATAATAATAATAATAATAATAATAATAATAATGATAATAATAATAATAATAATAATAATTCCAGTTCATATATCTATTTATAGGAACAAGATAGGCAGGATTTAATCCATGGTAATTGTACAAAAAGTAAACTTTTAAAACCACACCAGGGACTTAATATTCAGTAATACTTGCAAAATTAAATTGCATACATTTATTTGGACTTCTTGATACAGACAATAAGTATAATACATGATAATCTTTTCTGATTGTGGAAAACTGAACAAACTGTTTAAATAAGCTTTTAAAATCCATCAAGTAATCAAGGGACTTTTCTAAACAAAACACGATGAAAGAAATTAAAAAGGGTTTCTTTGGTCAAAACCTGTTCGGTAGATTTGATAAATTATGAAGAAAAGTTGTAGATTTAGTAGAAGGTGAAATGAAGATTTTAGTGCTATAGTAGAAGTGAATAAGGTTGGCAGTGAAGCATAGCTGAACTGACAATTTTAGTGCTATAGTAGAAGTGAACAGGGTGGTCAGTGAATCAAAACTAAACTGAACATTTTGTTGCTGGTGTAAACGTGAATAAGGTGGTCAGTGAAGCATAACTGAACTGAAGATTTTAGTGCTGTAGTAGAAGTGAGTAAGGTAGGCAGTGAAGCATAACTGAACTGAAGATTTTAGTGCTGTAGTAGAAGTGAGTAAGGTGGGCAGTGAAGCATAACTGAACTGAAGATTTTAGTGCTGTAGTAGAAGTGAGTAAGGTGGGCAGTGAAGCATAACTGAACTGAAGATTTTAGTGCTGTAGTAGAAGTGAGTAAGGTGGGCAGTGAAGCATAACTGAACCGAAGATTTTTAGTACTGTAGTAGAAGTGAGTAAGGTGGGCAGTGAAGCATAACTGAACTGAAGATTTTAGTGCTGTAGTAGAAGTGAGTAAGGTAGGCAGTGAAGCATAACTGAACCGAAGATTTTTAGTACTGTAGTAGAAGTGAGTAAGGTGGGCAGTGAAGCATAACTGAACTGAAGATTTTAGTGCTGTAGTAGAAGTGAGTAAGGTAGGCAGTGAAGCATAACTGAACTGAAGATTTTAGTGCTGTAGTAGAAGTGAGTAAGGTGGGCAGTGAAGCATAACTGAACCGAAGATTTTTAGTACTGTAGTAGAAGTGAGTAAGGTGGGCAGTGAAGCATAACTGAACTGAAGATTTTAGTGCTGTAGTAGAAGTGAGTAAGGTAGGCAGTGAAGCATAACTGAACTGAAGATTTTAGTGCTGTAGTAGAAGTGAGTAAGGTAGGCAGTGAAGTATAACTGAACTGACAGTTTTAGTGATATAGCAGAGTGAACAAGGTGGGTAGAGAAGCACAACTAAACTGAAGATTTTATTGCTGTAGTAGAAGTGAATAAGATGGGCATTGATGCAGAGCTGAACTGACAGTTTTATTGCTATAATAGAAGTGAACAAGGTGGTCACTGAAACAGAACTAAACTGAAGATTTTATTGCGGTAGTAGAAGTGAATAAGATGGGCATTGATGCAGAGCTGAACTGACAGTTTTATTGCTATAATAGAAGTGAACAAGGTGGTCACTGAAACAGAACTAAACTGAAGATTTTATTGCTGTAGTAATCGTGAATAAGGTAGGCAGTGAAACATAATTAGGCCGATTTTAGTGTTGTAGTAGAAGTGAGTAAGGTGGGCAGTAAATCATAACTGAACCGAAGATTTTTAGTACTGTAGTAGAAGTGAGTAAGGTGGGCAGTGAAGCATAACTGAACCAAAGATTTTAGTGCTGTAGTAGAAGTAAGGTGGGCAGTGAAGCATAACTGAACCGGAGATTTTAGTGCTGTAGTAGAAGTAAGGTGGGCAGTGAAGCATCAGTGAAGCATAACTGAACCGAAGATTTTTAGTGCTGTAGTAGAAGTGAGTAAGGTGGGCAGTGAAGCATACAGGACCGAAGATTTTAGTGCTGTAGTAGAAGTAAGGTGGGCAGTGAAGCATACAGAACCGAAGATTTTAGTGCTGTAGTAGAAGTAAGGTAGGCAGTGAAGCATCAGTGAAGCATAACTGAACCGGAGATTTTAGTGCTGTAGTAGAAGTAAGGTGGGCAGTGAAGCATACAGAACCGAAGATTTTAGTGCTGTAGTAGAAGTAAGGTAGGCAGTGAAGCATCAGTGAAGCATAACTGAACCGGAGATTTTAGTGCTGTAGTAGAAGTAAAGTGGCCAGTGAAGTATAGCTGAACTGACCGTTTTAGTGATCTGGTCTAGTCAAGACAGTGTCTTTGCCTCATCCCTTCGTTCTCCAACTTCACTTCGTTCCATCTTGCTATCCATCTTAAACTGTCAGACTGGGGTTCGAGTCCCGCTCAGACTCGATAGTTAATAAAATTCAACACATTCTAAAGTCAGAAGCACATAAACCCATTTTCTGACTCGTATGATTTCTAACTTATTTTCTCAAGAAAAAATACCGTCTATTATGTAGCTCTTGGTGTTATGAATATGATTTTATTTTACCTCTGTTTTTTAAATATCTCAGAAACAATAAGAACATTTGCATTTTTAATCAGTTCTTTTAAAGCCGTTATAATTAATGCAGCTAAAATAAAATTTGAAATTCAGGATGTAATTGGTCGTGTAAGCTGGAGCTTACTGTGTTTATTTTATAATCTTATGTACATTTTATGAACAGCAAGTGAGACGATTAGGTATTATTTAATTTCATATTTTGTGCTGTTAGGAAGTACTGAATGCTTTTCATTGACGTTCCTAACTGTTAAAGATATTCTTTGATACATTATATATATATATATATATATATATATATATATATATATATATATATATGTATATATATATATATATGTATATATATATATATATATATATATATATATATATATATATATATGTGTGTGTGTGTGTGTGTGTGTGTGTGTATACTTATATTTATATATGCTTGTTTGTACTTATGTATGTACACTTATATTGATATATCATCATCATCTCTTACTCTTATTGACGCAAAGGGCCTCGGGTAGATTTCGCCAGTCGCCTCTATCTTGAGCTTTTAATTCAATACTTCTCCGTTCTTCATCTCCTACTTCGCACGTCATAGTCCTCAACCATGTAGGCCTCGGTCTCCCAACTGCTCTAGTCCCTTGTGGAGCCCAGCTGAACGTTTGATGTGTGTGTGTGTATATATATATATATATATATATATATATATATATATATATATATATATATATATATACATATATATATGTGTGTGTGTTTATTTCTTTATTATTATTATTATTATTGTTATTATTATCCAAGCTACAACCCTAGTTGGAAAAGCAAGATGCTATAAGCCCAAGGGCTCCAATAGGAAAAAAAATAGCCCAGTGAGGAAAGGAAATAAGGAAATAAATAAATGATGAGAATAAATTAACAATAAATCATTCTAAAAACAGTAACAACGTCAAAACAGATATGTCCTATATAAAGTCTAAGAAGACTTATGTCAGCCTGGTCAACATAAAAACATTTGCTCCAACTTTGAACTTTTGAAGTTCTACTGATTCAACTACCCGATTAGGAAGATCTTTTTAGTATTATTATTCTACACTCAGTGTTTTTGCAAAGGAACTGATTTCAATAAGAACAAATTCCTCGACTCACGACCAACCAGCAACGCTAAACCACTGAGACTCTTCTCTCCTGTCATTCGTCATGTAACACGAACATGTCTCCTCCTCGTTCTTGGAAATCGCCGCCTGATTTCGGGAAACGGTTTTACGTATATCAACTTATAAAAGGGGGGGGGGGGGCGTATACCCGGGAGAACGAAATCAGCGGAATATTTGTTAAGGCGATGGTCCATATCAGAAGAAGATGACTTCCGCCCCTTTGGCCAGGTGAGAGAGAGAGAGAGAGAGAGAGAGAGAGAGAGAGAGAGAGAGAGAGAGAGAGAGAGAGAGAGATCCTCTGCTCTTCTGCGGTAAACTTGTTCGGCAGATTGCTTTTGCCAGGATGATAGAAAGTCCGTCAATGACGGGAAATGATTCTGTAATATCCGTCACCACAACAAGTTTCAGGGGGGTGAATGAAGGGAGTCTGTGGGTGGGCAGCCAAGTTCTGTAACTATGTTATCGTGCCAGACACTACTACATTGAATGCTCCTGGATGAAGGGCGTCTGAGGGGAAAGGGGAAGTGCTAGGGTAGTGGGTAATGGGGGGGGGGGGAGTGTGCGTAAAAGTCGACTTACATGCAACGAATGTTGACTCTCTCTCTCTCTCGCTCTCTCTCTCTCTCTCTCTCTCTCTCCTACATAAACAGCACCATGTATACAAACACATTATCTATCTACAGTATATATATATATATATATATATATATATATATATATATATATATATATATATATATATATATATATATATATATATACCGTTTAGTTTTATTTCAAGGTATAGACGTAGGTTCGAATCCTTGCCCGTTATTGAACATTTGCCCTAAAGGAATATTCAATTGGACATCATTGGGCATATTCAAAATTTTAGCTTGTATTGGGTTCAATATTTGAAAATATGAGTCTCTTGCCATAATTTCAAAACCACTTTTGCAAGACTATGAAACATGGCTAAGTAAACTAGCGGCTTTGGACTATCCTGCAAGAGGTGAGAGTAGAGCTGACAGTGCACCTCACGTGGTGTACTGTAGTTATTACTTAAGGATATTTTCCGCGTGCTTTCGTCTCCTATCTGCACTCACATTTTGTCCTTTTACTAAACCTGCGTATTCCGCTTCCATTCTTCCAGCCTCTCCCCTTTCCCAGAAGAACCTGTGGTGCTGGTAACCCCCCTCCCCCAGACTCCAGGGCGGCGCCATATGGCCTAAATTCATGAATCCAGATCCATCTCAGAATAACGAAGTGTAAATGGCTGATGGCGCCTTAATAGAACCATCAACCAAAACAGATCAGTTAGCGTCTCACTCGTCGTGAATGGACGATGAAGTTGCCTCCTCTTCATGAATGGGGGCTATTAGAGGGCTGGTCCGTTTGCCTTTTGCTGTTCGGTTTCGTTCGTTCAGGAACGCTTCTGGCATGATGGTTTCGTTCATGAACGCTTCTTCTAGGTGGGTGGGTTTATGAACTCTTCTTCCAAGGTGTTTTCGTTCATGAACGCTTCTTCCAAGAGGGTGGATTCATGAACGCTTCTTATATTGTTATTATTATTATTATTATTATTATTATTATTATTATTATTATTATTATTATTATTATTATTATTTGCTAAGCTACAGCCTTAGTTGGAAAAGCAGGATGCTATAAATGCTATAATTTATTCCCAGGGGCCTCAACAGCGAAAATAGCCCAGTGAGAAAAGGAAACACGAAAAATAGAATATTTCAAGAACAGTAACAACATTTAAATAAATATTTCCTAAATAAACTATAAAAAACTTACAAAACAAGTGGAAGAGAAATAAGATGGTATCGTACATGAACGCTCTTGGCAAGATAATTTCGTTCATAAACACTTCTGGCAAATGGCAGGATAGTTTTGTTCATGAACGCTTCTGGCAAGGTAATTTCGTCCATTAACGCTTCTGGCAAATGGCAAGATTGTTTCGTTCATGAACGCTTCTGGCAAGGTAATTTCGTCCATTAACGCTTCTGGCAAATGGCAAGATTGTTTCGTTCATGAACGCTTCTGGCAAGGTAATTTCGTCCATTAACGCTTCTGGCAAATGGCAAGATTGTTTCGTTCATGAACGCTTCTGGCAAGGTAATTTCGTCCATTAACGCTTCTGGCAAATGGCAAGATTGTTTCGTTCATGAACGCTTCTGGCAAGGTAATTTCGTCCATTAACGCTTCTGGCAAATGGCAAGATTGTTTCGTTCATGAACGCTTCTGGCAAGGTAATTTCGTCCATTAACGCTTCTGGCAAATGGCAAGATTGTTTCGTTCATGAACGCTTCTGGCAAGGTAATTTCGTCCATTAACGCTTCTGGCAAATGGCAAGATTGTTTCGTTCATGAACGCTTCTGGCAAGGTAATTTCGTCCATTAACGCTTCTGGCAAATGGCAAGATTGTTTCGTTCATGAACGCTTCTGGCAAGGTAATTTCGTCCATTAACGCTTCTGGCAAATGGCAAGATTGTTTCGTTCATGAACGCTTCTGGCAAGGTAATTTCGTCCATTAACGCTTCTGGCAAATGGCAAGATTGTTTCGTTCATGAACGCTTCTGGCAAGGTAATTTCGTCCATTAACGCTTCTGGCAAATGGCAAGATTGTTTCGTTCATGAACGCTTCTGGCAAGGTAATTTCGTCCATTAACGCTTCTGGCAAATGGCAAGATTGTTTCGTTCATGAACGCTTCTGGCAAGGTAATTTCGTCCATTAACGCTTCTGGCAAATGGCAAGATTGTTTCGTTCATGAACGCTTCTGGCAAGGTAATTTCGTCCATTAACGCTTCTGGCAAATGGCAAGATTGTTTCGTTCATGAACGCTTCTGGCAAGGTAATTTCGTCCATTAACGCTTCTGGCAAATGGCAAGATTGTTTCGTTCATGAACGCTTCTGGCAAGGTAATTTCGTCCATTAACGCTTCTGGCAAATGGCAAGATTGTTTCGTTCATGAACGCTTCTGGCAAGGTAATTTCGTCCATTAACGCTTCTGGCAAATGGCAAGATTGTTTCGTTCATGAACGCTTCTGGCAAGGTAATTTCGTCCATTAACGCTTCTGGCAAATGGCAAGATTATTTCGTTCATGAACGCTTCTGGCAAGGTAATTTCGTCCATAAACGCTTCTGGCAAGATAATTTCGTTCATGAACACTTCTGGCTAGATAATTTAGTCCATAAACGCTTCTGGCAAGTAGTTTCGTTCATGAACGCTTCTGGCAAGGTAATTTCGTCCATAAACGCTTCTGGCTAATGGCAAGTTAGTTTCGTTCATGAACGCTTCTGGCAAGGTAATTTCGTCCATAAACGCTTCTGGCTAATGGCAAGTTAGTTTCGTTCATGAACGCTTCTGGCAAGGTAATTTCGTCCATAAACGCTTCTGGCAAGATAATTTCGTTCATGAACGCTTCTGGCTAGATAATTTCGTTCATGAACGCTTCTGGCTAGATAATTTCGTCCATAAACGCTTCTGGCAAGTAGTTTCGTTCATGAACGCTTCTGGCAAGATAGTTTTTTTCATGAACTCTTTGGCCCAGATAGTTTCGTTCAAAAACGTTTTTGGCAAGTTAATTTCGTTCATAAACGCTTCTTGCAAGATGGTTTCGTTTATAAACTGTTCTGGCAAGATAGTTTCGTTCATGAACGCTTTTGGCAAGATAATTTCGTTCATGAACGCTTCTGGCAAAATAGTTTCGTTCATGAACGCTTCTGTCATCATAATTTCTTCCATAAACGCTTCTGGCAAGGTAGTTTCGTTCATGAACGCTTCTGGCAACATAATTTCGTCCATAAACGCTTCTTGTAAGATAGTTTCGTTCATAAACGCTTCTGGCAAGATAATTACGATCATAAACGCTTCTGGCAAGATAGTTTCTTTCACGAACGCTTCTGGCAAGATAGTTTTTTTTTCATGGACTCTTTGGGCCAGATAGTTTCGTTCAAGAACGCTTTTGGCATGATAATTTCGTTCATGAGCGCTTTTGGCAAGATAATTTCGTTCATGGACTCTTCTTGTAAGATGGTTTCGTACATGAACGCTTCTTGCAATGTGGTTTCGTCCATGAACGATTTTTTCAAGATGATTTCATTTATGAAAGCTTCTTCCGAAGTGGATTCGTTCACGAACGCTTCTGGCAAGATAGTTTCGTTCATGACGCAGGCATGTACTCTGCGTCGTGCCCTCTCCAAAGAACGTCCCGTGTTATTTTGTTTTTATTTATTTTATCCTTGTTTACTTGTTACCAAAAACCTTAACATCGCAACCATCATCTTGGCAAACATTTGTCTGTTGACATTGGCTGGTGTGAATCAATAAATCCCTTTTGTGTAAATAAAGACGATCAACTTTTGAGAGAGTGGCCTGCTTTCCAAACAGTGGCAAAGCTAAGCGAGACATTGATGCTATAATATTTTGTAATGGGTTGTTTACCTTGATTTTTTTATGGATACTATCATTTCGTAAATCTAGCAAGAGAGAGAGAGAGAGAGAGAGAGAGAGAGAGAGAGAGAGAGAGAGAGAGAGAGAGAGAGAGAGAGAGAGAGAGAGAAATAACGAATTGCAAAATCCAAGGCGTTTTGGTTCTATGGTCAACCTAGTTCATCATCATCATCTACTCATACGCCTATTGATACAAAGGCCCTCGGTTAGATTTCGTCAGTCATCTCTATCTTGAGCTTTTAATGCAATAATACTCCATTCGTTAGCTCCTACTTCGCCCTTCATATTTCTCAGCCATGTAGACTTGGGTCTTCCAACTCTTCTATTGCCTTGTGGAGCCCATCTGAACGTTTGGTGAACTAATCTCTCTTGGGGAGTGGGAAGAGCGTGCCAAAACCATCTCCATCTACCCCTCATGATCGCATCCACATATTCACTAAATTGTAATTATTTTTTATATTTTATGATTAATTACAAAACTAATGCTATCTATTTTCTAATTATCACATTAGTTAGGGTAATTTTTCTTGAAATACCCAAGTGTCATTTTTACATCAATTATCACAAATCCTACATTAGAGAGAGAGAGAGAGAGAGAGAGAGAGAGAGAGAGAGAGAGAGAGAGAGAGAGAGAGAGAGTAAAATCCAAAGCGTTTTTGGTTCTATGCTCAACAAAATTCAAGAAAATTAAATTATTGTTATTTTATTCTATAATCAATTACAAAACTAATATGACCTTTTTTTACACTTGTCAGATCAATTAAAATAATTATTCATTAAAGACCCACCATGTTCCATTTTTTTCATATTACCAATTAACAAAAATCATACATAAAATCAAAAAGTGCACACAGAATGTAGTATGCCTATCTGCATATATGCATGAAACTCATACATAAAAGGAAAAAAGTGCATACAGACTGTAGTACGCCTATCTGCATATGTGCCTGAAACTCATACATAAAAGGAAAAAAAGTGCATACTGAATGTAGTGCGCCTATCTGCATATACGCAGGAAACTCATACATAAAAGGAAAAAAAGTGCATACTGAATGTAGTGCGCCTATCTGCATATACGCAGGAAACTCATACATAAAAGGAAAAAAAGTGCATACTGAATGTAGTGCGCCTATCTGCATATACGCAGGAAACTCATACATAAAAGGAAAAAAAGTGCATACTGAATGTAGTGCGCCTATCTGCATATACGCAGGAAACTCATACATAAAAGGAAAAAAAGTGCATACTGAATGTAGTGCGCCTATCTGCATATACGCAGGAAACTCATACATAAAAGGAAAAAAAGTGCATACTGAATGTAGTGCGCCTATCTGCATATACGCATGAAACTCATACATAAAAGGAAAAAATTTGCATACTGAATGTAGTGCGTCTATCTGCATATATGCATGTAAACCTCACTGTCGGATAGATTTTGATAATTCTCGACAGACTCCTCTGAATTCTTCTTCTCGGAAAGAGCTATAGAAACTTTAGATCCGGCCAAAAGTGCACACTCAAATTTCATTACGTTGGCACAACAATATTGAAACGCTGTGAACACGACTCGACTCTCTCTCTCTCTCTCTCTCTCTCTCTCTCTCTCTCTCTCATTGACAAAGAATTATGTTCATGTAGGAATTGAAATCTATGAAGATTTCTCGTCACTTAGAAATGTTACTTTGGAGAAGATTTAAATATTAATTTTCATATTGGTTTGATTTATTATTTTAATTTCAATTAAAACCTATTTATTCTTTTTTTGTAAGGACGATAATAATTAATTGTTCATGAAGAGGTATAATGAATCTCCTCTCTCTCTCTCTCTCTCTCTCTCTCTCTCTCTCTCTCTCTCTCTCTCTCTCTCTCTCTAGCGGTAGAAGATGCATGTATTTGCAAAGTGATTGTTCTTTGAATTATACCGACAAATTTTACGAAGTCGTACCAAAAATGCATAGAGGGCTGATCTCCGAGGAACAGGTAGTAGGTTGGCTAGGGTCCAACCACCCGTTGAGATATTACCTCTAGAGAGTTATGTGGTCTTTTGACTGGCCAGACTGTACTATATTGGATCCTTCTCTCTGGTAACGGTTCATTTTCCGTTTGCCTACACACACACACACACCGAATAGTCTGGCCTATTCTTTACACATTCTCCTTTGTCCTCATACACCTGACAACACTGAGATTACCAAACAATTCTTACATCACTGTAATTGTTCACTGACGACTTTCCTCTTTGGTAGAAGAGACTCTTTGGCTATGATATGCAGCTCTTCTAGGAGAAGGTCACTCCAAAATCAAACCATTGTTCTCTAATAATGGGTAGTGCCATGCCCTCTGTACCATGGTCTTTCACTGTCTTGGGTTAGAGTTCTCTTGCTTGAGGGTACACTCGGGTACAATATTCTGTCTTATTTCTCTTCCTCTTGGTTTGTTTTCATGTTTTTATAGTTTTTATTTGAATTTTTTTTTTATTGTTACTGTTTCATTTAATTTTTTATTACTTCTCTTGTAGTTTTATTTATTTCCTTATTTCCTTTCCTCACTGGACTATTTTCCCTGTTGCAGCCCTTGGGCTTATAGCATCTTGCTTTTCCAACTAGGGTTGTAGCTTAAAAATTAGTAATAATAATAATAATGATAATAATAGTAATAATATTCTTGTTTGGGATTTAGCCAGTTTTTATCACCACGCTGGTCAATTGCAGATTGGTGATGGTAGGCCACCTTAGTCTGATCGTTCACAGCACACCCACATCGTATGGTTGGCCCCAACTAGTATAGTCTTGCTGATCATGGCGATACGCAGACCCTTTCACCTCATTAAGGTATCACCATATATATATATATATATATGTGTGTGTGTGTGTGTGTGTGTGTAAATATATATACTGTATATATATATATATATATATAGTATATATATTTACACACACACACACACACATATATATATATATATATATGTGTGTGTGTGTGTGTGTGTGTGTAAATATATATACTGTATATATATATATATATATATACACACTCTTGATAATGGTATTATGAACACCCCAAATCATGTTTACATCAGCCACTATATAAAATCAATCAGAAGAGATCAAAGGTCAAAACTATAAAACAAAAAATAAAGAAGAAGAGAATCGTGTGTTCGTAAGCACGTGTTCCAACGCTTTAAAAAAAACAATCCACATATCCATTAGTTTTTTATTTAATAATGAACAACTTTTTTTTATAATTTTCTTTATTTTAATCTAGACTTTGTAAGGAATTATCCATCTCAGACTAAAACAAAAAAACATCAAAATAACAGAAAAAAACAATGTTTTTCTGACTTGATAATCAGTTTCTCCCGCCAGAAGATTGACTATATATATATATATATATATATGTATGTATGTATGTATGTATGTATATATATGTATATATATGGATATAAATGAATATATATATATATATATATATATACATATATATATATATATATGTATGTATGTATGTATGTATGTATGTATGTATATATATATATATATATGTATGTATATATATGGATATAAATGAATATATATATATATATATATATATACATGTATATATATGTGTGTGTATGTATATATATATCCATATATATATATATATATATATATATATTTATATATATATGTATATATCCATTTATATATACATATATATATATACAATATATATATATATATATATATATATATACTTATATGAGTAAGCGTGTATACTGACAAGTATCAAAGCTATTTCTAACTAATCTCATTTTCGTCAAATTCTTGATAAATTGAGATCCATCTTCATATTTTTTTAAGTTCATTAGCAATTTTGTTCTGTCTCCTTTTAAAATGTATGAGACCAGATTTATTTTTCTCTTTGGCATCATTGGGTTATTTTGATTTTTTTTTTTTTAATTATTATTACCGTATTTTGCTTCAATTACCTTTCTTTTATTACAATATATTCAAGAATATATAGATTCTATTCTGTTTACATTTTTCTTATCCATATACTCAGTCGCGACCTTTCGTAACTCGCTGGTCCATTCATATTCTTTGAAGAGAGAGAGAGAGAGAGAGAGAGAGAGAGAGAGAGAGAGAGAATGCAGGAAACACACATAGCGGAGAGAGGAAAAAGGCATATGAGACTTCCAACCAATAAAAACTCTAAAAGTTTAAACAACTTTTCTTGAAAGAATCCAATTTCCGTTCTGCTAAGTTGGAATGTAACCGGTGGCAGGGAATTCTCCTCCACATCTCCCCCCCCCCCCCACTCCCCTTCCCCTTTTCATTTCTTCCTTCTCTTCTTCCCTTCCCCCATTCTAAACACCCTTCCCTCTTCCCTTTCCATTTTATTCCATAAATGTTTGCTTTAGAAATTCTAGTTGAGAGAGAGAGAGAGAGAGAGAGAGAGAGAGAGAGAGAGAGAGAGAGAGAGAGTAGGGAAATGGGGGAGAAATATAAAGGGATAGAAGTTCGGCATAGGCAGTCATGGAGCCTTAGGGATTTTGTAGAGGGAAAAAATTGGAGAACGTAGGGAGTTTTTGGGGGGGTGCGGGTGGGGGAAAAAGGGTCTGGTTGAATGGATGTCTAGGGGAAAGAAAGTCCCTTCCAATAGAAATGGAATTCTGGACGCCCGGTCACTAAGCCCAATTTTCCCCCTCTGAATGTCGAGTGAAATAGTCATTCAGTTTTTATTGCTCCCTCCAGAAAAAAGAAAAATGAGTTAGTATTATTATTATTATTATTATTATTATTATTATTATTATTATTATTATTATTATTATTATTATTATTACTTGCCAAGCTACAACCCTAGTTGGAAAAGCAGGATCCTATAAGGCCAGGGGCTCCTACAGGGAAAATAGCTCAGTCAGGAAAGGAAACAAAGAAAATTAAAATATTTTAAGAAGAGCAAAGGCATTAAAATATATATCCTATAAAAATATAAAAACTTTAACAAAACAAGACGAAGAGAAATAAGATAGAACAGTGTGTATAGGGGTACCCTCAAGCAAAAGAACTCTAACCCAAGACAGTGGAAGACCATGGTACAGAATCTATGGCACTAATCAAGACTAGAGAACAATGGTTTGATTTTGGAGGGTCATTCTGGAAGAGCTGCTTACCATAGCTAAAGACTCTTCTACCCTTACCAAGAGGAAAGTGGCTACTGAACAATTACAGTACAGTAAGAAGAATTGTATATACGTACTTCAAATCAATGGTTGATAAGGTAGCATTGTTATACATATTTATATTGATTTTCCTCACTATTTAAAAGTTTAAAGGCCACAGAGGCAAGGGACAGTGACAATGCCCTATCAAGCAGGACAATGAGACAATGCCCTAAAGACTGACCATATATACAGTACATATGATCAGCACCCAGGGGCCCTCCAGCCGAGCTAGGACCAAGGAGGGCCAGGCAATGGCTGCTGATTTCTTATCAGATAGACCTATAGGTTCCCCCCCCCCCTTAGCTAACAAGTATGGTGAAGTTGCAACGACCAAAGAAACTTGAACCCCATTCTGGCGTTCACCAGTCAGGGATGTTACCGCATCGGCCATTACAAATAAATCTCACCATTTCCGTCACTATCACATTAGTGGATCTTGAATGATGAAGCGAAATGTCTCACAACCTTGTAAAAAAAAAAAAAAAAAAAAAAAGGTGAGGGTATTTTTCCCTCTCCCTTCTTCCTCAATATTACGTCTGACTTTTCCCTGTCACTATCGTCGATTCCCAATGACTTACAATTGTCTTGCAGAAGAAGTGTGAAAAAAGAAAGAAATATTTGTTGAATGCGGTGAAAGACGAGATAAATGGAAGAATACGTTATCGGTTTAATTTTATGCGTTGACAAAGTTGATTAAAATATTTTTATGCCTATCAATTCTAGCAGTAATAGTATTATATGTATACATAATTTTATGTAATTTTATTAATGTTCTATATTCTATATTATATATATATATATATATATATATATATATAAGAGGTAAAGGTGAATGATACAACACTTGAAAGGCCTAGTATAAGGCCGGAAATTCTTATAGAAGTGACTGTTCAGGATCAGGATATATATATATATATATATATATATATATATATATTCACACACATAAGAGAGTTAAAGGTGAATAATACGACACTTGAAAGTCCTAGTATAAGGATGAAAATTCTTATAGAAGTGACTGTTGAGGGTTTAAGAGAAGGTATTGAAATATCTGACAAGAGAGATGCTCGGGTATGACAGTGATAATGTGATCGAGCAGCTGACTTGGGTTTGAAAGGTACGTACGGAGGAGTTAAAAGGTTCCTCAAAAATGGCTGAGAGGAATTAGCATTCTTTTTTTTAAAGTTACTGGTAATTATGAGGCTGGAAGAATTAAGGAGCATAACATTTCTTAGTATACAGAGAAAAGTGTGATTTATGATTTTGATTAGTATAACTGGAGACAAGAGGAAAACTTTGGATTTAGGCAGGGGAAAGATTGCTCATATCAAGTGTTTGTGAATTAGCTGTTTGAGATGTTTGGAAGTATTGTTGTAATCTGTATGTGGCTGGGTTGGGAATGTATAGAAGACTGTCGAACCAAATAATTTATGGAAATGAAGTCCGAAAGTAGAAAGAAAATCAAAGAAATTTGTTGAACTTGCTGGTATGGAGTGTTTGTGTAGTATACAAGTGTGAGAAGAATTTATAGGCGAGGGATGTGGAGATACGTACCGTACAAGTAGCGGTCAAAAGGTTAGCGTATGGTAAAGAATGTATCAGAGTATTTTGAGGTGGTTTGGACATGTGGAAAGACTGGACAACAGTAGTTCTGGGAAAAAAAGTGCTTAATTCATGGATACTAGGAGGAAGAGGAGAGAAATACATAGAAAGGGTTTAATAACTATAGTAAAGGTGTTGATATCCAGGAAGGACAGGAGTCCGTGATAAATTGGTATAATTGGTGGTATTTTTATATGGGAATTTGTCTTGCTAATGACGAGTCTCGTAAGTCGATGTATGAAATGAACGATTTAGTAGAAATTTGGTTAAGCTAAAAGCTCATTCACGATGCATAAATTGAAATATGAGTCGTTAACTATTTTTTCTTTGTATCCACTTTTCGTTAGAAGAAGCTGCTTTATATATATATATATATATATATATGCATATATATGTTTATATATATTTATATATGTATATATATATATATATATATATATAATGTGTATGTTTTTTAAAAATTATTATTTATTCGCAAATTATTATCTTAAAAAGGTACTCTACTGGTATTCCAACATTCCAACAGCATTTTTAAAACAACTCTCTCTCTCTCTCTCTCTCTCTCTCTCTCTCTCTCCGAGTCCTTGAAGTAAATTTATGCTGAATTGTCACGCATTATTTTTCTGTTTATTTATTTTTATTTATGTTCATCCTTTGAAAATATTAAAAACCACTATGGCAATCCAAAGCAATAGTTTCTTGAGACATATGCAACAGTGCTAATCATAAGAAGAATTTTAATATAATTATAATTATTTTCGTTTGCTAATATATCTAATTTTCTTACACTAATATTTATGAAAACTTTTGTAGTAACAAGAACAATAATAATAATAATAATATTAATAATAATAATAATAATAATAATAATAATAATAATAATAATAATAATAATAATAATAATAATAATAATATCTTTGAATTATTAAGCATAATTATAATAATTATTTTCGTTTGCTAATATATCTAATTTTCTTACACTAATATTTATGAAAACTTTGGTAATAACAAGAACAACAACAACAACAATGATGATAATAATAATAATAATAATAATAATAATAATAATAATAATAATAATAATAATATCTTGGAATTATTAAGCATAATTATTATGATTATTTTCGTTTGCTAATATATCTAATTTTCTTACACTAATATTTATGAAAACTTTTGTAATAACAAGAACAACAACAACAACAACAACAATAATAATAATAATAATAATAATAATAATAATAATAATAATAATAATAATAATAATAATAATAATAATAATAATTTTGAATTATATTTGTTTATGGCTATTCAGTATATTGTAAAAATGTTAAAGTTATATTATATTTGCGATTCAATTTATCACTATTTTCCCCTCATATCATAATAGGTATTCACGTGATTCACAGTTAGAGTTTCAACTTGAACATGTAGCTATTACCTTAGATGCTGCTGCTTTTCATCCTAGATTACTTTAAGACTTTTCCAACTTCCTTAAATTTGAAGCTAGTAAAACCGAAGTTACCTTACAATTATCATTACCTTAAAATTACCTTGAAACCATGCAAATTACCTAAAACTAATCATAGCATTGCATCTCGGTATTAATTTAATTCATAAAAAATGGAGAGAGAAAGAAACAGCGAATATAAAACCATGAATTAATAAATGGATATAAGTTTATATTTTGGGTCTAAAACAGTCCAGATGAGATTCCAGCATCGATTGGCTCGTTCCTGGAATTCATCTCTTGTTGAAGTACTTTCTTTCTTGCCTGCTCTCTCTCTCTCTCTCTCTCTCTCTCTCTCTCTCTCTCTCTCTCTCTCTCTCGTGTGAAATGTCTCAGAATATTTTCTTGTAAAGAAATCTTATTTTTACTGGAATAAACTTTGTTTCTTTCTGCCATTATCGTTTAAAATCACACCCCGTTTCTTCTGTATGAAAGAGAGCATTTCTGATTTTGGTTAAGACGCCTGGTTCTGTTTTTTTGACAGATTGTTAATACGAACCAAAGTCAGAAGCCTCTTCAAATGATGTTTTATTTGGCTAGCTGTG
This sequence comes from Palaemon carinicauda, assembly GCF_036898095.1. Classification (NCBI taxonomy): domain Eukaryota; kingdom Metazoa; phylum Arthropoda; class Malacostraca; order Decapoda; family Palaemonidae; genus Palaemon; species Palaemon carinicauda. Next base: position 16,541,618 of record NC_090737.1, read on the forward strand.
GTGAATGTGCTTACGGATATGGCAGGGTCACTGTTTACTTATCCTACCAATTTTCTCTGATTACGGTTCATTTACCCTTTGCCTACACACACCCTAATCGGGTTGTTGAATCAGTAGTGCTTCAAAAGTTCAAAGTTGCAGCAAATATTTTTATGTTGAACAGGCTGACATAAGTCTTTTTATAGTTTATATATGACATATCTGTTTTGACGTTGTTCCTGTTTGTAGAATTATTTATTGTTCGCTTGTTCTCATCATTTATTTATTTCCATATTTCCTTTCCTCACTGGGCTATTTCTCCCTATTGGAGCCTTTGGGCATATAGCATCTTGCTTTTCCAACTAGGGTTGGAGCTTGGCTAGTAATGATAATAATAATAATATTCTTTACATATTCTCCTCTGTCCTCATTCACCTGACAATTCAGATAACCAAACAATTCTTCTCCACTCAAGAGGTTAACTACTGCACTGTAATTGTTCAGTGGCTTCTTTCTTCTTGGTAAGGGTAGAAGAGACTCTTTAGCCATGGTAAGGAGCTCTTCTAGGAGAAGGACACGCCAAAAACAAACCAATGTTCTCTAGTCTTGGGTAGTGCCATAACCTCTGTACCATGGTCTTCCACTGTCTTGGGTTAGAGTTTTCTTGTTTGAGGGTACACTCGAGCACCCTATTCTTTATAATTTCTTTTCCTCTTTTTTTTTGTTGAAGTTTTTATAGATTATATATGATATATTTATTTTAACATTGTTACTCTTGAAATGTTTTCCTTTTTTCCTTTCCTCACTCTGCTATGTTCCCTGGGCTTATAGCATCCTGCTTTTGCAACTAGGGTTGTATTAGCTTCTAATAATAATAATAATAATAATAATAATAATGATAATAATAATAATAAGTAGAAGAAGAAGAAGAAGAAGAATAGTAATAATGATAATGATGATTATTATTATTATTATTATTATTATTATTATTATTATTATTATTATTATTATTATTATTATGATTGTTGTTGTTGTCATCATTATTATCATTCATATTACCATCATCATTGTTTGCATGATTATTTTTATTATTATAATTATTCCAGGCCTAATCCCTGACAGTGGCCTTTTTGGTAAAGGTCGTGGCTGATCCAATTTTGGCATGTAATCTAGCTCAGGAACTCGATAAGAAAACTTATTATTTGCAAATTTTCTATATTTTATGATTATTTATGGGATCTTTACTCCACTTAGGAATTTATTTCGATTCGACCTATAAATTAAGATTCTCATAGTATACTTCAGTTTTTTTTTTCTTTTAACTGTCTGCTTGTTTCGTCAACTGTGAAAAATTGAAAATATCAAATTACGTAAAGAAAATGTGAATATTGAAAACAACAAAATATGATTAGAATTTTTGCATAGACATTTACAAGTTCTTTGGATCAGAAATTAACAGGAAAAAATTATCAAAAGACAAAATTTAATCAGCAAATGAAGAAAAATATCAGAAGGAATATATGACCTATGTCATATCACCCTATCACCTTTTAACGAAATTTATGATATCAGAAAATCCTTCACGTACGTTTGAAAACTGAAATGCTCTTCATAAAAGTAAAGATTCAAGAGAAATTGTAATAGATATATTACTAATAGAAACTGAAATAGGGTCAGAAGTTTTTTTTTTAGGTGACCCTACTTTTTAGCTTTTTACCTATGTGCTGAATGATCTCCCCGGCCCCATATGCCCCAGATTTAATAAATCTATTGCATTCCAGAGAGTATTGGAGCCTCGTTGCCAGATAGCGTCGGTAGTTTTATTTGTTCTTTAAAGTCAAAAGAGTATTTTATATTGAGAAGCTTAACTTGGAAAATTAATTAGATGGCCAAAGGTGATACGCCTTGAGGTGGTATTGCTGTCAGTGTACCTCTTCCATTGCACTGTAGGTATTACTTAAAAGGTCTTTGTAGTTAAAAGGTGCACTGTAGGCATTATATAAAAGGTCTTTGCTCTCAAAATGTGTATTTTAAGCATTACATGCAAGGTCTTTGCACTCAAAATGTGTACTGTAAGCATTACATGAAAGGTCTTTGGACTCAAAATGTGTACGGTAAGCATTACATAAAAGGTCTTTGCACTCAAAATGTGTACTATAAGCATTACATGCAAGGTCTTTGCACTCAAAATGTGTACTATAAGCATTACATGCAAGGTCTTTGCACTCAAAATGTGTACTATAAGCATTACATGCAAGGTCTTTGCACTCAAAATGTGTACTGTAAGCATTACATGAAAGGTCTTTGGACTCAAAATGTGTACTGTAAGCATCACATAAAAGGTCTTTGCACTCAAAATGTGTACTGTAAGCATTACATGAAAGGTCTTTGGACTCAAAATGTGTACGGTAAGCATTACATAAAAGGTCTTTGCACTCAAAATGTGTACTATAAGCATTACATGCAAGGTCTTTGCACTCAAAATGTGTACTATAAGCATTACATGCAAGGTCTTTGCACTCAAAATGTGTACTGTAAGCATTACATGAAAGGTCTTTGCACTCAAAATGTGTACTGTAAGCATTACATGAAAGGTCTTTGGACTCAAAATTTGTACTGTAAGCATCACATAAAAGGTCTTTGCACTCAAAATGTGTACGGTAAGCATTACATAAAAGGTCTTTGCACTCAAAATGTGTACTATAAGCATTACATGCAAGGTCTTTGCACTCAAAATGTGTACTATAAGCATTACATGCAAGGTCTTTGCCCTCAAAATGTGTACTATAAGCATTACATGCAAGGTCTTTGCACTCAAAATGTGTACTGTAAGCATTACATGAAAGGTCTTTGGACTCAAAATGTGTACTGTAAGCATCACATGAAAGGTCTTTGCACTCAAAATGTGTACGGTAAGCATTACATAAAAGGTCTTTGCACTCAAAATGTGTACTATAAGCATTACATGCAAGTTCTTTGCACTCAAAATGTGTACTATAAGCATTACATGCAAGGTCTTTGCACTCAAAATGTGTACTGTAAGCATTACATGCAAGGTCTTTGCACTCAAAATGTGTACTGTAAGCATTACATGAAAGGTCTTTGCACTCAAAATGTGTACTGTAAGCATCACATGAAAGGTCTTTGCACTCAAAATGTGTACGGTAAGCATTACATAAAAGGTCTTTGCACTCAAAATGTGTACTATAAGCATTACATGCAAGGTCTTTGCACTCAAAATGTGTACTGTAAGCATTACATGAAAGGTCTTTGGACTCAAAATGTGTACTGTAAGCATCACATGAAAGGTCTTTGCACTCAAAATGTGTACGGTAAGCATTACATAAAAGGTCTTTGCACTCAAAATGTGTACTATAAGCATTACATGAAAGGTCTTTGCACTCAAATGTGTACTATAAGCATTATTTGAAACGTCTTTGTAGTTAAGAGGTGCACTGTATGTATTATATATATATGTATATATATATATATATATATATATGAATATACATACATGTACAGTATATGTATATATATATATATATATATACATACATGTACATATATATATATATATATATATATATCCAAATCCCAACTATCTCTTCATAAAGCAGAGTAATGCCAAGAGGCCTTTTTTTCCCGGCCGCAAAAGTAAAAAAAAAAAAGAAGAAGCAGAGACCATCAAAACAACTCGAACTTGGATCCAAAAAGTTAGATGGAATTGGTGCTGCCATTGAATGGATTCTTGCCGTGGAGAGAGAGAGAGAGAGAGAGAGAGAGAGAGAGAGAGAATTGTAAACTATATCGAAAAGAGTGAATAAAAGAACGGGCCTAGTGTTGACTGGGAAACACGTAACGGTCCAGAAGGGTTTTTTCTTACGCTCTCTCTCTCTCTCTCTCTCTCTCCTCTCTCTCTCTCTCTCTCTCTTTCCCATGCAAACTTTTGCCCTTGAAGGCAGTGGCACGTCTTCCTTTGCTTGTTTGTGCTTTTGTTTTGATGCATTGGTTCTTTCGTAGATTTTAGTTGCGCATTGGATTGTGTGTATGCTTTTGTTTACACGCATTGTCATTGACTTGTGTGCTTGAATTCTTGTGTACCTGACACTCGTTGTCATTGAATTATGTCCTTAAATTCCTGTGTACACGACCTGCATTCTCATTGGCTTATGTGCTTAAATTCTTGTGTACATGACACCCATTGTCATTGACTTAATGTGCTTGAATTCTTGTGTACATGACATTCATTGTTATTGACTTGATGTGCTTAAATTCTTGTGTACATGACACCCATTGTCATGTGCTTAAATTCTTTTGTACACGATACGCATTGTCATTGCTTTATGTGCTTAAATTCTTGTGTACACGACACACATTGTCATTGATTTATGTGCTTAAATTCCAGTGTACACAACACTCATTGTCATGTGCTTAAATTCTTTTGTACACGATACGCATTGTCATTGCTTTATGTACTTAACTTCTTGTGTACACGACACTCATTGCCATTGGTTTATGTGCTTAAATATTTATGTACCCGATACACGGTGCCATTGGCTCATGTACTTAAATTCTTGTGTACATAACATACATTGTCATTGGCTTATGTGCTTAAATGCTTATGTACTAGATACACGGTGTTGTTGGCTCGTGTGCTTAAATTCTGGTGTACACGACACGCATTGTCATACAAGCTTAAACGTATTTTTTAAAAAACTATTTGAAGTTTGTTAAGAAAGCCCAAAGAATGGTAAAGTCTTGTCTTTACATAAAATCTGAGTCCTACAAGGAGAGGTCAGCTTATATAGACAGGCTAGCGAGTTTTATAGACACAAACAAAGCATTCTCTTATTATTATTATTATTATTATTATTATTATTATTATTATTATTATTATTATTATTATTATTATTATTATTATTACTTGCTAAGCTACAGCCCTAGTTGGAAAAGCAGAATGCTATAAGCTTAAGGGCCCCAACAGCGAATATAGCCCTGTGAGGAAAGGAAACAGCGAAAAATAAAATGTTTCAAGAACAGTAACATTAAGATAAATATTTCTTATATAAACTATAAAAACTTTAGCAAAATAAGAAGAAGAGAAATTAGATAGAACAATGTGCCCGAGTGTCCCCTCAAGCAAGAGAACTCTAACCCAAGACATTGGAAGACCATGGTACAGAGGTTAGGGCACTTTCCAAGACAAGAGAACAATGGTTTGATTTTGGAGTTTCCTTCTCCTAGAAAAGCTGCTTACCATAGCTAAAGAGTCTCTTCTACCCTTACCATAAGTATAGTGGCCACTAAACAATTACAGTGCTGTAGTTAACCTCTTGGGGGAAGAAGAATTGTCTAGTAATCACAGTGTTGTCAGGTGTATCAGGACAGAGGAGAATCTAAAGAATAGGCCAGGCTATTCGGTGTATGTGTAGGCAAAGGTGAAAGTAAACCGTAACCAGAGAGCAGGATCTAATGTAGTACTGTCTGGCCAGTCAGAGGACCCCATAACTCTCTGGTGGTAGTGTCTCAACGGGTGGCTGGTGCCCTGGCCAACCTACTACCTTAGATTAATTTCTATCAAACCTAGATTTTCTTTCTTAAGGTTTTATATTGTGGTATACAGTCTGTTTACTATGATTTTAATGATTAATTTTATATTTGTTTCGTTGTCATTTCGAAATTGGTTTTTATTTAATCCCGATTTTATATTTGTTTCGTTGTCATTTCGAAATTGGTTTTTATTTAATCCCGATGTAAAATTACATTGAATGCGCAACGATCCTCGCCTGAAATTATCCTGAGTTCACAAGATTTTTTACACAAGATACGACGATGAAAATGTTTGAAGGAAGAACAGATTACAGAAAAAGTTCTCTCTCTCTCTCTCTCTCTCTCTCTCCTCTCTCTCTCTCTCTCTCTCTCTCTCTCTCTCTCTCAAATATAAGTATAAGTGTTGCTTTTTTCCCCGAGTCTCTCAGACAAATAAAACATGGTTGGATTTCTCCTGCTAGTCATTTCCTTTACAATCTGCGAAATAATTTCATGTCCAAAGAAATTACAGATGGCAAGAAGCTGAGCTCTGCTTAGAGAAGATAAAATGTTATTGAAAAGTAAACAGTGAATCTCGTTTATAAATGCGAAGGAAAGGGAAAATAAAAACTAGTGCTTACCAGAATTTTGAATTAATGTGGGATTTATTTCGAAGTTTTCTCAGATCCGAGTGCTGAGATAAAGCAAATAAAGAAATGAGATGAAAATAAGCAGTAATGTGTAAGCAAATTGGTAAATAGATACAAACATAACAATACCGCTTGAGAATTCTGGGGTCCTTTGGCTAGACAGTATTACATTGGATTTTTCTCTCTGGTTACGGTTCATTTTCCGTTTGCCTACATATACACACCGAATAGTCTGGTCCACTCCTTACATCTTCTCCCCTTTCCTGATACACCGGAGAACACCGAACACGGAACAATTTTCCTTCACCCAAGGGCTCACTGCACTGTAATTGATCAGTGGCCACTTTCTCTTGGTAAGGTCGAAGAAACTCTTTAGCTATGGTATGCAGCTCTTCTAGGAGGACACTCCAATATTGAGCCATTATTCTCTAGTCATGGGTAGTGCCATGGCCTCTGTACCATGGTCTTCCACTGTCTTGGGTTAGAGTTCTCTTGCTGGAGGGTACACTCGGGTACACTATTCCATCTTATTTCTCTTCATTTTGTTTTGTTAAATTTTTTATAGTTTGAATAGGAAATATTTTTTTCTTGTTTCCTTTCCCTGTTGGAGTCCCTGGGGTTAAATCATCCTGCTTTTCCAACTAGGGTTGTAGCTTAGCAATTAATAATGACAATGGTTAAGAAAAACCTTTGGCATTTGACAGTGAGCCATCGTGGCGTGTTAGCAAAATCCGGTAACAGTCACACATCAGGGTGAATTCAGCTTATTAATTTCAAGTGTTCAGCTGCTAAAGACGAGTAGACATTTCTGGATGTAATGGAGCTTGCCGGGAATTAAATATTATTGTTTTTGTCTTGATGATATCAATCATAAATCGCCACAGTTCGAAACGCAGGATTATCCTTCCCAAGATTCTTGGGCAGGATGTGTTGTACTATGCTAGTGGTGTTTTTAGATTTATTTCAGAAGAAGGTTTTCTGAAAGATAATTAACTTTTAAAAGGACATCGCTTTTATGGTTTTAAGTTGACATAAACTTAAAATCAACCAATCAATCGAAACAAAGTTCGATTTTTGGGAGGCTACTGGCAAGCTGAGAGCAGAATTTTTCAAAGCCTGTGAAGCTAATTGCCATTCATCTTTGTAGACTAAGAAAGCCTTGTGAACAGTGCCTAAAAGTTTGACTATATAGAATAACTTTCAGAATCATTTAATACTGTAAAATTTATCAGCTGAACCAGATCTGTAATTCTGTGAATCAGGGTTGTGGTGGTCTATTAGAAACGTCCCTGCCTGACGATCGCCGAACTGGGGTTCGGGTCCCGCTCAAGCTCGATAGTTTCTTGTAGTGCCTCCAACCTCACCATCTTTGTTTAATGGCCGCTCATGAATGGCAGAGGCCAAGGACAGTGACATTGCCCTAGTAAGCAGGACAATGCCCTAGAGACTGACCATATATTATATGATCAGCGCCCAAGCCCCCTCACCCCCCAAGCTAGGACCAGGAAGGGCCAGGCAATGGCTTCTGATGACTCAGTAGATGGACCTATATGCTCCCTCAACCCCCTAAAAACTTAGCTGACATGGATGGTAAGGTTGCAGACACTAAAGGTACTAACGATTATGAGCGGGGCTCGAACCCCCGTCTGGCAAACACCAGGCAGAGACGTTACCAATCAGGCTACAACAATCCTAAAAGAATGTGAGCTATGGATTGGGGATTTTGCCTGGCCCTCTCTGGTCCTAGCCTAGGTGAAGAGGTGTCTTGGGGGCTGATCATATGTATAGATGGTCAGTCTCTAGGTAGGGTATTGCCACAACCTTTAACAAATTACAAAACTTCCATTATAAAAGAAGGTAATGAAACGAACGTAATCAGGAAGGAGAAGAACTTACTCCTATGAACGAGTGTGACCTCAGCTCCCCTGTCACCCCCCCCCCCCTCCAACCCCGAAAGAAGACTGTAGCCGGAGAATAGGTCATGATAAGGCTAACAAGGCCACTTGTCTCCCGGGTCTTCTCAGAAAACTCGAGTCAGGAGGACGCAAAGGAACAGGAGAGCCCTGAAGAGGATGAAGGGGAGGACGCGGAAGGAGAGAGAGAGAGAGAGAGAGAGAGAGAGAGAGAGAGAGATAAGGAAGTTACGCTGATACTGATGATGGTGACGACGTCCCTTGTCCAAGAGTATGAGAAGGTCCTCATGGTTCAAGTGACAACTGATAATCATTATAGTTTAATCTTTAATTCCCGAAACCTTGTAGAGGAGGACACCCCCCCTCCCCCCACCACAGTGGTGATCAAAGAGATGCTGCTCGAGAGGAAGGTTCAGCTGGAAAAAGGAATACACAAATAAAACGATAAATAAAGGAAAACTAGATTGGAACTTTTGAAAAGAGGAAGAGGGGCAGGATGTAAGTAAAGGGAAAGACGTAACGAAAAAGGGAGAAACGAAATCTCGTCATGAATATCTAAGAAGTTGGAATGGAAAAGAGACGGTTGATAAACAGAGGAATGGAATAATAAATTCGATAATGCAAAGATTAAACAAATTAGAGATAAAACCCGGTTAAAGATTAAAGCTCCCGAAACGAAAAGAAGGAAGTTGCTGACCAGTACGACAAACAAAGGAGAAAGGGCAAGAATAATAAGATAAAATACAAAGAAAATTGTTTCACAGAGAAAGGAGCAAAATAAGATCATAATAGAATTAACAACAAATTGCTGATCATTGGAGAGTAATGATTGATGATGAATGAGATAGATTTAAAGGAAAAGGAGATTGTCTCATCACTGGGCGCATATCAATACCACTACGATGTTGACACCACTTCAGTTACTATGCAGCATCTACTAACAATCATGACAGCTTTTATCATTATTATTTCAACTACCACCACTACTATTAAATAGTATAAATTATAATTATGACAACGAAACAGTCTCCAATAGATGTAATAGATTTAGTTGATTTAAGAACAAAGCCCTCAGAAGGATATTGGGAGTTAAATAGCATGTCAGGATTAGAAATGAGAGTGTAAGAGAGATTACTCGAGTGCCATATGTGGATGAGATCATGATGATGGGTAGATGGAGATGGTTTTGGCATGCTCTTCGCACTCCCCAAGAGAGATTAGTTCGCCAAACATTCAAATGGGCTCCACAAGGCACTAGAAGAATTGGAAGACCCAGGCCTACGTGGCTGTGGACTATGAAGCAGGAAGTAGATGATGATGAATGAAGTATTGAATTAAAAGCTCAAGATAGAGACGACTGGCGAAATCTAGCCGAGGATCTTTGCGTCAATAGGCGCAGGAGGAGATGATGATGAAGATAATTCTAATAAATCATCAAACACTAACAATGTTAAGAAAAAATCTCAAATCAGCTGAAAATGTAGAAAATAATTATAACTACCGTAAGACTTATCCTCCAAATTTCCAGTGTTCACTCAGTACCCCATTTGTTGTTGTTGTTGTTGTTGTTGTTATTATTATTATTATTCATTACTATTATTAATATTAATATTCTTACTTAATTATGATTATTATTATTATTACTATTATTATTATTATTGTCATCATCATCATCATCATCATCATCATCATCATCATCATCATATTATTATTATTATTATTATTATTGTCATCATCATCATCATCATCATCATCATCATCATATTATTATTATTATTATTATTATTGTTGTTGTTGTTGTTGTTTATGCTGAACCCATGCCAGACTTGTCTTTGATGGCTCACTTCGACAGCGTTTTCCAAAGATTTCCAGCAAAATGATTTTCGTTTCCTCAAAAAGAAAACTATTAACGGCGGTTTATTGTTTTCTTTTCGATTTCGTATTTCTCGTGATTTGTCTAACTGTGAAGAGTTGCTGCATCTCAGTGCATACATACGTACCTACGTATATGAATATATATATATATATATATATATACATATATATATGTATGTATATACAGTATATGTATATATATATATATATATATATATGTATATATGTATGTATATGTATATATATGTGTGTGCGTGTATGTGTGTTTGTACGTATTTATATGCATATAT